>NW_026652287.1:92535240-92679366 GCF_009828535.3 Hylobates moloch | reverse complement strand
TTCCTTCCTTCCTTCCTTCCTTCCTTCCTTCCTTCCTTCCTTCCTTCCTTCCTCCCTCCCTCCCTCCCTCCCTCCCTCCCTCCCTGCCTCCCTGCCTCCCTTTCCCCCTTCTCCCCCCTTCCCCCTCCTCTCCTCTCCCTTTCCCTTTTCTCCCCTCCCTTGCCTTCTCTCCCCTCCCTTGCCTTCTCTCCCCCACTCTCCCTTCTCTCCCCTCCCCTCCCTCCCCTCCCATCCCTTCCTTTCTCTTCCCTTCCCCTCCTCTCCCCTCTCCTCTCCTCCCCTCCTTTCCCCTCCTCTCCCCTCCAGTCCCCTCCTGTCCATTCCTTTCTCTTCCCTTCTCTCTCCTCCCCTCCCCTCCCCTCCCCTCGCTTCCTCTTTTTTTCCACAGGATCTTGCTCTGTCACCCAGACTGGAGTGCAGTGGTTCAATCATAGCTTTCACTGCAGCCTTGAAATTCTGGGCTCGAGCATTTCTCCCACCTTAGCCTCTTGAGTAGCTGAGATTACAGGCATGTGCCACCATGTCCAGCTAATTCTGATTTTTTTTTTTCAAATTCAATCTTTCTTTTTCTTAGTTCCTTGTTCTTTGCTTCAATTTTCAAGCTTCTCTTTTATTTATTAAAACATTCAAATATGATTATTCTGTGTTTTCTGTCTGGTAATGTTTATAGCATTATAGTATTGGAGACTTTATAGGTTTGACTCTGTTGCCAGTTCTTTCTGTTGGATGTCACTCGCAATGGCTTGTGGCTTTTTCTCTTGTATATTTTGTGAATTTTTTTCTATTGTGAATTTATGTTCCTTGGAACTTCTCTAGTGGAAACTCTTTGTGGTCTATGTCGATGTTCTTCCAGAGAGGATTTGCTTTTGCCAGTGCTCAGCATTATGTATTACATATATGTTATTACAGCCGACGCTTGAACAACACAGGTTTGAACTGCGCAGGTCCACTTATATGTGAATTTTCTTCCACCTCTGCCACCTCTGAGACAGCAAGACCCATTCCACTTCTTTCTCTTCCTTTTCAGCCTACTCAGAGACAACAAGGATGAAAAACTTTATCATGATCCACTTTCACTGAATGGATGGGAACATTAGAGAGGTGCCGTTAACTGGGGAACGTTACAGTGGTGCCGTTAATGGGGGACTGCCTTAAATTAAGTTCTGAGCTTGAAATTTTTCAGATTATACAATAGGATACATTCTGACTGCTAATCTAATTGAGGGCTATTAGTGGTTACGGATTCTCAGGGGAAATTGTTTTTTCCATATGCCACCAGTACTAAGGTACAGACAAGGTCTTGGTTGGTCTCTCTCTCTGTCTCTCTGAGGTTTGTTTCCTTTTTACCTTTACATTGAGTTTGGCTTCCTACCTTGGACAAGCTCTAGGTTTTAACATGGTGCCTTTAACAGCTTCTAAGTTGAATTGGAAATATCATGGTCTCCAGGACATTAAAGAAATATTCAGGGTGAAAGCTTACTTTGGTTCTGTTTATATAATATTTTATATTTTATAACGTGTAGCTGACCTTTGAACAATTTGAGTGCCAACCTCCAGTTGAAATTCATGTATAACTTTTGACTCCCCAAAAACTTAACTACTAATAGCCTATTGTTGACCAGAAGCCTTACCTATAATATAAACAGTTGATTCACACATATTTTGCATGCTATATGTATATATTATACACTGTATTCTTTTTTCTTTGCACATTAAAAAAAGACATTTATTCAGCATCATGATCAGACTATTACATTTAGCAATCAACAACACGGATGCAAAAAAAAAAATCTACATTGAAACCCTTGTTGGAATGCTTTACACCTTCCACAGAATAGAAACTAAAATGACTTATTATACAATTAGTCACAAATACAGTCCTCGAGTTTTTTGCCCATACCCATGAGTATTTATCTAAAACAGGTCTTCTTTGTAGCAGCTAGGCCCTGCCACCACTGTGCTTGGCTGAGTTCACAAATCTGTTGTAACCTGTAGCTTCCCTGTCACTTCTCTGGCTCTCCTCTCCTGCTAAGCTTTGTTTCCTAATTAAAATCTTCTGCCACTGCCATAGCTACTGCTGCTACTGGACCCACCATAGCCGCCTTGGTTTCATGGTTTGGCAAAGTATTGGCCTCCACCACCATAGGGATCCGGGCTTCTTCCTCCAAAGTTTCCTCCCTTCATGGGTCCAAAATTTGAAGACTGATTGTTGTAATTGCCAAAATCACTGTATCTTCCACCACCTCCAAAATTGCTTCCATCATTACCAAATCCATTATAGCCAGCCCCACTGCCACCATATCCACCACCACTACTGAAGTTTCCTCCACTACCAGAGTTGTCATTCCCGCCAAAACCACCTCCACAACCACCACCAAAGTTTCTAGAACCACTTCAGCCTCTTTGACTGGATAAAGCACTAGCCATCTCTTGCTTTGACAGGGCTTTCCTAACTTCACAGTTGTGACCATTCATAGTATGATATTTCTGAATGACAGTCTCATCCACGGAGTCATGATCCACGGAGTCATGGTCATCAAAGGTTACAAAGGCAAAGCCCCTTTTCTTGCCACTGCCTCAGTCAGTCATGATTTCAGTCACTTCAATTTTTCCATACTGTTCAAAATAATCTCTTAGGTGATGTTCTTCAGTGTCTTCTTTAATGCCACCAACAAATATCTTTTTCATAGTTAAGTGGGCACCTGGTCTTTGAGAATCTTCTCTTGAGACAGCTCTCTTTGGTTCCACAACTCTTGCATCCACCTTGTGTGGCCTTGCATTCATGGCTGCATCCACCTCCTCCACAGTGGCATATGTAATGAACCCAAAGCCCCTGGAGCGCTTGGTGTTTGGATCTCTCATTACCACACAGTCCGTGAGCGTTCCCCATTGCTCAAAATGGCTCCTCAGGCTCTCATCAGTTGTTTCAAAGCTAAACCCTCCAATGAAGAGCCTCCTCAGCTGTTCGGGCTCTTTAGGAGGCTCTGACTTAGACATGACGGAAGGGAGAAGAGAGACTTTAACGATGCTTCTTTAGCAGCATCCACGGGCAGAAAGGAAGAAGCTGATGAACGTGTCTCACTGTATTCTTACAATAAAGTAAGATAGAGAAAAGAAAATATTATTAAGAAAATCATGTGGCTTATGCAGAAGAATGAAACTGGATTCCCTATCTTTCACCATACACAAAATTTAACTCAAAGTGGATTAAAGATTTAAATGTAAGACCTTAAACTATAAGAATCTTAGAAGAAAACCTAGGAAACATCATTCTGGACATTAGTGTCGGGAGAGAATTTATAACTAAGTCCTCAAAAGCAATTGCAACAAAATCAAAAATTGGCAAGCCGGACTAATTAAAGAGCCTCTGCACAGCGAAAGAAACTATCAACAGAGTAAAGAGATAGCCTGCAGAAGGCCGGGCGCGGTGGCTCACGCTTGTAATCCCAGCACTTTGGGAGGCCGAGGCGGGCGGATCACGAGGTCGGGAGATCGAGACCACGGTGAAACCCCGTCTCTACTAAAAATACAAAAAATTAGCCGGGCGTGGTGGCGGGTGCCTGTAGTCCCAGCTACTCGGAGAGGCTGAGGCAGGAGAATGGCGTGAACCCGGGAGGCGGAGCTTGCAGTGAGCCGAGATTGCGCCACTGCACTCCAGCCTGGGCGATAGAGCGAGACTCCGTCTCAAAAAAAAAAAAAAGAGATAGCCTGCAGAATGGGAGAAAATATTTGCAAACTGTGCAGCTAAGTTTGCAGATATCAAAGGGCTAATATCTAGAATCTATAAGAAACTTAAACAGTTGAACAAGCCAAAAAAACCCATTAAAAAATGGTCAAAAGACACGAACAGGCACTTCTGAGAGGACAACATACAAGTGGCCAAGAAATGTGGCAAAATGGTCCATGTGTCTAATCATCAGAGAAATGCAAATCAGAAACACAATGAGATACCATCTCACACCAGTTAGAATGGCTATTATTAAAATATCAAAAACCAAATGTTGGTGAGGCTGCAGAGAAAAGAGGATGCTTATACATTGTTGGTGGGAATGTAAATTAGTTCAGCCACTGTGGAAAGCAGTTTCGAGATTTAAAGAACTTAAAACAGGACTACCATTCAACCCAGTAATCCATTACTGAGTATATATCTGAACAAAACAAACCGTTCTACCAAAAAGACATATGCATTTGTATATTCATTACAGCACTATTCACAATAGCAAATAAATGGAATCGGCTTATGTGCCCATCAGTGGTGGATTGGATAAAAAAAAATATATATATATATATGTGGTACATATATACCACAGAATACCATGCAGGCATAAAAATAACAAAATCATATTCTTTGTAGCAATACTGATGCAGCTAGAGGCTATTATCCCAAGCAAATTAACACAGGAACAGAAAACCAAATACTGCTTGTTCTCACTTATAAATGGGAGCTAAACATTGGGTACTCATGGACATAAAGATGGCAACAATAGAAACTGGAGATTACTAGAATGAGAAGGGAAGGAGGTGGGCAATGGTTGAAAATCTGACTGTTGAGTACTATGCTTAGTACCTGGGTGACAAGATCATTTGTACCCCAGACCTCAGCATCATGCAATATACCCAGGTAACAAACCTGCACATATACCCTCTGAATCTAAAATAAAAGTGGGAAAAAAAAAAAAAGAGGCCAGATGCGGTGACTCACGCCTGTGATCCCGCACTTTGGGAGGCCGAGGTGGGCAGATCACTTGAGGTCAGGAGTTTGAGACCAGCCTGGCCAACGTGATGAAACCATGTCGCTACTAAAAATACAAAAATTAGTGAGGCATGGTGGCACGTGACTGTAATCCCAGCTATTCGGGAGGCTGAGGCAGGAGAATCACTTGAACTCAGGAGGCAGAGGTTGCAGTGAGCTGAGATCACTCCACTGCTCTCCAGCCTGGGCAACAGAGTGAGACTTTCTCTCAAAAAAAAAAAAAGAAAAATCATATGACTAGAAAGATTCCATAGAGCCAAAAAAGAAAAGGAAAGTCATAACAAAGAGAAAATACATTTACTATTCTTTAAGTGGAAGGTCATAAAGGTCTTCATCTTTGTCTTTATGTTGAGTAGGATGAGGAGGAGGAGGAAGAAATGGAGTTGGTCTTGCTGTCTCAGAGGAGGCAGAGGTGGAAGAAAATCCACGTATAAGTGGACCCACACAGTTCAAACTTGTGGTGTTCGAGGGTCAGCTGTAATAATATATAATATATGTAATACGTAATGTAATAAGTGATATTTTATATCATTTCATTGTTTTCATCAGGACAGTTCAGACTGTTTAGTACACTGTATTGCTGGAAGCAAATGTCTTTATTGTTTATCCTATTCCAATCTGGCTTCCATCCTCAGTTTTTCCATTGAAACTACTCACTAATGGCCTATCTTTTACTAATTCTCATCTTTGCTTCTTTGTCCTCATCTTACTTTACTTCTTAGAAGCATTTAGTCCAGTCAACTCTTGCTGTCTAATAATGCAGTCTTTCTTGTGCTTCTCTGATACCTCTCTTCTGGTGTTTTTCCTGCCTCTCCAACTGACCTCCAGATGTTGTAGTATCTCAGTACTGCATCTCCTTTCTTTCCCTCTTTCTTCCTTTTCCTTTCCTTTCCTCCATTCCTTCTTTCCCTCCCCTCCTCCTCTCCATCTCACTCTGTTGCCCAGGCTGAGTGTGGTGGTGTGATCACTGCTCCATCTCCCGGGCTCAAGTGATCTTCCTACCACCACCTCCTGAGTAGAGTAGGTAGCTGGGACCATAGGCACGCATCACCATGGCCCTGCTAATTTTTGTTTTTTTTCATAGAGATGGGGTCTTGCCATGTTTCTGAGGCTAGTCTGGAATTCCTGGGCTCAAACAATCCACCCGCCTCAGCTTCCCAAAGTGCTGGGATTACAGGCATGATCTACTACACTGAGCCCCTTTTCTAAAAAGCCAGTCAGATTTAGCAGTGAGAGGACTACCTCTTCCCTGATCATGCACCTAGAGAGAGCAGGCTTCTCTTGTTAGCATGGTCTGGTGTTTCCAGATTGCTGGCTTCTCTAGTATTCATTTCAGAATATATGAGGCAAAGAACTTCATCAGTCAGTCTTGGCTCCTGAGATCACTAACTGGTCTGCCTTCCTCTCTGTGTCTTTCAGAGTCTTCTTACATTTGTTTTATATATAATGTCCATGAATTTTAGCTGTACTTGGCAGAAGGAATAAGGAAAAGTGCATCTATGCCATTTTTTCTGGAACTGGAAATGGACCTATTTTAAAAATTAAGCCAGGTGCCGTAGCTCACGCTTGTAATCCCAGCACTTTGGGAGGCTGAGGTGGGCTGATCACGAGCAGGAGATCAAGACCATCCTGGCTAACACCGTGAAAACCCGTCTCTACTAAAAATACAAAAAGTTAGCTGGGCGTGGTGGCGGGTCCCTGTAGTCCCAGCTACTCAGGAGGCTGAGGCAGGAGAGTGGTGAGAACTCTGGAGGCTGAGCTTACAGTGAGCCGAGATTGTATGACTATACTCCAGCCTGGGCGACAGAGTGAGACTCAGTCCTCCCCGCCCCGCCCCCCGCCAAAAAAAATTAGCCAGGCATTGTGGCGTGTGCCTGTAATCCCAGCTACTTGAAAGGTTGAGGCAGGAGAATCGCTTGATCCTGTGAGGTAGAGGCTGCGGTGAGCCGAGATTGCATCACTGCACTCCAGTTAGAGTGACAGAGTGAGACCACAACTCAAAAAAACCCCAAAAACATTGGATTATCTTTTTATTATTGAATTGTAAGACTCCTTTATACCGGGTGCAAGTCATTTGCATTTGCCAGTGTTTTCATTGCCTCCTATGTACCGTGTGGTGAAGGAGGGATTTTGCCCTAGGGTTATGGGGATGGCTGAACATACAACACGTGACACTGGACAGTTGAGATCAACAGCAGTTTGTTATATGTTTACAGCCTAGGGGAGAAAGACACTACATGCCATGCATGGCTACATGAAAATTACATTTGGGAACAAAATGAACAACCAGGGGCTGTGGGAGGCAGGCTTGGTGATATCAAGAGGCTGGGGTGCCTTCTGGTTCCTAAAGAAGGATATGATTGGATTGTTTGGATAAGTCTGTGGGCTGGCAGGGGACCAGGACATGGGAAAGCCACTACGTAGGGATAAGCAGGCACTGTGCCTGGTCCCTGTGATCAGAAGGGCTGTTTGAGTAGGCAGCCTTATCTGTGGGAGCAGAATGGGGAGGCAAACTTGTGGTTAGGCCATTTGAGGCCATTTGAGGCCCTCCCAGTTATACCAGATGTCAAGGCAGCACACAATATTGGGCCTTAATTTGGGTCAAATATTAAATAGAATTGGGGAGAGTAAGTATTTTACTTTGTGAACTTAGGGGAATAACATTTAAGGTTTTTACCACTGAGAATGATGGTAGCCATGGGTTTTTTTCTGATCAGCTTAAGGATGCTTTCTAGTTTTCTGAGAGCTTTTCCCCTTTCCTCCCTCCCTCTCTCCCTTCTTTTCCCCTCCCCCTTCCGTTTGAATGAATTTTGAATATTGCCAAATGCTTTTCCCACATCTATTGAGATGATAATATGATTTTCTCCTTCCGTTATTGCGATGATTTACATTGATTTTTGAATGTTGGTCTACTCTTGTTTCTAGGATAAGCTCCACTTGGTCTTGCTGTGTTGTTATTACTATTTTAATACAGGTGGAGCATCCCTAATCTGAAAATTCAAAATCCGAAATGCTCCAAAACTCCAAACTTGAGTGCCAAAATGGTGTTCATTTCAGATTTTGGATTTTTTGGATTAGGATGTCCAACTGGTAAGTATCATGTAAACATTCCAAAATACAAAAAAAAAAAAAAAAAAAAAATCCAGAATCCAAAAGTGTCTCAAGCATTTCAGATAATGGATGCTCAGCCTGTATACTGCTAGATTTCATTTGTTTATATATTTTTGGGGGACCTTTTCATTTGGTCATGAGGGATATCAGTCTGTAATTTTCTTTTTTGAAATGTTTGTATCTGGTTTTGGTATCTGGGTTTTCCTGGCCTCATAAATTAGGAAGCACTCCTTCCTATATTTTCTGAAAGAAATAGGCACTAATTATACCTTGAATGTTTGCTAGAATTCACTAGTAAAACCATCTGGGCTTGGAGCTTCCTTTTTGGGAAGTGCATTGATTATTACTCAGATTCTCTGTTTCTTTTTGAGTCAGTTTTGGTGAATTGTGTTTTTAAGGAATCTGTTATTTCATCTAATGTGTTGAATTTATTGGCATAAACGTCTATAGCATCTGTAGTGATATCCCATGATTTTGGTAAGAGAGAAAATATTTTATCCTTTTCTTTCTTTCCTAATTATTCCTATTAGTTTATCCATTTATTAATTTTTAAGATAGCCAACTTTTGACTTTGTTAATTTTCTCTGTGTTTTGCTTTTCTCTTTTATTGGTTTCTGCTTTTACATTTAATTTCCTCCATCTACTTACTTTGGATTTAGTTTGCTCATCTTTTTTCTAGATTCTTAAGGTGGAAGCTTAGGACTTTAATATGCATTTTAAATTTAATATTTGTCCTAAATTTAATGTTTAAGTTAAATTCTTGCCCTCCACCCTTTCCTATCCCAACATTCAACTTGCTATTCTTTTAGCTGTCTTAGAAAGCTGAAAATTGTAGAAAATCTCATATATCGAAGCTAAGGATTTCAGAGCAAACTTGATTCTTCCTTTTCCTCATCCACCATATTCAGTACATGATAAATCCTATTCATTTTAGTCCCCAGATATATCTTCAGTCCGTTCCCCCACCTTTTTTTTTTCCCCCCAAAGGAAGCTGTGTGGAAATTTAATTTTTAATTTTCTTGTAGCAAGGGGTCTTGCTATGTTGCCCCAGCTGGTCTCAAGCTCCTGGCTTCAAGCAGTCCTCTCACCTTGGCCTCCTGAAGTGTTAGGATTATAAGTGTGAGCCACTGTGCCTGGTTTTATCTTCTTTCTATTTCTGCTGCCATCTGTCTTTCACCTAGATGATCATAAGGGTGTATCATCCTTATCATTTTAGGCCAGTTCTCCAAAGAGCAACCAGAAGGACTGGAATCAGATCAGGCCATTCCCTGAATTAAAATCGTCATTGGCTTTAGGAAATGCCTGCTTCCAGCTTCTGCTGGAGGCTATGCTTCCCAGCAAGAAAAGAAAAAAAAAAATTCATTGACTTCCTATTATGCAAAATAAATTCCATTATATCGTATCGTGGTCTATAAGGCCCTGCATATGTGGCCTTTACCTCCCTATCAAGTCTCATTTCCTAGGCCGAGCGTGGTCGCTCATGCCTATAATCCCAACACTTTGGGAGGCCAAGGCGGGCGGATCACAAAATCAGGAGTTCGAGACCAGCCTGACCAACATGGTGAAACCCCATCTCTACTAAAGGGTGTGGTGGCACCCACCTGTAGTCCCAGCTACTCAGGAGGCTGAAGCAAGAGGATCACTTGAACCCAGAAGGTGGAGGTTGCCGTGAGCCAAGATCGCACCACTACACTCCCGCCTGGGTGACAGAGCAAGACTTTGTCACACACACACAAAAAAAAATTATTTTAATTTTAGTTCAATTATCACCTCCTTGGAAAACCTTTTCTATTGAAATTGCTTAAGCAATAATTTTAATCCATTCTGTTACTGCCTTAACACAGACTACCATCAATCATTAACTCTCACATATTATTGTAACTATCCTCCTTTTATCTGATGTTACCCACCTCGTATCTCCTCTCTCTTCCAATTGAATCTATTCTATTAAAATATCGCTAGGATTTTATGATGCCATTTTCCTGGTTAAAACCCAGGTTAGGCCGGGAATGGTGGCTCGTGCCTGTAATCCCAGCACTTGGATGCCCAGGCTGGTGGATCAGTTGAGGCCAGGAGTTTGAGACTAGCCTGGCCAACATGGAGAAATCCTGTCCCTACTAAAAATACAAAAAAAAAAAAAAAAAAAATTTAGCTGGACATGACAGCGCATGCCTGTAATCCCAGCTACTTGGGAGGCTGAGGCACGAGAATTTCTTGTGCCTGGGAGGCAGAGGTTGCAGTGAGCTGAGCTCGTGCCACTGCACTCCAGTCTAGGTGATAAAGCAAGACTCTGTCTCAAAAAACAAACAAACAAAAAAAACAACAGCCAGGTTAATGGCTTTCAATCAATTATCCTTAGAATAAAGTCTAAATTCTTTAGCTTGTTCTAGAAGTTTTTTTGTTGTTTATCTCTTTTTTGGTGATCTGCTTTCTTTTTACTTCTATAGCTTCATTTCTTCTCATAGTCTTCTTGATACTCTGATCCAGGCATACTGAATTCTCTCTCTGTTTTTATAGTGTGCCAAGTTTTTTCTTTTCTCGGGCTTTTCAATAAACTAATCTCTGTACCTCACCTGCTTATCTTAGTAAGTTCAGACTGCTATTATAAAATACTACAGACTTGGTAGCTTATAAACTGCAGAAATTTATTTCTCAGTTATAGTTTAGTTCTAGAGGATGAGAAGTCCAAGATCAAGGTGCTGGCAGATTTGATGTCTGTTGAGGGCCCATTTCCTGGTTCATAGATGGGGTCTTATCCCTGTGTCCTCATGTGGTGGGATGGGTGAAAGAGCTCCCTTTTACCCATTAGTTAGGATAAACTAAAAATTATTTATTCTGGTGGAGCTTACATTCAAGTGGGTGGAAATAGGCAAAAATAAAAACATACTAAACATGTATTGGCCAGGCATGGTGGCTTACGCCTGTAATCTCAGCACTTTGGGAGGCTGAGGTGGGAGGATCACCTAAGACCAGCCTGGACAACATAGGGAGATTCCATCTCTACAAAAAATAAAAAAGAAAATTAGCCAAGAGTGGTGGCGTGCACCTGTATTATCAGCTACTCAGGAGGCTAAGGTGGGAGGATCGCTTGAGCCCAGGAGTTCGAGGCCGCAAGTTAACCATGATTGTGCTACTGCACTCCAGCTGGGATGATAGAGTGAGACCCTGTCTCAAAAATAAATAAATTAAAAATGTATCAAGTTAGACAGTTGGTGTTATTGAAAAAAATAAAGCAGGAAAGGGGGCATATAAAGTGTTCTTGGTGGCTGCAATTTTAAATAGTTACCAGGGAAGACTTCTCTGAGGAGGGGATAACACAAAAAGAACTGAAGGAGGTGAGGAAATGAGTCACGTGGATTTCTGGGGCAAGTATTTTTCCAGATCTGTGGAACAGCAGGTCTCTAAGGTGGGAATATGCCTCTCATGTTGAAAAAGCAACCAGGAGGCTAGTGTAGCTCTAGCATAGTGAGCAAGGGGGAGATTGGGTCAGTGATCAGGCCTGCTTCTTGTAGGGCCTCATAGACTATTATACAGACTTTAGTTTTTAACTGTTACTGTCGTAGAAAGCTATCGGATAATTTTAAGCAAGGAAACAACAAGATTTGATTTGCATTTTTATGGGATACACTCTAGCTGCTGTGTGTTAGTGGGGTGAGGGTAGGAGCAAAGAGAGTGTTAGGAGGCTATTGTAATGATCTATGTACAATGTGGTGGTGACTTGGAGCAGAGTGGGAACAGTAGAGGTGCTGAGATTCTGGATACATTTTGAATGTGGATCTAATAGGATTTTCTGATTAGTGGGGCATAAAATGTAATTCTTTCTTTTTTTTTTTTTTTTTTTTTTTGAGATAGAGTCTCGCTCTGTCGCCCAGGCTGGAGTGCAGTGGCGTGATCTCGGCTCACTGCAAGCTCCGCCTCCCGGGTTCACGCCATTCTCCTGCCTCAGCCTCTCCGAGTAGCTGGGACTACAGGCGCCCGCCACCGCGCCCGGCTAATTTTTTGTATTTTTTAGTAGAGACGGGGTTTCACCGTGGTCTCGATCTCCTGATCTCGTGATCCGCCCGCCTCAGCCTCCCAAAGTGCTGGGATTACAAGCGTGAGCCACCGCGCCCGGCCAGAGTATCACTCTGTTGCCCAGTCTGGAGTGCAGTGGCGCAATCTTGGCTCACTGCAATCTCCGCCTCCTGGGTTCAAGCAATTCTCCTGCCTTAGCCTCCCAAGTAGCTGAGATCACAGGGGCGTGCCACCACGCCCAGCTAATTTTTGTATTTTTAATAGACCATTGGCCAGGATAGTCTTGATCTCTTGACCTTGTGATCCACCTGCCTCGGCCTCTCAAAGTGCTAGGATTACAGGCATGAGCCACTGTGCCCGGCCTAAAATGTCATTTTTTTGGGTAACTTTTTCAGAGAGTCTGTAAGCTTCTTGAGGGTGAAGACCTTGTCTTATTTATCATTGTATTCTTAGCACCATATCACAACAGCTAGAACATAGTAATCACATGCCCATGTGATTTTTAAAAAATCATATAGTACTTAAAAAAATTTATTTACTTTTTAAATTGACACATTTTAATTACACCTATTTGTGGGTTACATTTTGATGTTCAATACATATCTATGTTGTATAACAATCCGATCAGTGTAGTTAGTGTATCCATCACCTCATTCATGTATCATTTCTTTGTGGTGAGAGCATTCAAAAGGCTCTCTTTTAGCTATTTTGTGATATACAATATTTCACTGTTAACTACAGTTACCCTACTGCATGGTAGAATACCAGCAAGTAAATACTTTTTGAATGAATGTCTGTATATGGAAACTTAACAGTGAAAAACGAGAGTAAAGTGAAAGGCAGCCTAAAGCTGTGGTGGTGATAACAAAACAGCCGGACACTGTGGCTCACGCCTGTAATCCCAGCACTTTGGGAGGCTGAGGCAGGTGGATGACCTGAGGTCAGGAGTTCGAGACCAGCTTGGCCAACATGGTGAAACCCCGTCTCTACTAAAAATACAAAAATTAGCCAGGCGTGGTGGCAAGCGCCTGTAATCCCAGCTACTTGGGAGGCTGAGGCAGGAGAATCGCTTGAACCTGGGAGGCAGAGGTTGCAGTGAGCTGAGATTATGTCACTGCACTCCAGCCTTGGTGACAGAGCGAGACTCTGTCTCAAACAAAACAAAACAAAAGAGGCATATTTTTCTTTTTCTTTTTTTCTCCTTCTTTTTTGAGACAGGGTCTCACTCTATTGCCTGGGCTGGAGTGCAGTGGTGTGAACATGGCTCACCACAGCCTGGACCTCCTGGGCTCAAGTGATCTTCCCGCCTCAACCTCCCAAGTACCTGGGACTATAGGTGCATGCCACCATGCCTGGCTAATTTTTTTTGTGTGTGTGTGTTTTTTTGTAGAGATGGAGATTTGCCATGTTGCCAAGGCAGGTCTCAAATTCCTAGGCTCAAGCGATCTGCCTGCTTTAGCCTCCCAAAGTGCTGGCATTACAGGTGTGAGCCATTGTGCGCGGCTGAAGCGTCTTTTAAAGAAGAATTGTTCTGTAGTTCTAGCACTTGAGACTGTGGTCATCTGGAAGACAACTCTTTCATCAGTTAAAAAAAAAGATGAACTCATATTCCTCACTTTCATCCCCTGGATAATCTCCTTTAAGGGTTATTACCAAAAGGAATAATTAAAGTAATGATAGCTAACATTTACTGAATGTTTTCTTTGTACCAGGTACAATGATAAGTGCATTGCATGTATTATTTAATTGTCATGAGAGTCATATGAAGTAAGCGTTGTTATTCCACTTAACAGATGAGGAAATTGAAGGTCACATAGCTACTAAGAGCGGTATGAATCCAGGATTCAAGCGCAAGCCTAGGTCTTAATTGCTACCCTGTCTTGCTTCCCATCTGGCATCTGTTTTCAGTCTTCCTCTCTCTCCTTGCTATTCTAAGTGACTTTGATAACTCAAGGAACATTTTAACCTCCCAGTTCCTTAATGTTGTCAATGTCAATGATCTTTCGTCTCTCTTTTTTTTAAATTTTTAAATTTATTATTATTATTATTTTTTTTTTAATTATTTTTTTTTTTTGAGACGGAGTCTTGCTCTGTCGCCCAGGCTGGAGTGCAGTGGCGCAATCTCGGCTCACTGCAAGTTCCGCCTCCCGGGTTCACGCCATTCTCCTGCCTCAGCCTCTCCGAGTAGCTGGGACTACAGGCGCCCGCCACCACGCCCGGCTAATTTTTTGTTTTTTTTAGTAGAGACGGGGTTTCACCATGGTCTCGATCTCCTGACCTCGTGATCCACCCACCTCAGCCTCCCAAAGTGCTGGGATTACAAGCGTGAGCCACCGCGCCCGGCCCGTATCTCTTTTCTAGCTACTCAATTCCATGGCAGTACCTTCTATTGTATCATCAGGAACAATAGTTTCACCTGAAATATTAAAGTCATCTCTCCCCATTCTTTACCATAATTGTCTATCCTCTCACAAACTTTCTTCTTCATATTCTCACTACTTCATTTCCTTGGCCTTGCTGAGTAATCTAGGTTTTTAATTGCTATCTTTTCATCTAGTCTTTCAGTCCTTCCCTTTCATCTTTAAGTGTACATCTAATGGCAATTCATATTCGTTGAGCACTTACAATATCTCAAGCACTGTATTTAGTATTTTGCAAAGTGATTTCCTTAAGGTCATATAATTAGGCATTGGTTGAGACCCAAGACCCAAGCCCACATCTGTTTTTGACACTGACACTCATGATGTTATAGCATTTCATCCTTATTGCTGTCTTCATTTTATTTACTTTCTCCCTGATGCTTTCAATTCTAGTCTGTCATCCTATTATTCTTTTTTTTTTGTTTGAGACAGAGTCTCACTCTGTCACCCAGGCTGGAGTGCAGTGGTGTGATCTTGGCTCACTGCAACCTCCCCAACCCACCCGGGTTCAAGCCATTCTCTGGCCTGAGCCTCTCTAGTAGCTGGGATTACAGGTGCACACCACCATGCCTGGCTAATTTTTATATTTTTAGGAGAGATGGGGTTTCACCATGTTGGCCAGACTGGTCTCGAACTCCTGACCTCAAGTGATCTGCCTGCCTTGGCCTCCCAAAGTCCTGGGGATGCAGGCATGAGCCACCATGCCCAGCTCCTCATCCTATTATTCTTATTTGACAAAACCTCAAGCCATACATAGATCAGTGTAACAGCCCGTATTTTAAAATATAGATATTGCTAGGTATATGGAATTTAAAATACTGTTTGAAGATGGTTTTATTTGGCTCAGAAAATTACAAGGAAGAATCATCTGCTGGGAATTATGGGTGTGGGGAAGAATGGGATCTCAAGCTAGTGGAATATAGTGAAGACTAAAAATTACTTTCATTAAATTACTTTCAAAGAGAACTTCTTTGTTGAACACATTATATGACATAAAAGTATTTGTTATGCTTGCCAGTAATTTCTTGATCCCGGCTGGGCGTGGTGGCTCACGCCTGTAATCTCAGCACCTTGGGAGGCCGAGGCAGACAGATCTTCTCAGGTCAGGAGTTGGAGACCAGCCTGGCCAACATGGTGAAACCCCATTTCTACTAAAAATACAAAAATTGGCCAGGTGTGGTGGCACGTGCCTGTAGTCTCAGCTACTCAGGAGGCCGAGGCAGGAGAATTGCTTGAACCTCGGAGGAGGAGGTTGCAGTGAGCCAAGATCGTGCCACTGCATTCCAGTCTGGGCGACAGAGTGAGACTCCGTCTCAAAAAAAAAAAAAAAAAAAATTATCCGGACGTGGTGGTACGTGCCTGTAGTCCCAGCTACTCGGGAGGCTGAGGCACGAGAACCCCTTGAACCGGGGAGGCGGAGATGGCAGTGAGCTGAGATTGCACCATTGCACTACAGCCTGGGCAACAGAGTGAAATTGTCTTATAAATAAATAAATAAAATAAAATAAAACAAAAGCTAACTTGCTGATAATAGGTCTTACATAAGTAAGGACAAAGTGTCATAAACAAAGAATTTTTTAAAAGTGTCATAAACAAAATAATATTCTAACTGAAGCAACTGGATACCATAATGAAAAGAAATTGAACCAATGCAAATTTATAGCATAAGGATGGGAACTAATTTTAGAAGTCCTACTTTGGATAGATTTTCACCTTTTGTACAGTTACCACTTGAAAATTTTCCTTACGTATACCAAAAGAGATACACTAATTATTTTCTTGTTATTTCTATTTGCATTGTCTTGTTTTATAAAAATATTTTTCTGTATATTTTTCTAAAAGTCGTTATTTCACAGGGTTTCATCTGCCCCTTATGTATGAAAAGATGTGTAACTGCTATTGATTTATCGGAGCATTACCAGAAAGTGCACGATGAAAATGAAACAAGAGGACAGGAACTTCTTAATGACTCCAGTGTTACTGTGGGTCCTGTATATTTTGTTTTAGCAGCTTGGTTTTGGGTTGCTCAAAATAGCTCGTTTTTCCTTGCCTGGGTGTTGCTTAACTTTTTACGCTACAAGGGAATATGGATCGCTTTAATTATGCATGCTTAAAGGAAGTTTCAATAAGGAAAAGAGGCTCTTGGGAAGTCTGCGTGGTTTCTCTTACTGTTTGCAGCTGTCTTTTTGTGAATTTTAAGTTAATGTTTTGTATCAATTTTGCCATGAAATCAAAATATTAAGTGAATATTATTTCAACATTGGTAAGTTATATTTTTATCATTTTGTTAATGTTTCATTAATGGATGTATTAAAATGCTTTAGTATAAAATACTTTGCTGTTACATAGAAAGAGGACTTTGAGGCTGGGCACTGTTGCTCACGCCTGTAATCCCAGCACTTTGGGAGGTTGAGGTGGGCAGATCACTTGAGGTCAGGAGTTTGAGACCAGCCTGGCCAACATGGTGAAACCCTGTCTCTACTAAAAATACAAAAACTAGCTGGGTGTTGTGGCATCTGCCTGTACTTCTAGCTACAGGGAAGGCTGAGGCACAAGAATCGCTTGAACCTGGGAGGCAGGGGTTGTAGTGAGCCAAGATCACGCCTGTGCACTCCAGCCTGGGCAACAGAGTGAGACTCTGTCCTGTCCCTGCCCCACCATCGCCAAAAAAAAAAAAAAAAAAAAAAAAAAAAGGAAAGAAGACTTTGCATATGAACAGTTATTGTCCCTATTCGGGAAAATATACAGCATTAGAACTTGAATCTCAGACTGTCTCAATTTTTGTTTGAACTCCCCTAGACTTGAGGAAGGTGACAGAATGACATACTCTCATAAGTAACAGTGGATCACTCCAAAAATATTTCTCAGTATTTCCCAGTATCTGAGGCCTCACATAACAAAGGCTGAGGAGAGGAGCACGTTAGGGGAAGTGCTGCCCATTTTCAGGCTGAAAAGAATTTCTCAGATGATCCTGATAATGTGTTTTCTTTGAAAATCACTATGGTATTCCAAAAACAAAGGAAACATAGCTTTTAAAACATATTTTATAAATCTTATAAAATAATGCAACCTTTTGCACCAGAAAGACCAAAAATTACTTTTTTTCTGTGAGGTAATTATGTATATAAGAAAGCACTCTTAACCACATTTAGTTATTTGACATATTAATGGAGTACCTTTTATGTGGCAGATATTTTGGCAGGTGAGGGAGATAATAGGTGAATAAGGTACAATCTCTACCCCAGGAGGTTTCTGTGATAGGTATTATTTGCAAAAAGTACAGTGGCTAATTCAGCATGAGAGGAGCTCAGGAAAAACTTTATAGGAGGACAGTTAAACCAGAGATTTTAACTGGTGGAGAAAATGGGTGCATGTAGGATGATACCAATTAAACCGGCTGAAGCAGCGCAAGGAAAGATGGAGGCATAAAAGATTCTTGAAAATCTGCTTAGCATTGTGTCACATGTTATCCTTCTGGACCTTGTGGGTCAACTTTTCTTCTTGATGGACTAGCCAAAATCAAAAGTAATAATCTCACCTACTCCACACTTAAAGTAAGGGCTTTCCTTTTTTTTTTTTTTTTTTGAGGCAGAATCTCACTGTGTCACCCAGGCTGGAGTGCAGTGGTGCAATTTTGGCTTACTGCAACCTCCACCTCCCGGGTTCAAACAATTCTCCTGCCTCAGCCTCCCAAGTAGCTGGGACTACAAGGGTGCACCAGCATGCCCAGCTAATTTTTTGTATTTTTTTTTTTTTTTTAAATAGAGATGGGGTTTCACCATGTTGGCTAGGGTAGTCTAGAACTCCTGGCCTCAAGTCATCTGCCTGCCTTGGCCTGCCAAAGTGCTGGGATTATGAGCATGAACAACTGTGCCCGGTCAGGGCTTTTTCTTTTAACTAAAAGGATACTTGGTACAACAGGAGTACCTTAAGTTCCAGTTAAGGTAAGTTCTTAGTTGCAGTGGATATGAGAAAGGATTACAGATAACCAAACTCTAGAAGTACTGAATATATTGTTTTTAATCTTAAGTAAATTGTGTTTTTTGGAAATTGGTGACAAATTTGAAATGACTAAGGGAAATAAATGTAGCTGGCTAGTTTTAGTGTGTTGTTGTTAGCTAACAGTCCTTCTCTGGAATTTATCTATCTAGCAACCTCGATCCCCTTGGAGATCATTTAGAAAAAGATAGAGGAGTCTCGTATCAAATTGGTTTTCAAAGTCCATGAACCTAAAGATCATGCAGTCTGTTCGTGGGACATCCCTGAGGCACTCATTCTAAACTCAAATGATGGGTTTTAATACACTTTAAAAAAAAAATCTACCCATATCATTTATTACAGGTTAGCATTCCCAGAGCTAGTATGCTAAGAATTTTTAGTAATGACTGTTGAAATATAGAGCAGGCAAACTATAAAATGTGGGTATAAGAATTAAAGAGGCTTGCCAGAATTAATAGGGTAGAAGACATCTTTTCAGTGATAAATATTTATGTCTTGGAGGTATTAGGCAAAGGTTTAATATCATCTATTTGAGAAGGTGAGGAATTACATGTATTTTAGTAAGATTTATTTTTATTAGAAATGTCCCCAAATTTAAGTTTTATTTAAGCAAGGAAATCTTAATCACATGGAAAATTCACTTATGTGGAATATTTCTATAATGAAATGTATGTTACTGATTTCTAAAATTTCTCATTAGGAATGAATCATTTATTTCTGGGGTATTAATCTGGTAATTTTTGGAAGTTGTAAGAAGGTATGGCATACCTCACTGTGATCATTAGCTTTCTGGCACTCTTAGGTATCTGGAGCCCAAACCTGAAAGTGGAGACAATAGTCAAAAAGCCACAGTTGTGAAGATTAAATCGTGTAATAGGGTTGTAGCTTCTCCGAGGAACACTTTTTCATTTGCTTTCTAGTTTATTAGCAGAAGTTGAGACACAAAAGAGAAATGACAGGCTAAACATTATATGGGTACATGTACTGTTGCACTAAAGGCATATCTACTAGTGTTGTACAACAGTGGGTAGGAGATCTAAGAATGCCAACAGATGGTTTTGAAGAAAAAGAGAATAACAGCAGCTAGACTAACATCCTGACTGGGAGCATTCATTCATTCAGAAGACAATGTTGAGTACCATATCTCTGGAGCCTAATGGCATCACTGTATTCTGATGTCCAGAGGCACATCCTCAATACTACTGTTTGCTCATTTCAGGAGTTTCATAGGAGATTATTGCATTTATCACCTGTTGTCCCCCTGCCCTTCATTCTGGCTCTGTGATCAGAACACACCTAGAAGCCTTCTGTTTCCTAAATGTAACATGACTATTCATAGTGTTTCTTGCACCTTTGTTTATGCTCCTCCATTTGCTTAGAATGCTTTTCTCTCTGCCAGGTAAACTCCTATTTATTCTTTAGTACCGAATTCCAGTGACTCTCTCTCTCTCTCACACACACATACACTATGCAGCTGCAATGAGGATGGAGATGAGACACATATATAATATGTATGTGTGTATGTATTTTTGTAAAGTATTAACTGCTGCCACAGGTGGAGTTGGATACTTCTCCTGTGTTCCCATAATTCTTTATATGTAATTGTATTATACAGCATTGTATGATAATATTTGTCTACATATCAGTATCCCAAATAAACAGTGAGCCTTGATTCTGCCACATAATGTGCACAAATAATAAATGAGGATGTACATTTTTTTGCATCAGCACTCAAGGAGCAGGTTTCTTATTTATTTATTTTTAGTTTTTACGTGCTCAGAGTACTTATTGCTTAGCTCATTTTCTCCCTTGGAAGATTTTATAATCTGTAAGCTATTAAAGATCTTCTGTTTTCTTGGCCAATTTTTGCACTGCCAGATTCATTCATATTTCAGTGAATAAATATACAATATAGAAAAATATAGTATGTTTAAAGTACCACCTGTGGCCATTATGGAAATACGGATGAAAAAAATCCAATATGCTGTGTATTACAGTGAGTATAGGAACTCGATAAGCTAATGAGGGTGCTCCTGGAGGGAAAAAGCAGTATACGCAAAGGCACAGAAATTTGAAGTGTGATGGCGTGCTCAGGGAAACACAAGTATTTTAGTAGTGTTGAAGTATGGTGAGGGAGTGTCTGGAGATCAGACTGCATAGTTTGTTAGGGGAATGGTTATGCAGAACCTTGTATGCCATCTTGATGATAAAGGTTGCTGAAGGATATTGAAGAATCTATTTTAGAAAGATTCCTCTGGCAGCTCTGTGGAAGATTAGTTAGGAAGAGGGAAGACTGGATATAGGAGCACTGTTTCTAATGTTATTGCAGTAGTCTGGACAAGAGATACTGAGTGTCTGAACATGAGCAGCTGCAATGAGGATGGAGATGAGAAGATGGAAAGGAGAAATGTTTATGCTTAATGTTTTATTAGAAATGAGTGAGAGGGAGAGTAGTGAGTAGTTTAGCCAAATTTTTAGGTTTCTAGTTTAGGTGAAAGGTGGGCCTTGGTGAGAAAAGGAGGTTTGGGAAATGAGTCTTGCATTTGTTGTATTTGAGATGCCTGTGGGATGCAGGTAGAGATACATGTGGTTGAAGATCCAGAAGAATTCTGGAGTGAGTTATTGGCTAGATAGACGGATTTGGGAGTCATCAGCATGTCAGTGACAGCTAAAACCATTGCATTGTTATATACCTGGGAGAATGCTGAATCAGAAGAGGAGGAAGTCAATGAGAGAGCCTTGGGGAACGGTGATCTTTAAAGGGCATTGTATTTTGTTTTTTTATAGAATCAAGAGAGGATGACCATTCTTATATGTAAAAGCTGTACATGCTAATAAAACTTACTTTCCATAGAACCTTCAACGTTATAATGTATTTACTTGTTGCTTACAGTGCCGAAGCACCACTGCCACACACATTCCATCTTATTTTTGTATCTGTAATAGAGGGGAATTTTAGAATTGTGGTGTACTTGATGGAAGCAAAACAAGTTTATTTCTTGCTACCTTTAATTAGCAGAATTGTATGTGTAATAACTTTATCATGATTTTGCTAATTACTATTTTTTAAAAATCTTTGATTTAATGAATGACTACAAATATTCTTTTTTTTTTTTTTTTTTTTTTTTTTGATAAGGAGTCTTGCTCTGTCGCCCAGGCTGGAGTACAGTGGCATGATCTTGGCTCACTGCAACCTCCACCTCCCAGGTTCAAGCAATTCTCCTGCCTCAGCCTCCTGAGTAGCTGGGACTACAGGTGTATGTCACCACTCCTGGCTGGGCATGGTGGCTCATGCCTGTAATCCCAACACTTTGGGAGGCTGAGGCGGGTGGATCACCTGAGGTCAGGAGTTCGAGACCAGCCTGGCCAACATGGCGAAACCCCATCTCTACTAAAAACGCACAAATATTAGCCGGGCATGGTGGCGGGTGCCTGTAATCCCAGCTCCTCAGGAGGCTGAGGCAGGGAGAATTTCTTGAACCCAGGAGGTGGAGGTTTGCAGTGAGCCAAGATCGCGCCATTGCACTCCAGCCTGGGTGACAGAGTGAGACTCATTCTCAAAATAAAATAAAATAAAATAAAAAAATAAAAGATGCAACCAAGTAAGTTGATTTCATAATTCATTAATGAATTGCAACCTAAAATTTGTAAAACATGGATCTTGATATCAGCATCTTTAACATAGTACTCTAGTTGGTAGTTTTAACCATATAATAATTTTGGGATTAGTTATATAGTTATATTTGTTTTTTATATTTTATGGGGCTACACATTAATTTTAGGCCTTTACTGTGTTAGCCGTAGGTTAGCAAGGACATTTACTGACTAGAATACTTGTTATCATTTTAGATATCTGAACTCTGTGGTGATTATGAATTACTTTTTTTCCCCCTCAGTGATTCATCTTCTTTTTTTTTTTTTTTTTGTTAGCATTCCTGAGAAGTAGATTGGAACAGATATTATTTTACTAATGAGGATATCTAGAGAAAGGAAGGATACGATGGCAAATCTTCTCAACTAATCTATATTAGAACTAACTTTTCAGATTAGACTTGGGTACTCCAGCTATTAATTTATCTGACCTAAAAGATGGTTGCAAGGGCTTTGTATTTTGTAAACTTCAACTAGAATAGACAATGAAGTATCTTTTCATGATACTAGAATTTGGGATTAATACCATAAGATATAATTTACCTAATAGCATCATTGGTATGATTCAGACATTTGATGATATTTAATAATATGCAAATTGTTATTTCACAATATTAAATACTATTTTGAAACTTTTTTCTGCCCTTTTCTATAGGGTTTCATATGTCCCCAGTGTATGAAATCTCTTGGATCTGCTGATGAACTTTTCAAACATTATGAAGCTGTTCATGATGCTGGTAATGACTCAGGTCATGGAGGAGAGTCTAATCTTGCTTTGAAGCGGTACGGTATGATAATTTTGAAGTATAATATTATGGAATATGCATGTGATATCGTTGTTTAATCATGATTAATTAGCTTATGAAAATAGTAACCTTTTTGTATTATTTAATTTAAATCTGTTGTCATTTAGCATATCCTTCCTCCATTATTGTTAAAAACTATTCAATCCTTGACCAGTAACTATCTATGCCAGCAACTACAATACGGTACATAGGTTATGTTTTTAATGAATATTGTAAGTTAGCAAAAGAAGATTAAATTATATTTAGCATATTGTGTAATATAAAATGATACGATTTGCTTAGATGACTTTATAGTAGGTTGTTAAAATAATAAATGTAGCCAACAATTAAAATTTAATTTTTAATTTAAAATGTAAAAATTTCCATTTATAATCACCAGTATAGCAATAAGCAGACGTACACATTGTGTTTCCTGGTAATCTGTCTTGGCCATTCTAAGAAGTAAAAGTAAACTAAAATATAACTACTTAGAATAGCATTCAGCAATATAACTTTGCATTTCTTCCGCTATTGGAGAGAACTCTTGTCTTTTATCCTCACTGAGGGCATAAAAGCTTTACTTCATTGTACTTGTAAAAAAGTATTTTTATGCTTTCCTAAAAAAAAAACTTACTGGTTGATTAATCTGCGTAACACAAAGAATACTACATAAAGGAAAATATGATAACCATATAAACTTTGTGGTTGATAGATAATGTAGAACTATAAAACATGGCCATTTTACTGTATTAAAGTATGTGGGAAAACCAGTGCTTTTGGGAAGAATGGATCTTCCTTTTTAATATGACTGTTAATGCTCTTGGGTATTTTTATGTGTGAATTAATAATTTTGGCTACTATTCTTTTGTCATTTGTTAGGACATACATTAAAAATAGGTGGTTAAATTATATTATAAATGTTTTTATATTTAATATCAATTTAATAGAGTTGTGTTTCAACTATGAATTAGACCGTGTCCGATATATGAACTTTTAACATAAAAGCATCCGCGGTCTACCCTTTTTCTTCTTAACTTTTCATTTAGTGTTTTAGTTAATTGAAGCCTGACTTCTGCCCTGCCATTCTCTGGCAATGGCTCTGAAGGCCAACAGTAACCTGGATTATTTTCAGTTCTTATTTTGCTTGACCTCTGTTTTGATTATCTATTACTGTCTGACAATCTACCCAAAGAGCATAGTGGTTTAAAACTGTAACAGTTTATTAATTCTCTTGATTCTTTGAATTGACTGCATGGTTCTTCTGCTTTAAGTGAGGGAGACTGGGGTTGTAGGAAGACCAGAAGGTTCAAAATGGCCTCACATTCATGGCTGGAAGTCTGTGTTGGATGCCAGCTAGGAGCTCATCTGGGGCTTTATGCCAAAGGCTTCAGTTCTCTTTCATGTGGGCCTCTTTATGTGGCTGCTTGGACTTCCTCACAAGCTGGTAGTTCGTTCCAAGGTAGTATGTTCCAAGAGGAAAGAAGCAGAAGCTGCCAATCTTCTTTAGGCTTGATTCAAAAGTGTCAGAGCATCACTTCTGCCATTCTATTGGATAAAGTAGTCATAGTGCCAAGTCAGATTCATGAGGCCTGAAGATAAACTTTGTCTTTTAGTGGATTAGTGGATTTTGTGTGTAGGAAAGGAAGAACTTGATTGTAGTCATCTCTGTAGACTATCTACAACAACCACTGCAACATTTGGCTGTGCCAGCTCTCCTTCCTTCTACTCTTCTGAGATGACATACCAGTGTGATAATTTTTTCTTGATCTGTTTTGTATGCTGCTCTTTCTCTATATGATCTACCTAGGGTAATATCTACATCCATAACTTCCTCCTAAACCATATCTCCAACCTAGAATTATCTCCCAACTTGCCTATTAGGTATCTTCCCTCAGATGTTTCCGAGGCACCTCATCATTGACATTTTGAAAACAGAGTTTATTCTATTTTCCTCTAAATCTACTGCTTGTCTACTATTACTTCTTCTGGAGAATGGCGTCATTATCTGTCCCCACCCAGTTAGTAAAGCCAGGAAAGTAGGTGTGCTCATTTTTACATATCTGCTCCTCCTACCCGCATCTGATGTATCATAAAGTTTAGTTAATTCTGTTTCCTTAACAGCATATATTCTTTTACATTTTTACTGTTATATTTTATTTTAGGCCTTAAATCTCACTCAAAAATGTTTTTTCATATTTATAGTTGGCTCTCTATCTTTAGTCTTGTACTCCTCCAATTCTCCATATTGCTGCCAGAATAATATTCTTTTTTCTTTTTTTTTAGAGATAGGATCTTGCTCTGTTTTCCAGGCTGGTACAATCATAGCTTACTGTAGCCTCCTACTCCTGGTCTCAAGTGATCCTCCTGCCTCTGCCTCCCAAGTAACTGGGACTACAGGCATGGACCAACATGCCTGGCTAATTTTTACTTTTTTTTTTTTTTTTTTGGGACAGTGTCTTGCTATGTTGCCCAAGAACCTCAAGAAGTCCTCAAGGAATTCTCCCACCTCAGCCTGCCAAAGTGTTAGGATTGCAGGCCTGAGTCACTGCGCCTGGCCAGAATAATATTCTTAAAACGCAAATTTGATTGGCATTGCTTTAAGTAGTAATTTTTGCAGGCTTCTCATTGCTTATAGAATAGTTACTGCATGCGTTTCCATTTTTATCTTATTGTATCTCTTCTTCCCATTTTCCTACACCTCAGTTTCTGACAATTACATTCTACTCCACTATACCACTTTGGATGACATGTGACTATGAGCAGGATACGTCTTTTAGATCAAAAGTCCACATGACTCAGGTGGGTCATGAAACCTTTTTGCTTTAAAGCCCTCTGTTCATCAGTTTATATGCGAATTTCATCAACATCAATCAAATATTTGAAGCTTGATGCATTAGTGAGCTTTTTTAGGCTAGATCTTTAAATGTATGTATGTAGATGTACATAGTACAAAATTCAGATGGTTCAAAAAAGTTTATGGTGAAAATTGAGCGCTTGACACCCCTTTTTCCCTAGCCTCTTTTTTTCATCAGTTTCTTATGTATTCTTCCAGAGATATTCTGTGCTTATATATTCATATGCTTATATCTATGTACATATAAATAAATATATAAATATATGTAATTATATAAAAGATAGCAATTCTACGTTGTTCTGTATCTTTTGTTTCTGTCTGTATCTTACTGATTCTTTCATATCAAGGTAGATAGAGCTATCTTATCTTTTTAATGATAGCATGGAATTTTCTCATTCTTTGGTTGATGACTATTCAGGTTATTTCTCATGTTTTGCATACTTATGACATCACAAAGTTCCTTTGGAGATATCATTTGTACTTGTTTGAGTATATCTGTAGGATGAATTTGAATCCAGCAGGGGAAGATATGTTCCTGACATCCAGAACAATAATAATTTTTTTTTTTTTTTGAGATCGAGTTTCGTACTTGTTGCCCAGGCTGGAGTGCAATGGCACAGTCTCGGCTCACTGCAACCTATGCCTCCCGGGTTCAAGCGATTCTCCTGCCTCAGCCTCTTGAGTAGCTGGGATTACAGGCATGCACCACCACACATGGCTAATTTTGTATTTTTAGTAGAGATGGGGTTTCTCCATGTTGGTCAGGCTGGTCTCAAACTCCAGACATCAGGTGATCTGCCCGCCTCGGCCTCCCGAAGTGCTGGGATTACAGGTGTGAGCCACCGTGCCCGGCCAGAATAATAATTCTTTATAATGGTGTTTTCTCATGAAATCTCTCTCCCGCAGAAGGGCTTAGAATGGTCAGTTCACCATTCTTTGTCGGTTTGACCCTTAGGTGAGAGGAACAGAATGTGAGAAGCTTCTCAGACAGGAAAGAGCATGTCATACCCAAAGGAACAGAAATAAAGTGTTTTGTGTGTGTTGTGTGTATTTTCCCCCTTTTTACAGAGCTGCTGCTGCTCCTCTTCTTCTTCTTCCTCTTCCTCCTCCTGTTCCTCTTCTTCTTCTTCTTTGTCTTTTCTTTTTTTTTTTTAAGGTAGAACCTAGCATTTTATTTAGATCTTCATTAAACTGTTGGAATTGAGAACCAGACATATGTAATAAACCTCCAAAAATAGATCCTGAAAGGCACTTTCTGCTTAGGGTGAGCAGTCATGGAATAAGCATGTAAACAAGGTGGCTTCTCTGTATCACACCAGCCAAGTCAGCTTTCTCCATGGCCAGCCACACCAGCTCTGCCCTCCCTTCTGTTAACACCAGCCAGACCCCTTGTAGGTCGAACCCAAGGTTTTTCTGTAGGACACCTTGGCCTACCTAGGAATGCTGGAAACATGTTAAAGGAATCATGGTAATCATGATATTGAGAGAAAAAAAATTTTTTTAAAGCTGCCATCTGAGGTGATAGCTTCACTGCACTTATGTCACACCCCAGAATAGAATAAATAAGCAATTAGAAAATGTTCAAGTATGAAGGAATTTCCTTTTCCCCGCCAAAAACACTGCTTTCTGAAGGAAGTTGACTTGTCTGTAGCTACACCAGATGTTCAGAAAGCTCATTGGACCTGCTTTTGAAAATAAAACAAAACTAAAACCCTGGGAGGTGTTACTGTGCAGTGTGGAGTACTCAGGCTTTCTTATAAAGAAAAAAAAAACGTTATCTGGTACTAAAGTGTGCAACCTTCAGACCCTCAGGTACTGGCCTGTGACTTCCCTGTGTGGCATCACAAAGGTGTCAGGTGCCTTTTTTTCTAGAGCTAGGAGTTGGTGAGGTGTGGCTAGTGCTGAAACCATGCATAGGATTGGTTTACTAAATTAAAACCTTATGTGTATGTCCTCCAAAATACAGCTGAAAGTGGAGAGATTTTGATTTGGTGCTGTTAAAGAGGTGGCAATTAAGAGCATAAGCACCAGGGAGATGGTTTAATGGTAACTGCCTTTTTTTGATGTCAGGCTAGAGCTCCAGCTGGGAACTTGCGTTACATACAAGATTGATCGGATAGGGAACACACCCTGACAAAGAGCTCATAATTATAAATGGATCAAGTTACAGAGAGGATAAAGGGAAGGCTTCACATTCGTAATAGAGCTCAAGACATTACAAATTCATGCTGACAGGGCTGTGGCATTGCCAGACAGTGGCTATAAGTGGAACTACAAGTACTTTATGTGCACATTACAAGGACATTTTCAGCATCTGGTGGGAAAGTCAATGCAATTAGGACTTTGGAGCATTGGATCATAAGGCACAAATGTTCAATTTCAAAGCATTATTTACTACAGTGTTGTTTCTAGGCAGTTACATGGATCACCTATGCTCACTAAATTCATTATTGATAAACAAAACACCTAGGGACAGAATAGCAAGCCCAACTTACCCACAAAAGCTACAATTCATGTCATTGACTAGAGTGACTACAACTGATCAGGCACTGAAACAGGACAGGGAAATTTAGGAAGGAAGGCCCTTTCCCTCAGAGCTTGAAGGCTTCTCTGTTGCCTATGCCAAGAAGTATGGGGAAAAGACTAACACTTTCAATATTTAAGCTTTTTGGGCACTTCCCATGGGAAGCTGTCCCTACCAAAGTGGCCATAGGCTTCAGTCCTCTGATAAATTGGCTTCTTCAGATCCAGATCCCTGGCAATGACCCTAGGGTGGAGATCAAAATTCTTCTTTATAATCTCTAGTAGCTCTCTCTCACTCTTCTGAGAGGTACCATAATGGAAAACAGAGATAGATAATGGATGAGAAACTCCAATAGAATAAGAGACCGTTCTGCACAGACCTCCTTTAACAAGGGATTTTGCCACTGAATGAGCAGCATAAGCAGCTGAATGGTTGACCTTAGTATAATCCTTTCCTCAAAAGGCACCTCCTCCATGAACACCCCAACCTCTATAAGTGTCCATAATGGCTTTCCATCCAGTCATACAAACCAGCATCACCCCGAGGCCCACCAATAACAAGTCTGCCACTTGGCTGTAAGTGGTAGATTGTATCCTCATCAAGGTATTTTGCAGGCACAATGGCTTTGATGACTTTCTCCTTTAGGGCATCCCTCATCTCATCAAGACGAACCTCTTCATCATGCCAAACAGATAAAACAATTGTGTGGACTCTGATGGGAAGCATAGCACCTCAATCCTGCATATACCGCACAGTAACTTGAGTTGTAGAATCAGGGCATAACCAAGGCAAAGTGCCATTATGGCATAGTTCTGCCAGTTCGGCTTTAAGCTTGTATGCCAAGACAATGGTTAAAGGCCTACATACACTCCTCAGTTTCATCAGTGGCAGAGCCAAACATCAAGCCCTGGTCTGCAGCACCAATGTCTCCATTTCTGTCAAGATGAACACCTTGAGAAATATTTGGTAACTGTTGCTCCAAGGCTACCAGCACATCACAAGTCTTGTAGTCAAACCCTTTGGAAGAATCATCATATCCAATGTGTTTAATAGCTTCACGAACCATTTTCTGGTAGTCAACAGCAGCTCTGGATGTAATTTCACCTGCAGGAAGGATCATTCCAGTTTTAGCAACAATTTCACAAGCTACTTTGGCATCAGGATTTTGTTGAAGGTGGGCATCAAGGACAGCCTCACTGATCTGGTCACAGATCTTATCTGGGTGGCCTTCCCCCACTGACTCTGAGGTGAAGAGGAACGTGCCCTCCTCAATGAACACCTAGTGGAAGCTGTTGAGCTCCCGTTCATGTTGGTGTTGGTGGCAGTGAGTGGAAGTGGCGTTGAGAAGGAGCAGCGGCAAGACGGCGGCTGCGAAATGCGCAAGTTGCAGACGGCATTCTACTCAGAGCATAGAATCAGGGCGTAACCAAGGGTGGTGCGGAGTGAACCAGGGCTTTTTCTCAGTGTGAAAGACAAAAGCCAATGTTGATAGAGCTAAATGAATGAAGGGGAGAGTGATAAGGCAATGACTAGATTATGCATATTTTATAGTCCATGTTAATGAGTTTAGATTTTATGCTAACTACAATAGGAAGCCATTGATGCTTATTGTTAGTAAATTAATGGGAGACATTTTGCCTCTTGGCTTGGGCACTTAACAGTCAGTTATATGATTATTTCCATTAGAAAATGTTTTTCCATTTATAAACAATGAGCTTTACGTATAAAATTGTTTTTCTGAGGGATTTATATATATGCCATTATATATGAAATCTTCCATAGTTCTTTTTTTGAATTGAAAAAACTATAATATTAATATACAATTACTAGCCATAATTTCTTAAGACCAGTTTGTTAATTAAAGGACATTAACTATTAATTCCTTCCCCCCATTTTTATTTAGAGATGATGTAACACTGCTCAGACAAGAGGTCCAAGACCTACAGGCTTCACTTAAGGTAAGAATAAAAATTGTTATACCTTTTTATTTTCAGTGTTTCAGATAATACCTCTTTTTAAATTTACTAATTAAAAATGTTTTTTCTTAGGAAGAAAAATGGTACTCAGAAGAATTAAAGAAGGAATTAGAAAAATACCAAGGGCTGCAGCAGCAAGTAATTGCTTTAACTACTTAAAGCATGTTTATTAGTTGTTTATTTTTATGGTTGAAAACTAAACTTAATACCTTTTTGCAAGCAGGTGGCGGCCTGATATAAATAACTTCCTAATTTGTTTCTCTGTGTTGAATTCTGATGAATGCAAACAAATGTATGAGGAGTGAAGATGTAATTTTTTAAAAGGTGTTCCATTAAAAATGAGTTACTGGATGGGCCCACGCCTGTAATCCCAGCACTTTGGGAGGCTGAGGCTCTTGAGAGGGTTGCTTGAGCCAGGAGTTCGAGACCAGCCTGGGCAATACAGGGAGACCCCTGTCTATACAAAAAATTTAAAAATTAGCTGAGTGTGGTGCCATGTGCCTGTGGTCCCAGCTACTGAAGAGGCTGAGATGGGAGAATCACTTGACCTCTGGATTTCAGGGCTGTGGTGAGCTATGATCTCACCACTGCACTCCAGCCTGGGCAACAGAGCAAGACTCTGCCTCAAAAAAAAAAAAAAAAAAAAAGAATACATACAGGTACCTGTATGTTGTTTTTTTTATACCAGGCTATATTATTCTAATGTTTTGTAATATACCTAAATGGTTAAAAAAATAGGTTCAAACGGTAGTGAGTCTTCAGAGCATTTAAGTTTCTGACAAATTGATAATGACTAAAGTGTCTATTGGTAGGGAAATAAATAATATGTATTTATTATTTATTATGTTAGTGAAGATTGAAAACTGGGAAACCTGTTCTATTAACAATGTTAAGTTTTTAAAAAACTAAAAAATGTGTATTTGTATATACATGCACACACACGCATATTCTGTATGACTTTACATAAAAATAATACATAGAGAAAAACAAGAAAATCACTGCAGTATCAAAAGTGGTTCTCTTTGAATAGGATTTTTTTGATGTCTTAGATTCTATATAGTTTAATGTGTTTTCTAAGTAAATGCCTTAATTATGATTTTTATGCTGAAATTATATTGATTTTATTCTGAAATTATAGGAAGAATCAAAGATTAACGAAATTTTACCAAATAATTTTACCATAGTCATCATTTGTAAGAATAAAAGTAGTTACCCTTCAGCAATAGTTCTAATATTTTTGTAAAGTAATTAATAATCCCTTTGCATGTTATCTTGGCATATATTGTGACTTTCAGTGAGCCTTTTTTGCTTTTTAAAGCCTTTGCACCAAGAATTGGCAGTTGGACTGAAAAAGACAAAAACAAATAAATAAATGACAAGATAATCAGTCTTATTACTACTCAGCTTCTCTAATTGGTGATTCTGTTAACATTAAAGAAGTTTTTAGTAATCCAAAATACTTATAACTCATTTACTCATGTTTTATATAGATGCCACTAATAATTATGGGCTATATTCTTTTCTGTATCTGAAAACAGAGTGGAAATTGTTTACTACATTTGAGATGACTATTTCACATTTAATACACTTAAATAACTTCTCCGCAGTGCAAGGTGTAAGTTACCTTGGCAAGAAATTTACCTTTCGGGGAAAATATATTTTAAATACTTATGATTCTTAGCAATCAGTATGTCTTAGTTCAATGTATAGAGAAACAAAAAGTCAGATATACTAGGAAATGCCTTATTAAACTCTTTCAGATTGGTATAATTCTTTAAAATATAAAAATAATGCCAAGGTAGTATATTATTTTGTTCTTAATACATGTGACAAATTAAGCCTTATGGAATCTGTTATTTCTGCTTCTTTTAAAGTTGACTTGTCCTGAATTAAAAATTTATGCTTATAAAGCCAATTTTTTTTAGTAGTGATAGTTTGATAGCACGTTTTAACTAATGCAAGTTTTAGTAGTGATAGCTTGATAGCATGTTTTAACTAATGCAAATGTTCGACTATTATAGGTGTTGTGTTTGATTGTAATAAGAAGCATGATTTGAATTATGATTTCATGAATTACATGGTTTATTGCCAAAGAGAAATTTTCTTTGGTTCACAGTGCTTAAAAGGGGGAGAAATAACATGAACAAATCTTATGGGGAATATCAATAGATGAGGTATATTAACCATATAGTGGGGTGAGTTCCAAAATTATTAAAGTCTAGTCACTCTATCAGGATGGAAGCAGGCTTTTGTGAAAAGTAAAGTCTAAAAGGGTTGAGGTGTACCTTTTTTTATGAGCAGCCTCTCTGGAGAGATGGCGTCCAAAAAAGTGGAGATCCCGGACAATGGGGATCTCCTGCTGCTAGAGGAGATGTAGGTGTTGGCTGCCGAGACTCAAAGCTGTAAGGCCAACAGGATATGGCCCTGTTGCAGCATGAGCTGCCAGTCTCAAAGAAAGCAGCTGACAAAGTGCAGTCTGCCGTGGTCTAAGCTTTCAAAGTATCTTTCAAACTCTTTGGTTAATATGTATTTTGAAGTCCAGTAGTTGAGGTCAGTAGCTCAGATCTGGGGTATGATAAGGTCTGATGTAATACTACTGAAGAGAGGAGAAGTTCATTCCAAGTTCTCACATATGGGGTCTAACAGGTATTACATGCTTGAGCGGAGGGGGATAACACTCCAAGTTCTTATTACAGCAAAATATATAGCATCCATGTGGCAAACTATGTTAGTGTTAGAAATTATTTCAAAGCTACATACTAATACGATTGAATGTTGCCAGTTGACTTAAGTATTTGTTTTATAATCTATATTTATAATTACAATAATTGTGCTATTTATTACTGAATTCATGGAACTTAAGATGACCATAATAACTTCATATATATTAACATACAAAAATATCTATGTTAGAACTAATAAACTGAAGTTAGATCATTATGCTAGTCTGCCTGCTGGTCTCTTACAGATCTGGAAGAATGGAAACCACCAAATTTAAATTTTCACCAAAATCTTACTACTTACCTGAAAGAATGTGACTTTCAGAGATTTTTTAACATTGACAGTTTTAACAGTGTTATCTTTTCCTTTTAATTCATTTGTTTATGTCTTTTGTTTTAATTGAGGAGGCCAAACCTGATGGGTTGGTGACTGATTCATCAGCAGGTAACTTTACTTAAAGCAGATATTTTTTCAGTTTTCTTTTCCTTCTTATTTGTTTTCCCTTCTTTTTCTTTGATGCCTGCCAAATGAATTTTGTTTCATGGTTATGCTTTATGACTCTAAAACGGTGAAGATAATGGTCATATTCTAGGTGTAGAGAGTTACATGTGAACTTCATAATTTAATCAGTTAACTAAAATTTTAGTTTTCTTAGTTCATTATATTTTGAAGTAAGAAACTTCTGGAATATTACATTAATATGGTTGTTTAATGACATTTTAATATATTAAGAGTAAGATAGTTTCTTTATGATGAAGTATTAGGAGTTGACTGCATACTTTAATGAATTAAAAGGCCTTGAGATCTTAACCATTTCCAACATCCTGCTGTATAACTAATTTTATCAGAGGAGCAGAATGTTTTCCTTTTTGAGCCAGGCTTGGTGGCTCATGCCTATAATCCCAACACTTTGGGAGACTGATAGGGGAGAATGGCTTGAACCCAGGGGTTTGAGATCACCCTCTGTAACATAGCGAGACCCCATCTCTTAAAAAAAAAAAAAAAAGAACGTATTCCTTTTTGGTCAGTTGATGGATATGGGAAAATAACTGTGAAATGTGAAATCAAAATAACTTTTAATAAAATATTTATAGATTATTTGGCAGTGATTCTAAATATTCATTTCATTTGTATTATATATTTGTAAATTATGATTTGTACCTTAAATGAAGCAGATATACTTAATTTCTTGAAGTGTCAAAACACTCTACTTGTAATTGGATAATAAACTTAAGTTGATCATCTTTACAACTGTAATGAATATAAGTAATAACAATTTTTAGCATATGTAATTAACATGGTATTTAAATAACTGCGACACTTTTTTGTAGAACTACAGTCTTTGGAACAGCAATTAGAAGAAGCCCAAACAGAAAATTTTAATATTAAGCAAATGAAAGACTTATTTGAACAGAAAGCAGCCCAACTTGCTACTGAAATTGCAGGTAAATTGAGTTAGAATTTTTTAGCCAATAAATCAATCTCATTACCTTTTTGCCATTATATACCCTAGCAATAAATGTAGTATTTTAGTGTGTTAAAGCATTTGTGATAGACTTACAATGGTGATTAATGGAATTTAATGATTTCAGAGTTGCTATGTAAATTATTTCGTTTGTCCTCTAGCTGCCTTCCTTCAAAGGACTGGTGTTTCTTTGTAGATTCTTCTTGAAATTTAAGAGAAGATACATTTTCTTCTGTGGCATGCTTAAAGATTAAAAAGGAACATTTTAAAGAAGTGAATTAAATAATGTAGGATAAATGTAACACTTGGTTATACTATCACATATATATGTTTTTAACATGCTTTTAGGTAAAATATGTGATTAAGTATACATTAAAATGCTAATTATTAACTTAATGTTGAGTGGAATTTATGTAGACAAACAGTTAATTTTAAGTTCATTTCATGTAATTAGAAGTATAAATTTACTGTATATATTTATGGTTATCTAAGGAATGTGAATTTGAATTAGAGTGATATACAGATATGCAGAGTAATATACAGAAACTTATAAAACTGTCCTCCCCTTAAACTAATATTTATATAACTATCTTTAATTAGATATAAAGTCAAAGTATGATGAAGAAAGGAGTCTTCGAGATGCTGCTGAACAAAAAGTGACACATCTGACAGAAGAATTAAATAAAGAGGCAACTGTAATTCAAGATCTGAAGACGGAACTGGTAATTTAGGAATTATTTATTGAGATGTACTCTTATACCTTTCTAAATTAAAAATAAAATACATACCCTGAAGGAAAATGTTTAAAAATATAATTTGAGTGAAATCAGGAAATAAGCAATTCCCTATATTCTACCACCTGCATATATATTCCATATATGATTTTTAAAATAAAAATGGAATGTTATGATACATAACATTTTTGTTGTTTCTATCTAAATATCATCTGTCATTTTAGTAGTTTTCATATCTGCATCTCTGATCCTGGTCTTCTCTTGCATGTTAGTTTTATAAATCCATCTGCTTTTAGGGTACTTTGTATTGAATTTCTAGCTTTAATTTCAAATTCAACAAGTATAAAATCAAAGTAATCATGTTTCCTCATTACTGTATTTCTGTTATTGGAACCATACATCTCTGTTACTCTCCCAAGACTTAATAATCTTGCATCTGTCCTTGACTTTCTTTCCTTTGTTTAGCTTTCAATAAATATATAAATTAACTACATCCAACCTGCAGCAAACTCTATGCTTTCATTTGCTCCTTCGTTTTTATTACCAGTTTCCTAGGATAGAAAAAGAAGGAATGTAGCATTTTCAAGTCACTGTTATGACCAATAGTTGTAGTTTGTGAAGGAAAGGAAAACAAATAAAGTAGTAAGGATAATTGTGAATTTACTAGACAGCACCTTGAATATTAATACTATTAAATATGAGGTAGGATGGGAAGAGGAAGTAGCTTATTGTGGGAGAAGATATCAGTGTTCAGTGTTTGAAGTCTAAAAATTGATATTGATGATAGTTTCCCTTTTGATTCCTTTGTAGTGAAATGATTCTAAAAATGCGTGTTATTTTAGTTTTTCACTTTAATTTTTAATTAAAATGTGTTGTTTCACAGCTTCAGAGACCTGGTATAGAAGATGTTGCTGTGCTAAAGAAAGAACTGGTCCAAGTTCAAACACTAATGGATAACATGACCTTGGAACGTGAGCGAGAATCTGAAAAACTCAAAGATGAATGCAAAAAATTACAGTCACAATATGCTAGCTCAGAGGTAATGAAGTTCATTGTACTTAAATGTGATTCATATTAGCTTGTGTAGTGTATACTGTTGAGTGAAGCCAGGATTTGAGATTTTTCTGAGTGGCCTATCAAAATATTTGTCTTTCTTTCATTTTTGATCTGAATAATATTTGTTTATAGTCAATGTGGTCTCACAGTCAGTATGTTTTGCTTTATAAAGCTAGACACTCAGAGAGGAATATTTGCATATAGATTATTATTCTGTTTAATAATATATATTGCTGACATGATATTTAAGGTTAAATTTACTCAAGGTTAGTTGATAAATGGTAATTGAGTTTAAAGGAAGAATGATAGCATTTTCTACAATTATATTACCAATTTTGTTTAGAAAATATATTTGAGAAAGGCTTATTTTGTAATAAGCTTATTTCTTTTTTTTTTTTGAGACGAAGTCTTGCTCTGTCACCCAGGCTGGAGTGCAGTGGCGTGATCTCAGCTCACTGCAACCTCCACCTCCCTGGTTCAAGCGATTCTTCTGCCTCAGCCTTCCAACTAGCTGTGATTACAGGTGCCTGCCACCACGCCTGGCTAATTTTTGTATTTTTAGTAGAGATGGGGCTTCACCATGTTGGCCAGGCTGATCTTGAACTCCTGACCTCAGACGGTCTGCCTGTCTCGGCTTCCCAAAGTGTTGGGATTACAGGCGTGAGCCACCGCACCCAGCCATAAGCTTATTTCTAACTGATGGACTTTGAATTATGAATTTGAAAGACGTCTTAAAAGGAGCTAGTCTAACATTCAATCCAGGACTTCCCTTTATGGCAACCCTGATAAGTGATCCACAATCCTTTCTAGGTGGTGTAGGGTGTGTATATTTTTTCCTAAGTCTATTTTATTGAGCTGACATTTGTTTCCCTGTAATTTACATGCGTTGGTTCTGGTTCTGTTCTTAGGAATTACACAGAATAAATTGTTCCTCTTTCCACATGAGGTATTTGAAGACTGCTCCTATTTATTCTGAGTATTTTCTCTTCCAAGATAAACATTTTCAGTTCTTCTGCTATTTCTTACATGACATGACTTTGGCCTGTAAATCCCTTGTATAATTATGTCAGCATTCAACAAACTCTAAGATATATAATACATAAATTTGCTTAAAAATCCTAGCCTTTGTCCTTTTTACTTTATTATGGGAGACACTTTGTTATGACTACTATGATTTGTAGTCTTTAAGCTCCCTTATGTAAAGTAGACCTCTGATTTTCATATTTTCAGTTTAAAAAGTTGTTACCGTAACATTTTAATTTGAATCTCTTTCTTAGAGTTTTGTAACTGGTGATCTAAAAGCCACTCTATTCACAAATAGTAACATGTCATCAAGCTTTGGGGTATAAGTATTATAGATAACCCATGTCTAATTCATTTTTAAAAATCTTTCTTCTTTATCTTATGGGAAGGGGTGGTGAAAGTTTGTGGATATAACACACATAGGCATGTAAGGCCTTATGATGCCTAACACTTCACTCTCTAACTTATGATATTTGGATGCAGTTTTTCCAAAATTGACACTTTGTAGCCCAATTAACACTTAATTCCAAAAATTTTCAAACTATTTCAGGTGGTTCATGAACTTACTGAAGCCAGTTAAAAGCTCTTGTCCTACTGGTATTATTAATCAGTAAAAGGCAATGATTATAAGTACAAATGTAGAATCAAAGAGAGGCTGAATCAAAGAAGTCTCATGAGGAAAAGTGCTATTCAGATGTTAATGTTAAAATACCTAAACCAGGGTGAACCCAGTCATTTATTTCTTTGTATCAGTAAGAAATATTTTTGATTAGATATGTCTGCCTATTGGTATTTCTCAAATTAAAAAAAAATACACTCTCTTTTGATTAAAAAATAGCTTAAATGCTATTTGAAATTTTAAAATAAATGTATTATGGTGACTAAAATAGAACCAAATTAATGGCAGTTTTAGGAATATGTATTTTAAAGTTGAGTCCTGTCTGACTTATTCCAGCTGCAAGTTTTGGAGTTATGCATATACTTTGAAACAAATAGAACATTAACAAGGAAAATAAATTTACATGTTTACTTGCATTTAAAAAAATATAGGCTGAGCATGGTGGCTCACCTCTATAATCCCAGGACTTTGGCAGGCTGAGGCAGGCAGATTGCTTCAGTCCAGGAGCTTAACCAGCCTGGGCAACATGGTGAAACGCTGTCTCTATAAAAAGTTAGCCAGACGTGGTGGCATGTACCTGTACTCCCAGCTAGGGGGGAAGCTGAGGTGAGAGGATTGCTTGAGCCCAGAAGGTTGAGGCTGCAGTGAGCCATGATCACACCACTGCACTCTAGCCTGGGCGATAGAGGCAGACCCTGTTTCAAAAAAAAAGGTGAGAATATAATATAACTTGCTAATGGGAAGACATTTCTAAGTAATATTTTATTTAAGAGTTACTCTAATTTAAGAATTACTCATTTCTAAGTAATATTTAAGAGTTACTCTAATATAAATTCTTATTTAAGAATTTATAGTGTTTTATGAATTTATATTTCTATTGTAGATTAAAATACCTTTATATCTAAGGAGAATAAGTCATTTAAGATGAAAAAGCTATGATTAGAGTTTTTTTGTTTTTCTTTATTTAACAAATTATTTTTGGCAGAGATGGGGTCTTGCTATGTTGCTTAGGCTGGTCTTGACCTCCTGGCTTTAAGCAGATCCTCCTGCCTTAGTCTCCCAAAGTGTTGGTATTAAAGATGTAAGTCACCACACCCGTTCTATGACTAGAGTTATGAAAGAGAGGGAGGTGAAAGAATTTAGTGTCTCCCTCCATCGTCTCCTCCTGCAAACAGGGCTTTGTAGGAAACAGTGATTTTTTTTTTTTTTCTAGAAAAGGTATTTCTAGGAAAGAATGAAAATGGCTTAGAAATCAGTTCTTTGTGTCTTCATTTAAATTTTCATAAAAATTTACCTTTTCAAGAATTTGGAAATAAATTTAGAAAGGAACTTATTTGTGCTGAGTAACTGAATAGGTGATTTAATATTTCATTATATTTTTAATAAAATAATAATACTTATTACCTATTTAATATGTAGTGATGAATGAGACATTGTTTATGTTAAAATATTTTGAATAACTTTAGGAAATGGTAGCTTAAGAGTCAGAATAATATTATTATTAGAAACAAACTCTTACTCTTTTGAGCACCAGTAGGTTTTGGATACTATGTTAGGCACTTAAAACGTGGTCTCATTTGTTTCTTATAACCCTGTATGTTAACTATTAAGCATGTTTTACATATGAGGAATCTGAGAGGCAATGAGGTTAAGTAAATTGTTCAAGGTCACACCTAATATAAAAGCTAGGGTTGGAACTCAGGTTTTATCCAAAGCCTGTGTTATTCCCTTTTTATTATGTTGTCTCCTAATTTAGGTGGTCTGATGATTGCCTTTTAAGTAAATTTGTGCTATTAATCTTGTCCTAATACTTATTGTTAATTACTTTTCTTATTTTGCCATATTGTATGTTGTAATATTTGTATTGGGTAATAGCTTAAAATACTTTTGAGTTGTGTCATACCATTTCCATATGAAAAAAATTACTAATTACTTTATCTCATTTATTTGTTTGTAACTGCATTTGTTTTTTTGCTTTTCCTTATTCTGAATATATGACATGTTTTATTAATTTATTAAAATTCAATTCTAGTTATTTTCAATTAAGTATGTTAGTGAATTATAGGACTTAATACAACAATTTTTATTATAGATGTTGCTGTTTTTATCAAACCTAAATATTGGCATCAGAAACAAAACACATACAAAGGAATTAAAGAAGCTAAAAATTTATTTTTAAGGGCCGGGTGCAGTGGCTCACACCTGTGATCCCAGCACATTGGGAGGCCCAGGTGGTGGATCACCTGAGGTCAGGAGTACAAGACTAGCGTGACCAACATGGTGAAACCCTGTCTCTACTAAAAATACAAAAAATCAGCCGGGTGTGTGGTGGCACATGCCTGTAATCCCAGCTACTTGGGAGGCTGAGGCAGGAGAATCCCTTGAACCCAGGAGGTGGAGGTTGCAGTGAGCCAACATCATGTCACTGTACTTCGAGCCTGGGCAACAGAGTCAGACTCTGTCTCAAAAAAAGAAAAAAATTACTTTAAAATGTCAAGTAAACATTTATTTTAAACCAAATTAATGGCAATTTTAGGAATATGTATTTTAACATTTAGCTCATATAAATGTTTATTTGACTAGTATACCTAGTTGGGGCTGAAGATACATAATCTGGTGTACATTATTAACTATGTATATCTTTGTGTTTATTGTTTTCATTGAACCCATACCTTATGAATTCATTGACTTCTTTTTGCCTGGGTATTTTTGAAGGCATATAGAAAATATCTCATTCTAAAGCATTTGAAAATTCTTTATAAATAATTGGCTGTTTTATGGATTGGAAATTGAGGATTTAAAGGTTAAAAAGTATATTTATAAAAATCTACATTATTGAAAATATCTAAGCTGTAATCAACTTATATTTGGTGTAGTATTTAATGGAAATGATTTTTAAAGAATTTTACTTTTTTCCAAATAAACTGATTTGAATCCCAGTTTTAAGTGCTAAAATGTTTATGTAGATATGGAATAAGTATGAGTATACCCATGCATAGCTATGAAAGTATTTAAATATCTTTTAAAGTATGCTTATTTAAGAGACTAGACGTGTAGGCATGTTTGGTCATTTTAATTATGTGCTCAGTGTGTACTTTTGTCAGTCTTGTCTGCCACCTTTCATCCACCATTTTGTTATTATTTTTTCTGCTTTCTAATGGAGATGCTTAAACTTGAGGTAATGTGATTTGGGGAGGCGTTTTAATATTAATAATACCCTTAATGTGTCACCTTCAATTGTTATATGACAATTTTATGTTTTAAGGCAATCTTAGAACTTCGAAGACATGCTCATTTTTGTTTTGCTAATCATGCATCGCTTCAACCATTTTAAAATGATTATTTACTTATAGTTGTAGCATATTAAAACAATAATTTTAATTCTAATGCATCAGCAGGATGTTTGCTTGAAATATCATTCCTTATTTTGTAATGTAAAGTTTTTTAGTAAAAATTCAGTATTGAATTCAGTAACATTTCAGAAAATCAAGGAAGTGCAAACTGTTTTATAGGCTCTAATATATTGTTTCCTTGGAAATAAATATCTATTATCTCTTTGGAGGTATAATTACTCATTCCTTTAGTGAGTTTTTTTGGGTCTACCAAGTGTCAGGGACTACTTTAGGTGTGGGGATTAAAATACTGAATAAGACAGAATGTTTGCTCCCATAAGGCTTAATCCTTTGTGGAAATCAAACAACAGACTGTACAAGTGCACTGAATCATGATGGAAAGCTAGGTAATAATAAGGGCTGCGAGGAAGAAAAATAAAGCTCGTATGGGCGGTAGTGGAAGTGGGAATACTGTAGAACAGTTTTAGAGTGGTCGGGGAAGATCTCATGGAGGATATGTGTGAGAAGAATGAAATAAGCAAGAGTCAGAGTTAAGCAGTGAGAGCTAAGATTCTCAGGAGGAGGTTAAAGTCCAAGGCACATACAAGCTTGGCCTATTAGAGAAGAAAGTCAGTATGAGTAGAGATCTTTGAACTTCACCCATAGTGATATCTGAAGAATGTATTTACTTTTTTTCTTTTGTAATTATTGTCTGTCTTTAATCTTTATTTTTTCCCCAAATATAAACGTAATATGTGATTATTATAAAAGATTAATGATTCATAATGTGCAATAGAAAAGAGGAAGCCTTTCCAGAATTCACTCTCCTCACTCCTCTTCTTCATAACTAAGGTTGGTCTCTGGATGTATAAGTCTTCTCAAATCTTTTCTTATTGTCCCCTTGAGTAAATTTTAAAGTTTCAAGTGCTGGAATTTATCTATATAAAAATTTTAGTTTTCACAATATCCAAATTTGTTGTACAAAGTGTAAATGATACACTTAATGTCCAGTTTTTTAGTTGTTAACCTTATACAGTAAGAACATATCTAAAAGCTATAAAATAGGATACAAAAAAGCTATAAAATAGGATATTTTTGGAGTATGTTTGCTTTACATTTTCCTTATTTAATAAGGAAAATTCTATTCTTATTCTTACTAGAAATTCTTATTTCTACATGTTGGAATTTATCAGCAAGATAGACCTTACACTTGGCTTACTAAATTTTATGAACTTCAATATGAAATCATGATATTTTAATGAGATATACACATAATTTACATTTTAATATATACTGTTATTATTTCTGTGCATTATGTGCCAGGAACCTGTGCAAATTTTTTGGATAAGATATTTACAAGTAGGGATTTAAATGTGATATTTTATTTTGTAATAAATTGGCATTTTTGCTATATGATTAAAACATAGTTAAAATAGTCAAATTGTTACCCTACTAACAAAAAAATTTTGAGATTCAAAATTATTAGAAATAGTAACTTGAAATAAACTCACAATAACTAAATCCATTTTGAGATTACATGTTCAGTTTAAGACAGATGGTTTTAGGGTAGGCCTTTGAGTGTAGTTGAAAATACATGAATATTTCAACATTTCTTCTTTGAATTGTATAAGATTATATATATATTAACATATCGGCTGTTACATATGATACTGAAGCACTGTGTATAAGGTGTAACAATATGGTAATGTTACAGATTGCCTTTCATTACATCAGAATTTGTACATTTAAGTGAATGTTTTCCCAAAAAGGTCAGGCCATGCACATATCTCAGACATACTCCATTCCTAAAAGCATTTTTGAAAGTTATTTTAATTGACTTTTAGCCCATTTGGAACACACTAAAAAAACTAATTTTGTTAATTTATGGTTATTAAAATAAGCTCAAGAATTTGATCATTCAGTCCAATCACTTACCTTCTGATTTTTAAAATAAGCCCAAGTTATTAAAATAAAATGGTTATTAAATAAAATAATTATTAAAATAAAATAAGCCCAAGTGTTTGATCTTTCAGTTCAGTCACTTACCTTGCTTATAAACTTGGTAGTTTCCAAAACTTAAAATCAAAGCCACCATAAAATGGATGAGGATACACCACCACTGAGAATCCCTTAAAAAAATAAGTTCCACACACTCTGGAAGGGTTTCCAAAAGAAGAGCAGCCAGTGATCTCTTAAATAATAGCATCGTTGCCATGATAAGTTAGTAGCCTTCTGAGATTTCTCCCTTGAAGATGAAAGCACTCATTTGTAATATATGATATGAATAAGTATTTATAAGTATTAAGAAAAAATTTAAAACTTGTATCTTACATTATAAAGTTTATTCAGTAATAAAGAGACACTGGAAATGATTGTAACTTTATAAATAAAGTGGAAAGTAAAGCCAATAAGCAATATTAGAAATATTAATATAATAGAAAGTTATTTTGTCAGTGTCATTTGCAGCAGACCATACTTAAAAAAAAAAAAATACTGTCTTCCTCTCTAATGGTTCAGCTTTTATGTATTAGAAATTTATATTTCCAAGACCTTTGCTTACCTCTCTTTCTCTTATATTATTTTTAAATGATCAAACTGTTGCTTTAGTAATAAAAAGTGATTTTCACATTTTTAAAAATATTAAAATGGGCTGGGCTCAGTGGCTCATGGCTGTAATCCCAGGAGGCTGTAGTGGGAGAGTCGCTTGAGCCCCGGAGTTGGGGACCAGCCTAGGCAACATAGTGAGACCCTGTCTCAACAGAAAATAAAAAAATTAGCTGAGCGTGATGGCACACACCTGTAGCCCTAGCTACTTGAGAGGCTGATGTGGGAGGATTGCTTGAAGCAGGGAGGCTCAGAGCTACAGTGAGCTGTGATCGTACCACTTCACTCAAGCCTGGGTGACAGAGCAAGACCCTGTCAAAAAAAAAAACAACAAAAAAAACAAAAAAAACGAATTAAAATGCACTAAAGCAAGTTCATGCCTAACGGTTATACCTGACCATATAGTGATCTAGCTTAAGGAAGCTGTGTATAACTTCAGCTTGGTAACTTCTTTGGACAAAGACATTTTCATTACAATTTAGAAAGATGATTCACCAATATCAAGCTCTGTGTTGCATGTTTGCATATACATGTCTTAAAGTAAAAGGATAATTTTATGCTATAGAAGTTGGGAGGAAATGTAGATATAACTGGCATATTATCTTTAAATTCTGGAAGATTGAAGTATAGAGTTTAAGAACCAGTACATTTAGGTTTGCAGTTTGATACTTCAGAAACTTAAAGTAGGATGCCAAATTTTCATTTTATGTGTTACTAAATCAATGAAGTTGTGCATCTTGGATAAATTGTAAAAATTTGTCATAAGCCGTAAAAAGCATAATGTGGCAGTATAGGTGGCAGGATAAAGAACAAAATTGAAAATTCCAACAACAAAAAATTTGTTTTCTTAAAACCTTTATATACTTTCATTTTTTTATCTTTTAAAAAATTTAGTTTGCTTTAATTTTTTTTTTGTTTTGTTAGGCCACAATAAGCCAGCTAAGGAGTGAACTTGCCAAAGGTCCCCAGGAAGTTGCTGTATATGTACAGGAACTACAAAAACTGAAAAGTTCAGTTAATGAATTAACACAAAAAAATCAGGTGAGAATTTTAAAGCTATATATAATAGCAAATTGATTTTATGTATTTTAAATATTAATCTTACATAATTTAAAAAATGTATTGGCATAGTACAGTGTGACTTATTTTTTTTTTTAGTGTTTAATATGTTCACATTATTGTGCAAACCAATCTCCAGAAGTTTTTTCATTTTGCAAAGTTGAAATTCTGTAACTGTTAACTCTACATTCCTCCTTCTCTCTAGCTCCTGGAAGCTTCCATTCTACTTTCTATCTCTAAAATTTGACTACCCTAGGTGCCTCATATAAATAGAACCATACAGTATTTGTCTTTTAAAAATGTTGTTTTTTTAATTTTTTCAACCTTGGGTTACTACATCCAACAGTATTTGTCTTTTTGTGACTGACTTATAGTGTCCTCAAGGTTCATTCATGTTATAGCTTCTGTCGGAATTTGTTTTTAAGGCTGAATAACATTTTATTGTATGTATATATGTTATTCATTCATCTGTTGATAGACATTTAGATTGCTTCAATCTTTTGGCTGTAATGCTACTTTCAACATGGCTGTACAAATATCTCTTTGTCACGTTGCTTTCAATTCTTTACCTGTAAGTGGCGTTGGTAGATCATATGATAATCCTATTTTTAATTATTTGAGGAACTGCCATACTAATTTTCATGGTGGCTGTAACCCTTTTATATTCCCACCAACTGTACCAGGGCTCCAGTTTCTCTACATCCTCACCAACACTTATTTTCTTTTTCTTTTTTGAGATTAGCCATCTTAATGGGTATAGGGTGGTGGTATCTCATTGTGGCTTTGATTTGCATGCCCCTAATGACTATGTTATTGAACATCTTTTAATATGCTTGCTGGCCATATGCAACAAAACTGGATTTCATTGTTGTTATTGAGTTGTAGGAGTTCTTTATATATTCTAGATATTAACCCCTTATCAGATATGTGATTTGCAAATATTTTATCCCATTCTGTAGAAATGTTAAATTTTGATATAGTCTAATTTATCTACTTTCATTTTTGCTAAGGTCTATTTGGTGTCATATCCAAAAAAATCATTGCTAAACCTAGTGTCATGAAGCTTTTCTTTTGTTTTCTTCTAAGAGTTTTCTAATTTTTAGGTCTTATGTTTAGGTTTTTGATCTATTTTGATTTAATTTTTGTATATAGTATAAGGTAAGGGTCTAATTTTATTCTTTTGTTCATGGATATCCATTTTTCCGAGCAACATTTGTTGAAAAGACTGTCCTTTCCCCATTGAATAATCTTGGCACCCTTGTCAGAAATTATTTGACCATTGTCTTAGTCTGTTTGGGCTCCTATAATAAGATACTATAAACTGGGTAGATTATAAACAATAGAAATTTATTTTTTACTATTTTGGAGGCTGAGATGTTCAAAATCAAGGCACTAGCAGATTTGGTGTCTGGTGAAACATTGCTTTCTGGTTCATAGATGGTGCCTTCTCACTGTGTACCACATGGTGAAAAGAACAAGAGACCTCACTGGGGCCTCTTTTGTAATTCCATTCATGAGAACTCAACCCTGAGGACCTAATTACCTCTGAAATGCCCCACCTCCTAACACCATCTCCTTGAGGGTTAGAGTTTCACTATATGAATTTTGGGGGGACACAGACATTCTGACCATAGCAACAATATTTGCAAAGGTTTATTTCTGGCTCTCTATTCTATTCCATTGGACTCTATGTCCATTTTTATGCTAGTACCACACTGTTTTGATTACTGTAGCTTTGTAATAAGTTTTAAAATCAGGAAGATTAGCCTTCAACTTTGTTTTGTATTTTTAAATGTTAATATTTTCTGCATTGTTTCTTTATAAATGAGCAACATTGGCCAGGCGCGGTGGCTCACGCCTGTAATCCCAGCACTTTGGGAGGCCAAGGCAGGCAAATCACCTGAGGTCAGGAGTTTGAGACCAGCCTGGCCAACATGGTAAAACCCCATTTCTATTAAAAATACAAAAATTAGCTGGGTGTGGTGGCACATGCCTGTAATCCCAGGTACTTGGGAGGCTGAGGCAGGAGAATCACTTGAACATGGGAGGCAGAAATTGCAGTGAGCTGAGATCATGCCACTGCACTCCAGCCTGGGCCACAGAGTGAGATTCCATCTCAAAAAAAAAAAAAGAGCAACATATAGTATTTTGTTTGGGGATAGGGGAGGTACTAATATTAATACTTTTTCCCTTTGTCTTTACTTTTTTGGTGGTGGGGCAGTAGAGAGTTATTAAACTCTTTTATTTAAAGATGTGAGTGTGTTGGTTCAGTTGTAATAACTTGAACATTTTTGGTGAAATATAATAAGGAAAAAGTCAAGAAAGAAAAAAATAGGGTATAAGGGAATAAAGAGAAATATAATTAGCTATAAATATTAAACCTCCTGCCAACAGCCATGTGTATGAGCTTGAAAGTAGATGCTCCAATCCTAGTCAAGTTTTCAGAAACTGTAGCTCTGGCCAGCAGCTTACTATAACCTCATGAGAGACCCTGAGGTGAAATCACCCAGTTAAGCCACTTCTAGATTCCTGACCCTCAAAAACTATATGATATAATAGATATTGTTTTAGGCTGCTGCCATGAAGTTTCAGGGTAATTTGCTGCCCTTGGCAAGCACTTCTTTTTACATTCTCAAAATGATTAAGGACTCCAAAGAGCCATTTTTGGGGTGAGGTTATATCTATGGACACTTGCCATATCAAAATTCAAAAGGAATTTAAAAATATTAATTTATTTAAAAAACATTAACTCATTAAATATTAACATAAATAACATTTCTTATGAAAAATGACCATTTTCTAAAACAAAATAATTCAGCAAGAATAGTTGTGATGTTTCACATTTTTGGAAACCTCTTTAATGTCTAGCTTAATACAGGACAGATAGATTCTCATATCCGCTTTTACATTAAATCTATTGTAGTATATGGTTGAAGTATATGAAGAAAATTTAGTCTCACACAGATATGTAGTTGGAAAAGGAAGGAATATTTTAATACCTTTTTCAGATAATGTGGCTCTCTTTATTTGATACTGTGCTCAAATTTGATAATAGTGTCTTAAAAGTTAGTTACAATGTAGAATCTGAAACCCAGTCAGTGGACTTTTTGTACCCTGTAACATTAAAATTTGGTCTATCTTGCCTTTTGAGTGGATCTTTTCCTGTGCGTGATTTTGTAAGATCATGCATTAGTCATGTGGAAAATATTGGTTCACTGAGTTACTCAGATCTTCCAAATTTTGGTACATTTTATTGTACAATGTAAAAACAGTCACATTTGTCAATATCACCATCAACCTCAGAATAGGCTTTAAATATGAGGAAGCTGTCAAGCTCATGGTGGTGGATACATGTTTTCCAAAATTCTAAGCTGTATTTGAAAGCTTGAGTTTTATCACTGGCAACAAATACTATCAATTCTATTCTTTTTTTTTTTAATAATGTAAATTAAAATTCTTTTTATTGCTATATTCCCAACAGATAATGATCAACTTTTATTTTTTATTTTTTATTTTTTAGTATTATACTTTAGGTTTTAGGGTACATGTGCACAATGTGCAGGTTTGTTACATATGTATCCATGTGCCATGTTGTTTTGCTGCACCCATTAACTCATCATTTAGCATTAGGTATATCTCCTAATGCTGTCCCTCCCCCCTCCCCTCTCCCCCCACCCCATAACAGTCCCCGGAGTGTGATGTTCCCCTTCCTGTGTCCATGAGTTCTCATTGTTCAATTCCCAGCTATGAGTGAGAACATGCGGTGTTTGGTTTTTTGTCCTTGCGATAGTTTACTGAGAATGATGTTTTCCAGTTTCATCCATGTCCCTACAAAGGACATGAACTCATCATTTTTTATGGCTGCATAGTATTCCATGGTGTATATGTGCCACATTTTCTTAATCCAGTCTATCGTTGTTGGACATTTGGGTTGGTTCCAATTCTATTCTTTAAAGTGACAGATTCCCTTCCTGCTCAAGTCCGAATATTAATAGTTTGTCGGTCTTTCTAGTAAAAGTGGTGTTTCATAAAAAAAAAAAAAGTGTGGCTAGTTCAGTATAACTCAATCACATGAGTACTTTTCTTCATGACAACTGTATTATACTTTGGTGTGAAGCAGAAATGGTCCATGTATACTTTCTATTTTTTATTTTTCTTGCTACTACAAATATTCAAATATTATAGTTATGAACATTCATATATAAATCTTATGCATTTGTACAAGAATTTCTCTATGTTAGATACTCGAAGTGAAATTCCTGTCCTGTAGGGCAGACACATGCTCAGATTTACTAGATGACCTCCAGCTATTTTCCAAAGTAATTATACCAGTTTACCATTGCCCCTTTCCCCATCAATTCTTGGTGTTGATTGATGTTTAAAATATAATCTTCTTTCATAGCTGTGCTTTTCCCTAGTAAACCTCTAGATCCTTGCTCCCGTTTTATATCCTGTCAAACTACACGTAGAAAACTTCTACATAATTTAGTTTTGCCTTTGTCCCTCTGTTTGATTTTTAATTTCTTTAAACTCAGAGCTTACCTTCTATCTCTTGGAAGCTGACCAGGATATGTAGAGTAGCAATTTGCAAGCAGTGAGTGTTTATGATCAGTGTTATTTATTATGTATTTCTCAAACATTAAGCTACTAATAGAGGACATGATTTGATATTGGTAGCTGAAATGTACAGTCAAATACTCTAGCACACATTTTGTGTGTGTTGTGTGTGTGTATGTATATTCACACATGCACATTATTGAAAGAAGTCCTGTGGCTATTTTATGAATAATACGTAGAATCAAGATTATTTTAGTGTGTTAGAATTGGAACATTTCTTATTAGGGAATAATAAGACCTTCTACTAATCTTAATAATGCTTTACATAAATTTAACACTTTGCAGTTTTGTTTTGTTTTTCCCAAAGGGTTTCTCTGTTTGGGATTTGGTCACCAGTCAGTGCAAGCCCAGAGTTGCATCTGCCTTTTCTTATTATCCTCACTATCTGCCTCTCTCACCCCTCCTTACCCCATGTCTTTGGTAAACCATAATTATTGACAGTGGTGATTTTCAAGTGCTTTGAATTTGGAATCTCTCTACTTGGTTGTTTGAAGGCTATTACATGAAATGTCCTGGGCAGCTTTTGTGGGTCACAGGTAGTATCAACGTGGATAGGTAACATTGTAATATATAATGGATGGAAAAGATAATTGCTTTTGTGTTAATGTCAAGGTTTTCAGGTTTAAACCAGTGTTTTATGATTACTAGCCTTGAAAACTTAAAAACACAATGGAAAAACTGAAGGAACTTTCTTCCTAGTTTTTAATAAAAATAACTTCTGACATTTAAACAGCTCAATTAACTGTTTCCTTATAAATTCTAAACAATTATATTGCTGATCTATGGTCACTACAATATAATATAGGTCATTGGAAGAGACAGAGATATTTTTTGGGTCTCACCGTTCATCCATTTTCTGTCCTCCATTGCTCTCCTTTTTCACCAGTCCCAGTTCTAAGATGCTCACATGCCAAAATGGGAGCCAGATTTGGTCAGTAGTTATTGTGTCGCTTGTATTATCACTGCATTGCAAAGTGGTACATTAATAAGAACAGTATAGTACAGTAGTCACAGACATTCTTAAATCTCAGCTTTGCCACTTACTGGCTGTGACACTAAGTCTCTGAAAGTCTGTTTAGTCTCCTGCTAAGAAATATTATTATACTCACTTACCTCTTAGGATTAATAGGAACATTACATAAATTAATAGAAGGTAAAGTGCTTATTGAGTTTTAGTAAGCACTTTAGTGAATGAGTTGTTGTTGGTTTTTTTTTTTTCTTTTTAAATGAGACAGAGTCTCAGTCTTTTGCACAGGCTGGAGTGCAGTGGTGCGATCTCAGCTCACTGCAACCTCCGCCTCCCGAGTTCAAGCGATTCTCCTGCCTCAGCCTCCTGAGTAACTGGGATTACAGGTATGCACCACCATGCCCGGCTAATTTTTGTATTTTTAGTAGAGATGGGGTTTCACCATGTTGGTCAGGTTGGCCTCAAACTCCTGATTTCGTGATCTGCCTGCCTCGGCCTCCCAAAGTGCTGGGATTACAGATGTGAGCCACCGCACCCGGCTAGTTGTTGTTTTTAATTGTTAAGTGTTGTGATAGAGGATTGGGTCAAGGCCAAGGTGAGAGTTTTCCTAATTTACTGCCTAGTAAATCAGAAAAGGCTTTTGTATAAAACATAACTTTTTAGCTGAGTCTTTAAGGTTGCTAAGGAGCATTTCACATGGCAGAGGGGTTAAGACATTTCATTTTGAGAGCTAGGTGTACAAAAGGCATAGAACAATGTAAGAGCATATGTATCTCATAAATTAAGAGACGTTGGCAAGCTACAAAGTAGTTTTATTTGTTCATTCTCACCAAGCTATTCTGAGGAACAAGTGAGATGAGGTCTCTGAAATAACTTTGCAAGCTATGAAGCATTAAAAAATGGCATTCTTTTTATATTCATTTCATTATCTGAACAAGTAACAAATGAAAAATGGAGCCTAATATGGGGAAATTGTCACTGTAAGAATATATATTGATATAACAATTGGTGAGAAAATAAAAAGGGCCTGGATATTTGGAAGGGAAGAATTTTGCTTACCCAAATTATAATTAGGTTACAACAAAGGATTAACATGCATTTTATAATTTAAATTTGAGCAGGATATATTTTAGGGAGTAGAAATTGATTTATTGAATGTCTCAATTGTTAGGAAAAATTTATTGGATTTAGAATCATAATCCATGATTCTGCCATTTGACCAATCATATCAGGCTCTGTCAACTTCACCTTCCTCATCTGTAAATCTCCATCTCATATTTTGTTGTAAAGATTAATATGGAGAAGTGAAAATGCTCTTATTATTTTTTAATGAATTTCACTATAGTTTAAAAAGTCACTCTTCAAAAACCTTGTATTCACTGTAATATTTTGCTTCAGATTCCATGGGAAGACCATAATAAAAATGAAAAGTTTTAGTAATAAAATATAGTTAGCCTTTTGGGTGTAAAAATTACAAAATGTGAGTGGATTAGGTTCTTTTAAAAAGAAAGAAAGTGGTTTCGGTACTTTTAAAGAAAATTTAATTCTGTTTCATGTGTGTAATAATGCTGGTAGATTTTGGTTAATTTTTTTAGGACAAGGCAATTTTAAACAGTCCCTAGTTGTTGCCATATATTTTTGCCTTTTAAAGAGTGAAACTATCAGCCGGGCGTGGTGGCTCACGCCTGTAATCCCAGCACTTTGGTAGGCCAAGGTGGGCAGATCACAAGGTCAGGAGATCGAGACCAGCCTGGCCAACATGGGGAAACCCTGTCTCTAGTAAAAATACAAAAAATTAGCTGGGCGTGATGGTGGGCACCTGTAGTCCCAGCTACTTGGGAGGCTGAGGCAGGAGAATGGTGTGAACCCAGGAGGCAGAGCTTGCAGTGAGCTGATATTGTGCCACTGCATGCCAGCCTGGGCGACAGAGCAAGACCCTGTCTAAAACAAAAAAATACAAAAAAAAGGAGTGAAACTATCTCAAGGGTGTATAGAAAGGTGGGATTAGTTGGTTACTTTCTAATTAAGTCTGTGTGGAAGAAGACTCTAACTCATTATGAGCCTTAATTTTTGTAGCGTATTTTAAAAGGTATGTTCCACCCATGTTCTCAGTGTATGTGAACATGGTTGCTTTTATGAAATTCAGTAACTTAGAATTCTCTTTACAAAAGATGATTTATAGCCGGCCGGGCGCGGTGGCTCAGGCCTGTAATCCCAGCACTTTGGGAGGCCGAGGTGGGCAGATCACGAGGTCAGGAGATCGAGACCATCCTGGCTAACATGGTGAAACCCTGTCTCTACTAAAAATACAAGAAAATTAGCCGGGCGTGGTGGCGGGTGCCTGTAATCCCAGCTGCTGGGGAGGCTGAGGCAGGAGAATGGCGTGAACCTGGGAGGCAGAGCTTGCAGTGAGCTGAGATTGCGCCACCGCACTCCAGTCTGGGCGACAGAGCGAGACTCTGTCTCAAAAAAAAAAAAGTAAAAAAAAGATGATTTATAGATTAATGAATAATTTGCTTACAAATTCTAAAACAAATGTTGTTTTCCTAAACAAAACAAATGTAGAATTATGTGAAGAAAAATTTGGAATTACAAAGAAATGTTTATAAAAAGATAATTTTTCTAACATATAGTTGAATCAGAAGTATTATTTTTATTCTGTAATTTTCTTGGCTCTATGTCTTTTTTTCTGTTTTTGTTGCTTAGTCAAAGCACACATCTTGTAGCTAATTTTGCTGTAAACTTAATGGTTGCTCTTCTTACTTTTAAGTCTGTGTGTTATCCTCTTTTATAAGTACCATTTTTTTTTTTTTTTTTTTAGCGACAGGGTCTTGCTCTTGTTGCCCAGGCTGGAGTGCAGTGGTGTGATCTTAGCTCACTTCAGCCTTGAAATCTTGGGCCCAAGCATGCCTCCTGCTTTAGCCTCTCGGGTAGCTAGGTCTATAGGTGCATACCACCATGCCTGGCTAATTTGTTTTTGTTTTGGTAGAGATAGGGTCTTGCTATATTGCCCAGGCTGGTCTTTAACTCCTGACCTCAAGTAATCTTTCTGTCTCAGCCTCACAGAGTACTGGGATTACAGGTGTGAGCTGCTGCACCTGGCCTCTCTTATACATAGTTTTATCATCTTTCTGGACACTGCTTTTCCATAGTATATTCCTGTTTGATAAGTAACATTAGCTTACTTTTTCTTAGACAAATATTCAAGAACCTTTATTGCAGCGTTTCCCATGTTGGGGAATGCAGCAGTAAAGATCAATTATGCCCTCTGAAATAATAGCGTTTTGGTGTCACCCCACCTGAAACTTGTTTGCCTTTTCCTTCATGTCTTATATATTTATATAGAGCAGATGGCACGTATCATATGTATGTATTCCATGATTTTTCCCATCGCTTTTAAAACCAGGCTCAAACTTCATTGTATTTAGATGATCTTACTAGTTAGCTCCCCTTGACTTTGCTCCTTTTTTAAAAAAATTGTGTCTTAAGAAATTTGACACTTTTCTGTTAATCCATTCTGACTCACGCATTATGTTTTAACTTTCTTAGAAAGGTTTTTGTTGTTGTTGTTGTTTGTCTAGTTGTGTGTATTTCATTTAGAGTATATTCTGTTTAAGGTATGAAGGCTTTGATTGTTCTTTCCTATTTCAGTATCATCCCCTTCCAGCACACTGCATATAAGTTCGTACACTAAAGGTCCACTAACTGACTCACCAGGTACTTACAGTAGCTTCTTATCCTGGCTGGATGTCTTACAGAATTTAGTTAAAATTCTGATCCATATTTTTTGCTTAAATCTGTTTACTTAAAATGTTTAGTGTTAATTTTTACAACCCCACTGAGACCAGGCTTTGACATTAGATTAGGTTGGTTGATCCAGGTCTTTGATTAGAAGTGTTATTTTTATGTTTTATGCTTGATAGCATTGAGTAAAATGACAAAATTTAAGGCAGGTGAGTGATAGCTTTAGATCATTTTTTAATACACCTAGAAAAAAATCTGAATTAGTCTTAGCTTGTGACTCCAAAACTTGGTCTTTAACAAGAAGAGCATAAAAAGATGCAATCAGTAGGTTAGGTGCATTAGAACAGTGGATGATATTGCTGTGCTAAAGCTCTTACCAACTATGAAATTGCACAGTGAAAAATCAAGTTTGCATAGTATATTGTTACCCAAAATAATTTGTTGGTAGAAAGGTAGTTTCAATTTTTAACTCAAATGGAAGAATATAAATATGTCACATACCCTAAAAAATCCAGTAGATTTTATTTGATTTTTTTATGTCAACATTTGCTTGGCAATTCTTAAGTTGTATTAGTAGATTTTAGTTAAGTGGACCAATACTGAAATCACAAGTTAGTATGTAATGATTTAATTCTTGACTAGAACATTGTCACTGTTATATATTTTAATATTGACTAAAATGTATAGTAGGAGACAGTACTGCTCCAAAGATTGTTCATTGTTAATTGGAGTAATTAAAAATATTAGAAAAGGAAATAAATTGTTAAATTGACATTTTAGACCTTGACAGAAAACTTGCTGAAAAAAGAACAAGACTATACTAAGTTAGAGGAGAAACATAATGAAGAATCTGTGAGTAAAAAGAATATTCAGGCAACCCTTCATCAAAAAGACCTAGATTGTCAACAGCTTCAGTCAAGATTGTCTGCATCTGAAACCTCACTGCATAGAATATATGCAGAACTAAGTGAAAAAGGAGAAGCTACTCAAAAGCTCAAAGAAGAATTATCTGAGGTAGAGACCAAGTACCAGCATCTAAAGGCGGAGTTTAAGCAGCTACAACAACAGAGAGAAGAAAAGGAGCAGCATGGGTTACAACTCCAAAGTGAAATTAATCAAGTAAGAGCTGTTAATTTTATTTATTGTAATTCTCCCTCTGGTTTCTTCTTCGTGTACTTGATGGTTATTTGATCATAATATAGTTCATGTTGAAAAAATATTGTCATTTTAAAAGATTAACTGTTAACTTTTATATCCTGTAGTGTTGTCAGATCTCATTTCTTTTAATTTCAGTTTCCCTTAAGAAAAAAATGATAATATCCATCTTACAGCTTTGTGGGGAAGTGTTTATGAATTGATATTATAAATTGCTTAGGATGGTACCTGGGGCATGTAGGTACTCACTAGGTTTTAGCTATTATAATTAATTTGAATTGTTGACCATTCTTTCATTTGAAATTTTTTTTGTTACTAAATTTTAAAAGCATCATTATTATAAAACAAATAGCATACAAATTGGATAATTTAAAAAAATCATGTGTTTTAGGGAAAATTTTTTTGAAAATAAATAAAAATTAGATATTTTGTAGAAAGTAAATCAGCCCTAATGCTGCAGCTATTTTGTATAGGTAAATAATATATGAATTATATATATATGAAATATTTATATATTTATATATTTATGAAATATATATTTTATATATAGTATATATACACACAATATATCATGATATTCATATATTGATATATATAATTCATATATTCATATCATATATAATATACAATTCATATATTATTTACCTATATAGCTCATATTTTGAACTATATTATTTACCTATACAAAAGTATTTTGTATAGGTAAATCTAGCTTAAAGGCAAAAACTAGTTTGTATAGGTTAATAATATAGTGGCTATCTGATGAAGTTTAATGCAAGTTTTGACTTTGCCATTAACTTAATTTTTTAATACCTGTGTTCTAATTATTGCTTTAGGTAACATTGAAAATTGGTTGAAAATGGAAATTGGGGGATATTCAAGTTCTCAGCTACTTTTTTGATAATGTTCAGCTGTTTTTCTAAAATGGCAGTGATACTTTATTTTACTATAATTAATAATTTTCATGGCTTTCTATCCTTTAGTAATAATAATAATACTGATTATATTAGTAATTTAATGAGCTTCAATTATGTTTCAGAAATTAGAGTAAGCACTTCACATATGCTAATACTAATTTTTGAGTTTGGACTGTGAGTTCCATGATACAGTGAATCAGAAGAATTAAGAATATTTCTGTAACATGTCTTCTTCCCTGTTTCTGCTGGCCCTGTCCTCCTTGTCTCACTCTTAAACCACTCTAACAACTGCTAACTGATCTGCCTTCCTTCTTGCCCCTGACAAATTGATCCTCTATATAGGCATCAGAGTAATCTATATTAAAGGCAAATCTTACCATGTTCCAACCATGGTTTAAGCCCGTTAATAACCCTTTATGGCCTAATGGATTAAGTTGAGGTCCCTTGTTATGACATGCACTATCCACAGTGATACTTGTTGGCCCACCTCCTCAGCAATTTACACTTCTTTTCCTTATTCTTCACTGCAAGAATATGGAAGTGTCTTTAGTTTTTTCCTACATGTGTGCTGTGTCTTGCTTTTGTTGTATCATCCAGTCTGTCTTCTTGACCTGAAATATTCTTTTTATTCCTCTTCACCTTGATAGATACTGTTTACTTCATTTGTCACTTTTTGTAATTTTTTTTTTAAGGAACAAGATCATGTTCTGTATAGCAACGTGGATGGAGCTGGAGGCCATTGTCCTAAGCGAGCTAATATAGGAACAAAAATCAAATACCACATGTTCTCACTTAAAAGTGGGAGCTAAATATTAAGTACATATGGACACAAAGAAGGGAACAATGGACAGCTAGGCCTGCTTGAGGGTGGAAGGTGGGAGGAGGATGAGGATCGAAAAACTGCCTATTGGGTACTATGTTTATTACCTAGATAATGAAATAATCTGTACACCAAACCCCTGTGACACATAATTTACCTATATAACAAACCTGCACATGTATCCCTGAACCTAAAGTAAAAGTTAAATATTTGAAAAAATTTAAAAAATATATTTGGGGGTAAAAGTGCAGATTTCTTGCGTGTATGTATTGTGTAATGTTGAAGTCTGGACTGTTAGTGTACCCATTGCCCATATAGTAACCATTATACCCAGCAGGTAATTTTTCAACCCTCACCCGCCCCCCAACGGTCTCCCTAGAAATCCTTTCTAAACATGCCACTGCTTCCCCACACCCAAGATAGCTTAAGTATGTACATATCTTTAATATTTTACTTATACCATAATATAGTTTATTATCATAATGTATGTCTTTCTTTACTAGACTCTGAACTCTTTGGGTGCAAAGACCATCTCTTACTCGTTTTTTATTTTTACTGCCTGGCATTTTGCTTACTTTGTTTTGTTTTGTTTTGTTTTGTTTTTTTGAAGACAAGAGTTTCACTTTGTCACCCAGGGTGGAGTGCAGTGGCATGATCTTGGCTCATTGCAACCTCCATTTTCCGGGTCCAAGCAATTCTCATGCTTCAGCCTCCTGAGTAGCCAGGACTTCAGGCACATGCTACCATACCTGACTGACTTTTTGTATTTCTGTAGATATGGGGTTTCACCATGTTGCCCAGGCTGGTCTTGAACTCCTGAGCTCAGGCAATCCACCCTCCTCAGCCTTGCAAAGTGCTAGGATTACAGGCATGAGCCACCGTGCCCAGCCAGCATTTTGCTTGTTAATCTGCCTATGTTTTAGTGAGTGAATGAATGAATAAATGTAAGCATTCATAATGGAAGGAAACTGAGCAATGGGGATATCAATGAATAACTTTAACTTACATATTTGAGTTTTAGTTCAGATAAACAAATTTAGCATTTATGCTTTCTTTTTTTCTTTTTCTTTTCTTTTGAGATGGAGTCTCGCTTTGTCGCCTAGGCTGGAGTGCAGTGGCGACATTTCAGCTCACTGCAACCTCTGCCACCCGGGTTCAAGCGATTCTCCTGCCACAGCCTCCTGAATAGCTGGGATTACAGGCCTGAGCCACTGTGCCTGGCCACATTTATGCTTTCTAAAAGACACATGCCTCATTTACTAGGGGATACAGAAATGAATAAGAAACAGTACCTACCTTTAATAATTGTGTAAATATCATGGAGAGGATAAGAAAAGTACTAGCTATCATACTAAAGATTATGAGAATTATAATAAAAGGATTGTATATATTATGGGAAATTGGAAGAGTTTCTTCTGTTCCCCCCTCTTAGTACTTCAGCTGTTGTAATTTTTAATCCAATTATGTGATCAGGAAATCTTTGTGTTAGAGAGAGGTGGTACTTGGAATTGGGAATATCTGATAGGTTTTGACAGGTGGCAGTTTGAAAGCAGATGTGTCTTCCAGCCAGAGGGATTAGTGAGAGCGAACTAGTGGCAGGAAAGTGTTGTAAGAGGCAGGAAGGGACACTGATTTGCTGTTAGGATAGGGTATGTATAACAGGGGTGGACTACTCATGATGGTTCTTAACTCCCTTAGTTTTAATTGGGTGGCATTTGTAGAGTTAATGAATGAGGGTCACCATATGTATATGATCATTTCCTCTATTTTATTTAGAAATTATGTGCCAATATGAGGACTTGGGAATGCACTGGGCACTATCCAATACCCAAATGTAAAAAGTTAACTGTAGTAGTTCTTGGCTATGGAAAACCAACAAGAATCACCGTGGAACTTTAAACAATACTGTAAAATAGATCTGAGTGTGTACTAAGTGTCTTAATTTTTAAGTTGTATTTTATTCTTTTAAGTTCCTGAAAATTCCAACTCTTATATCCAAACAAGAGCCTGCATTTGTTTTAAGAGAGCAGTAACATAACACAAAAACAAAAATTGTGATGTTTAACCGTAATTTTATGTGATTCATTATAATGTATGATTAAAATTCAGTTGCAGTTAAAATTACTGTATAAAATCTTAGGTTTCCCCAAAGTATCATGAAAATTAAGATATTGTACTTATTTTGGTGAAAAGTAAAACATTGTTTAGAAAGTAGGTGGTGGTGTGTGTATGTCTATACATATGTACATACATTTTTTTTTCTTTTTTTAAAGTTACATAGCAAACTTCTGGAGACAGAGCGCCAACTAGGGGAAGCTCATGGTAGGCTGAAGGAACAGAGACAGCTTTCAAGTGAAAAGTTGATGGATAAAGAACAACAAGTGGCTGATTTACAACTCAAACTTTCTCGGTTAGAAGAGCAGGTAAGCTAGCATTTTCAATTTATTGATAGGCTTGAGGCATCTTTAACATGATTATGATTCATCAATCTGTTAATTGTCAGAGCTTTAACTGGACTTTTTAAAGTGCAAATTTATTGCTCTGCAGTAGCAACATCCTGCTTATTAACTACATTGTCATTTTGTTTTAATTGTATTCCTTAAAGTTCTCAACAGAAATGCACAAGGAAAACTACTCTTTCAGCTTTAGGCAGGAAAAATTCTGGGAGTGAACCCATCAGGCTGCTAGAGTCTTCCTACTCAGGAAGGACTACTTCCTAATGAAACAGTAAACTATGAATTGTTGGTAAAGATCGTTAATGACATGTAGTTGGTATATATAAACTTTGAGTTTCCATTTAAGGATTTTTGCTTTTAAAAATTAAGCATATATTTGAATGCTATCCCTCATTAGACTTGCAGTTGCCATAAATGATGCCTGTAATATAAAGTAAAAGTTATTAAATTGCATCTTTATTGCAATTAAACACATTATTTTTTATTTTTAAGTTTTTAATTTTTAATTTAATTTTATTTGTTTTTGAGACAGGGTCTCACTCTGTCACCCTGGCTGGAGTGTAGTGGCATGACCTCAGCTCCCTGCAACGTCCACCTCCTGGGTTCAAGCAATTATCCCGCCTCAGTCTCCCCAGTAGGGACTACAGATATGCGCCACTATGCCCGGCTAATATTTGTATTTTTTGGTAGAGATGGGGTTTTACCATGTTGGCCAGGCTGGTCTTGAACTCCTGACCTCAAGTGATTTGCCTGCCTCGGCCTCCCAAAGTGCTGGGATTACGGGTATGAGCCACCACGCCTGGCCAGAATTAAACACATATTCTACGATAAAATCTGCAGCTTCAGCAATTGATTTTCTTCTAGACCTAAAATCTTAGATGTGGTAGATGATTCTATTCTTTTCCAATAAGTGATAATTATGACTATTAAGGAAAAAAATAAAAGAAATACTGATATGTGGTTTAAATTATTGTTAAAGATAATTTATATGTAATTAATTCCTTGATCATACTAGTTTACAAAAAAAATAATAAACTAAATGCCATCCTGGAGAAAGATTTTCTTAGGATAAGCCTATTTATAGAAAATAGTTTCTTTAACATGAGATTAAGATTCTGTAAGTAATGAGGTACTGCTTTTTTTTTTTTTTTGAGACCGAGTCTCTTTTTGTTGCCCAGGCTGGAGTGCAGTGGTGCAATCTCGGCTCACTGCGACCTCTGCCTCTCAGGTTCAAGTGATTCTCCTGCCTCAGCTTCCTGAGTAGCTGAGACTACAGGCGCCTGCCACCACGCCCGGCTAATTTTTGTATTTTTTTTTTTTTTTTTTTTTAGTAGAGACGGGGTTTCACCATATTGGCCAGGCTGGTTTCGAACTCCTGACCTTGTGATCCGCCCACCTTGGCCTCCCAAAGTGCTGGGATTACAGGCATGAGCCACTGTACTCAGCCGAGGTACCGCTTTTAAAGTTTATCTTATATATTCCTGAATTTATTGTTCTGTTCAGACTTGAGAATTGAAGTAATGCCAGATACTTATGAATGATAGCATTATGCCTTTAAGTTCTCAATTGACAATCTACATTTTTTTAAGTTGAAGGAAAAAGTCACAAATTCTACAGAATTGCAGCATCAACTAGATAAAACAAAGCAGCAGCATCAAGAACAACAGGCTCTTCAGCAAAGCACCACGGCAAAACTTCGAGAAGCTCAGGTAAACATTAGTTGCATTATTAGCCTTGTAAACACAAATTAATTACCATTACATAGGATATAAGAGAAAAAATAAAATTAATTAATCCAAATCATTATCCTTTTGTTGTGGTAAAACTACAAAATACAAAATACTTGATTGTGAGGGATTTTGATAATTTTGAAGTCCGGATAATCAGAAAATTCTTTTTCTTTTGATTACTATGTTGAAAAGTTTTTCCAACATAGTGTAAAATATTTATTATAAACAAATTTATTATGTATTTGTTATATTTTATATATTAATTTACTTAAATTTATTAGATTTATCTATTAAATATGTTTAGTTAAATACATTTATTTAAATTACTTATAAATAATTTATTCATTATTGTTTATTATTGATTAAAATACAGTATTTGGAAAATCAAAAATGTTCAAATAAAATTTTCTGGCATCATTAGCCCAGTAAAGAAAAATATTTTGTATTTCCTTCAGTAGAACTTAGTATTTGTTGGTCATTTATCTTCCTGCTTTATAACCATCATCTGAACACTGGAATTGTAGGTGTAGAAAATATAATTGTTTGGGTTAAATTTATACAAAGTCTGCAGCATAGCTTAGAATATTGAAAGAAGTTTTCATTTTGTTATGGTAAGGAGAGGTTGCCCAAATGCTGAAATGTATTTGACTTTGATATTTTTAAATTCATTCTTTTTTTTTTTGAGACGGAGTCTTGCTCTTTCGCCCAGGCTGGAGCTGGAGTGCGGTGGCGCTGTCTCGGCTCACTGCAAGCTCCACCTCCCAGGTTCACGCCATTCTCCTGCCTCAGCCTCCTGGGGAGCTGGGACTACAGGCGTCCGCCACCGTGCCCGGCTAATTTTTTGTGTTTTTAGTAGAGATGGGGTTTCACTGTGTTAGCCAGGATGGTCTCGATCTCCTGACCTCGTGATCCGCCTGCCTTGGCTTCCCAAACTGCTGGGATTACAGGCATGAGCCACCGCGCCCGGCTTTAATTCATTCTTTTATTAATCACTGTGCTCAGCACTGTGACTAGACAGAGTGCTTGCCCTCTAGGAGATGGCAATCTAATGATATGTATGTAGAAACAATATTGTAGTTTGAGGGAGGCAATAAATAATATGCCCGTCTCTTCTGAGCTTGGTGAGTGGCGTGGGAGTCAGATGGATAGAGATCAAAATACTGGATTCATTTATTTGTTCTTTTATTCAGTTAGTCAAAAAACATTTATTAACTTCTACTCTCAGCCAAGGAACTGATTTTGTGAACATAGCAGTGAACAAAACAGACAAAAATATCTGCTCTCATGGAGCTTAGTGAGAGAGGCAACAATAACCAAGGTAAATAGGCAAAACATACAGCATGTTAAATGGTGATAAGTGCTATAAAGATGAAGGAAGGAGGGATGGGGAGTTGGAAGTGTTTTGGGGAGGCCAAAGTTGGGACTGCAGTGTTAGGCCTCTTTGAAAAGATGAAAGACCTGAAGGAAGGAGGAGCCTGTGATTCAGAGAGAAGAACATTAGTACGTTAAATGGTCCAGAGGCAGGAGCATGTCTCAAGAATAAGAGGAAGTCAGGGCTGGATGGGAGAGTGTTAGAAGAGTTAAAAGGGGCGGGTCATAGAACTCACAGGAGATCAGAACCTCTAGTTCCTCATAGGTAATTTTAAGGACTTTATTTTACTTTGAGTTAAGTTGAGAAACCATTGGAGGGTTCTGAGCAAAGCGGTGAAATGATTTAACTTATGATTTCACAGAATTATTCTGGCTGATGTATGGAGAGTAGACTGTACAGGTACATAAGTAGAAGCATAGAAATTAGCTAAAAGGCTACTACAATAATCCAGACAAGAAATGATGTAGCTTGGATTAGAGTGGTAGTGAGAAGTCAGATTCTAGTTATGCTTTAAAGGTAAAGCTGACTGATTTATTGTAGAATATTGAGAGAGAACTCAAGGGTGACTCCAAGGATTTTAGTCTGGGCATTTGGAAGGATGGAGACCAGACAAAATGAAGATGGAGAATCCCACTGGATTTGGCAATATGGAGGTCATTGATGACCTTGATTAGGGTGATTTGCATACAGAAGTGAGACAAAAGCCTGATTGGAGGGGGTTCAAGAGAGAATGGGAAGAAAAAAGTTGGATAGAGTGAATATGGATAACTCTAGGAGCTTTATTGTAAAGGTCAAGGAAGAAATGGCAATAGTAAAGCAAGTGTGAAGAATTTGGTATAAGTCAGCAGCCAAATGGGCTTTCTTATACTGTACCCAGAATTAACTTTATTAATTTAGCCACAAAGCTAGAAATGGCAGCCTTTCACCCTTTTGCAGACAGGTTGTCTCTCAAACTAAGGGGACAGCAGGGACTCAGTTGAACATGGTTATTTGTTCCTTATGCCACACTTTCCAGTAAGTTTAAATTCTTATTCCCTGGGGAGGAATACAGAAAGGATGAAAGAGGGGCCAGGCAAAGTCCCTCATTACGGAAACATGAAAAGTCCTCAGAACTAACAAAAGAGATGTAATGAGTCTAGTTCTAGGTGTGTATGTGTATATAAAATTATTATGGTAGCATAGAGAATAGTTACCTAAACCAAACAGAGTCTGGAAAAGAGCAGCCATGGAAAACTTTTAAAGTGACAATCTGAGCACAAAGAATGAGTAGATATTTCTGGGGTGCAAAGATGGTGGTAGTGAGAAGGTTACTCCAGATAGAAGTTACAAGGATAAAGGATACTGAAGCTAGTGTGAACTAAACTCTTAGGTTTTGCTGGACCTTAAAGTTTAAGTTAGAGATTACTTAAAGAAGAAGTCAGAGCATTAGATATGGGTAAATTTATAGCAGATCTCGCGTGACATTTATATTTCAAGATGGAAAGATTTTGAAGACGGAAAGGTATTGAAGGTCTTAAGAAAGAATTGCCATAGTCAGATTTGCTTTTTAAATAAATTATTCTTGTCGATGTGTGAAAGATGGATTTGGGTGGGAATAGTCTGGAATGAAATGAGTTAAAAGACTAATATATGCAGCAGTTCAGATGAAAAATAGTAATGGTCTTAGTTCAAGCAGTTGTTGAAGTCATACGGACAAATGTGAGAAATACTTAGGAGGTAAAATAAATAAACAGCACTGGTTGACTTAATAGATAAAAGGGATGAGAGAGAAGGGGAATGACTTCCAGGTTGGTAGTGGTGGATGCATGGTAAATGGAGATGTCATCAGCTGTGTTAGTGGATGTAAGACAAATGGCCATCTCATAGGGGAATGTGATGTGTTCAGTTTAGGATGTGTCTTGAGGCACCAGTGCGATATATTTAATATTAATTTAAAGCTTGGAGGAGGGAATTGTGCTATATATGTTAACCGAGAGAGACATCAGAATATATGAAGTAAATGGAATTATTAGAGTAGATGTGATCAGCCAGAAGAGAGAGTATACTGAGAAGAATAGATAATTGGTAACATAAGACTTCTGAGAAACACCAGCCCTTAAGGGATGACCGGGTGGAAGAAGAGCAGCCCAAGGAAGAGTGAGAATGATCAGAGTAATTACGAATAACCTGCAGAGTGGAAGCCAAAGGAATAGGAAGGGTCGAAAGTTAGGTGTAATCAGCACCTTCAAATGTGGGTTTGTGTGGTGGCAATGCTCAGTATGATAAATGAAAAATACCAATTAGATTAAGCAACTAAGTAAATTGATAATGTTGCTAAACATAATTTCAGTAAAGTAATAGAGATGAAAATCTGATTGTCGATTAATGAGTAAATGAGAGATGAGGGAATTAGGAATGTAAATATAAATTATTTTTGAAATGTAAATGTAAATTGTTTAAAGACTGGGCAGAAACTGGTGAGGGATGTGTCATGGGGAATGTTTTTGAGAATAAGAGAGACCTGGACATGTCTGTAGTCTAGGACAAAGGGATTCATAAGGAGGGAGTTATTAAGGATACTGGGGGAGAGGCAACTGAGGGAATAAGGTATTATTAAGAAGCTACGATGTTACTGATACAATGGGGGAGGGTGAAATGAAACTTACCCACTGAAGCTTGAGGAAAGGAGGTAAATATGGAGTGGGGTATATATACATAGCTCCATATATCTCTCTATATAATTATATGTATATATAGTTATATGTATATCTATATATGTCTCATGGATCAGAAGAAGAGTAGTGGTAGATGAGTTTAGAGCATTAGAAAAAGAATGTGGTTAGTTGAAGGTTTTTTGTTAAATTTGAGTTTATAATAATATAGATTTACATTAAACATATGGTTCTAATTAATTATGTGTGTATATAATTATATATATAATTTTATATAAAATTATTTTTGGAAAATCAAGATTGATCATTCCTGAAAATCTCATGTTTCTTGATGAAGTTGGAGATAGTAAGAGCTGAATATCAGGCAAGCAGAGATTGAGAATGTAGAGATAATATGGAATCTTTTAAGTAGTTATTGAGGGGAATGTTTGAGGGTGAGGACCTCATTCAAATAAAAAGATTGACAAGATAATTCTGAGTATATGCTGTGATGGAGGTTGAAACCGGAACCAGAAATTTGTAGTAGCACCAATCTATGGAGCTTTGTGATTTTACTTTGTGATTTTACAGTGCCTAGAAGTAAAGGAATGGAGAATTGGGCTATTTTGGGAGTGGCTCTTGGAAATTTTTGGGTGAAAGGAAATGGACAATGTGGTTGAAAGAATAGTTAAGGTTAGTTCATATCTATATAGGAAGTTCAGGAAGAAAAGCTAGGCATATGCTGAATACGTTAGAAGGAAATTGATGTCTCTGACATTGAATAGCAGAAATTAGGTCATTAAATTTGAAGGCAGTAAGTTGTGGTCATACAGTAGCATAGTTAGAAATTTCTAGCTGGAAGAATTTCAGTTGGTTACAAATCCTATATGAGGGAGTTAAATGTGGAATGAGTAAAGGTCCAGGAATTAAGATGATATAAATGTTGAGGCTATGCTCTTAATTATCTATGTATTTTGTATTTCCCAGGAAATTGGCAGAAATTGGGATTGAGAGAAAGACTAAATCAGGTCTCAAGTCTTCAGTGAATGAGGTAGGGATTTAATAGATGATAGCAACAAAAAGTAGAGAGTAGAATAAGTAAATGGCATACTCCCCAGAGCAGCACGAAGCTTTCACGTGAGGGAGAGAGTAATGGCAGTGAAATACCAGGAAAAGGTCACCCTCCTCTACTTGCCCAGTGGAATAGACGTTACCAACCAGGGCAGGGTGAGGGGTGAGGGAGAATTGGCATCTGTAAAGGGAGAATCAAATTTCAGTTAAGATTTGGAAACAGTGTGACTTTACATATATATATATATATATATATATATATATGTACTTTAAGCTCTGGGATACTTGTGCAGAATGAGCAGGTTTGTTACATAGTTACACATGTACCATGGTGGTTTTCTGCATCCATCAACCTGTCTTAAGCCCCGCATGCATTAGGTGTTTGCTCTAATGCTCTCCCTCTCCTTGCCCCCAACCCCCGACAGGCCCCGGTGTGTGATATTCACCTCCCTCAGAGTGACTTCTATGGAAAGAAGCTTAGGCCTGGAATTCTGATTCCAGATTAGTGGAATGTAGAGAGGGGAGTTATCTATCGGTGGCAGGAACAGAGACTGAGAGGCAGAGAGGTTTGGTTGCCTTTTGTCATTTGACCAAAGCTTAGAAGGATGAGAAGTATGCTTGAAAGTGACTGATCTCAAATATTTTAATATTGGCACAAATCATGAGGGTACCACATGGTTTCTGGGTCTGTGTCAGCAGAGTGGTGTGAAAGTAAAAGAAGAGGGATCTCTTGCTATATCGATAAAAGAGTTCTTTTGGGGTATTGAAGTGAGCCTGCGTGTATATGTGATTTAGAGTGGAATCATTTATTTTTCTATTCATTCAGTGACTTTTTTAGAACATATGGGTCAAATATCTTGGATATATCAATGACTAAGACACAAAAATCCTTTTTAGAGTATACATTTTAATGGGGGGTTGTTGGAGTGAGGCAGATCAGCATGACAAATAAGCAAATTATTTAGTATGTTGGAAAGTAAGCACTATGGAAAGAAAATTATAACCAAGATAGGGAATATTGGGAAAGGCTGAAATTTTAAATGAAATGGTCAGAGTAGTCCTAATTAAGAAGGTGAGGTTTGAACAAACAGTTGAATGGGGAGTAAACTATATGACTCTGTGGGGGAAGAGTTCCAGGCAGAAGGAACAGTTGGTACACTAAGGCTTTGAGGTGGGAGTGTGCCTAGTGTGAGACTGAGTCTCATGTGTCTGAAATCAGGGTCAGAGAAAGAGTAGTAGTAGGAGGTCATATTAGAGTGTTAGAAAAAAAATGTGGTTAAGTGAGAGTTTTTTGTTAAATTCTAGCGTATGATACAGATTTATATTATTAAATATATAGTTCTAAGTACTTAACTAAATTTATCATATTAAAATGTAATAGTTTTAAAAAATGTAAGACTGAGAATTTGAGTGATAGAATTTATTATTAGTCATTTTATGTTTGAGGAATAACTTTTTAAGTTCTCTATTCTTAAAGTAGTAGTTTTCAATTCTTTACAGAATGATTTGGAACAAGTTCTACGTCAAATTGGCGATAAGGACCAAAAGATCCAGAACCTTGAAGCTTTATTACAGAAGAGTAAAGAAAATATTTCATTACTAGAAAAAGAAAGAGAAGATCTTTATGCAAAAATTCAGGCTGGCGAAGGAGAGACTGCTGTTCTTAACCAGTTACAAGAAAAAAACCATACACTACAGGAGCAAGTAAGCTTGTAAAATATATTATATTTCTAAAATTTACTTCTGTCTCTCTAAGTCTTACTAAGTGCTTTATTTAAATGATTCTTCATTCTTGCTCTTTTTAGCACATTTTAAATGTTACATATTTTTTGCCAAATAGCATCTCATGTACCTTAAGAGGTAGGTTACTATTGTAGTGAAAGTTAGTTAACATGATTTGGCAAAGGAAAATTTCTCAGTTCATGTCCCTGCATGTAAGTTAGTGTGACTATGAATAAATCATTTTACATTGTTAGCTCACTGGAAAAACAGAAATATTTATAGTGCATGCTTGCCTAATGGCATTTTGTGATGTTTTAAAAAAAGAATAATGAAATGTATTCATAAATTGAAGATATTAATCAAGTGTTAGTTTTTACTGTGTATTGATTAATATACAGACTTAACAGTAACATATTTTGATAAAGTATATGTCTTTGCATCATGTATAGCCAATAATTTTGATAAGTTGCCTTAATGTTCCAACATTAAAATGTAGTTTAGGAAAAGTTTATAAAATTTAGATAAATACATTTTCAAACAAAAAAGAATTTACAATTGCTTTTTTGGAAGAATTGTGTAATAAGAGAGTTATTATCTAAATGAGAAAATATTTAAAGTATCAGAAAGCCATATCACTTTTCTAGTTTTAGAATTAGAATATAACAGATTTCCCCCGAAAATTTCAGAGTTAGTTTTGAAGAATTCTTTAGGTTAGTTTTTAGTTGTATACAGCTTGATGTTGCTTATCATATAACTATGGTTAGGAAGCCATGCATTCATTTTAAAGAATAAATTAAAATAAATCTGTTTCTGGCCATATTGGGATAGTTAATACCTATTTAGCCATTCTACCATAAACACCGGGAAAAGTGGAAAAAATGTACAAAACTACTGTTTTCAGACATTGGACAATAGGCAGTGCAGGACTGTGATCCCTGAGAGAAGAGAAGCAAGTGACATGAACTCTTTGACTACGCTAACTTTTGATCCAGAGACAGTTTCCAGACTGTGGCACAGCTTGGGGGAATCTAAGGAAAACCCAGTGGTGTTATTGAACCGAGGATGTGAGATATTAAATTAAATTGAGAGACTGAAGTTCAGGGAGGTTAAGGCAGATCGAATTTGTAGGGTAGGATACCAGAAAGGAAGGAGCAGTACAGAGAAAAAGCTTCAGAAATCTGCTTAAGAATTCACTTGAGGCTTTGTTCAATGCCAAGTTTTGTACTTGTAAAGTGGGATTCTATGAGGCCAATGAATACTGTCAAGGAGCTACAGGCTGAAAAATTACTAGTGCTTATACAGGGCTGGGAGATGTTCAGGTTCCAGCCAATCAGAAGAAAGACGTGGCTGAACACTTGGAGTATTCAGTAGACATATCAGAAATGTCATACCTTAGGAGAGGAGTAAGGCTCAACTAGCCCTAGAGTAAAAGCTGCCATTCACCCGACCTTACAAAGTGTAAAAAAAAACTTTAAAAGGATCCGATAGAACCACAAAAATATTAAATACGTGCTGGGACAAAACATTCCTTGAAAGAAGACAACAAAATCGAGAGTGGTCACAATAAATAGTAAAAGATTACTACACATGTGAAGAAACAGAAACAATGTGAGCCATGACCAGGAGAGAAATTACTCAGTGGGAACAGACCCTGAAATAAGAGATGATGGAGCCACCAGACAAGTACTTTAAAACAGCTCTTCAAATATGCTTATGGATAGAAACAAAAAACTATAATGATGGAGATAGCAGTGGAAATGGCTGGGTGCAGTAACTTGTGCCTGTAATCCCAGCTACTCTAGAGGCTGAAGTGAAAGGATCACTTGAGCCTGGGAGTGAGCTACCACTGTGCTGCTGCACTCCAGCCTGGGTGACGGAGTGAGACCCTGTCTCTTAAAAAAAAAAACAGAAATGATAAAATAAATAAATAAATAAATTGAACTTTTAGAGATAAAACAAAAATACATGAAATGAAAATTTTATTGGATGTACTTAATAGATTAAGCAAGTAGAAAACAGTATCAGTGAACATAAAAGACAAGGCAATTGAAACTGTTCACAATGAAGTACGGAGGGAGAAAAGGATGGGGAAAAAAACACAGTACCTTAGTGACCCATGGGATAGTATTATGTAAGCTAGCATAAGTACAATTAATGTCACAGAAGGGTGGGGAGGAGGAAAATAGAAACAATGGCTGAAAAAATTTTAGTTTTTAAAGTTTCAATGGATGCAAATGAAAAAAATTTAATTTTTGATTAGAAACATGGTCAAAAAGCTTGGTGAACTCAAAGCAAGGTACATCAAAGAAATATCAAATGACTTTGATTTCCTCTAAATTAAAAAAAAATATGCTCTTCAAAAGATACCATTATGAAAATAAAAGCCATAACACAGAATGGGAGAAAAACATTTGCAATATGTGTATCTGACAATTCAGAAATGCCCAGAATATATAAAGAAATCTTGTTACTTAACCAAATCAGTGATTGGCTGGAGTTAGAGATGGGATGGGAGGAATGACTGCAGAAGGGCATGAGGAAACATTCTGGGCTAATGGAAATGTTCTTTGTCTTGATTGTGGTGATGGCTAGTTAAATAAGTGTATGCATTCATCAGATCTCAAATTGTACAACTTAAATTGAATGAATTTTATATAACTTACAGCTCAATAAAGATTATTTTAAAAGTAATATCAGTCTTTGAATATAATGTTATTTCTTGGTATTTGAGATACTGTGTTGACATATTTTGGAAAAGTGAATAATTTTACTTGAAAAAATTTGAGATAAACTATCATAAAGCAGTTTAATATTCTCGTGGTTCTTAAATTTAGGTTTCTGAATTTTTGTTATGTCATTTGTGAACTTCATGATTAGTCTTACTTGTATAAACTTGTATAACAGGTAACTCAACTAACAGAGAAGCTGAAGAATCAGTCAGAAAGCCATAAACAAGCCCAGGAGAATTTGCATGACCAGGTACAAGAGCAGAAGGCACATCTTAGAGCTGCACAAGACCGTGTCCTTTCCCTAGAAACTAGTGTCAATGAATTAAATAGTCAATTAAATGAAAGCAAGGAGAAGGTCTCCCAGCTTGACATACAGGTAATATTAAATTTAATGTTTGTATAAAGCACCAGTTTTAGACCGTCAAATGTTTTAAATTCTGTTTCTCTCTTTTTGCCTTGCGTATTAATTGAAAAAAATTTGAAATAGGAAATAGATAAAGGCTATATCTAGACAATTTGTTGAACTTTCCTGTTTGACTTTCTCCCCTGCTCCCCCTCTCTGTCTGTCCCTCCCTTCTCCCTTCTGCCTTCCTCTCACTCTTCCTCTCTCCTCTCCCTCTCTCTCTCTGTCTCTGTCTCTCTGTCTCTGGCTCTTGCTCTCGGGCGCACTCTCTCTGTCCTCAAGCTATACCTGGTGAAATCACTAAATCTTTTAGATTTTCCTTGTTTTGATCATGCCATTCGTGTTTTTTACATTCAAATTAGTTTGATATTATACCATTAGATTTCTATGTTAAATATTTTTTTGACTTTGATTTTTTAAATCTTCCTTTGAAAGTCTGACTTCTGATTTAAAAAAAAATTCCCCTACATGGTGCCGTATTCTTTCAGAATTCTATATTGCAGTCTTCCTCAATGAATCAATCATGGGGTGAGCAGTAAGACATAATTTTTTCTCCATTCTTACTATTGATTTCTTATTCTGTGATATAGAATAGAAATTTATAGAAATAGTTCAAGGCTTGATTTTACTGTAAGATAATGATTCCACTGGAAATAAGGAATATAATAATAAAATAATATAACTGGCATACTTATTAGAACTTGGAGAGAATATACATTTCTTTCTTTTTTAAAAAATTATTTGCTAGATGAGTTATATGATAGATAACCTATTATGTGGATGTCCAATGTAAGGGGGAGGGGAATGAGGAGGGAATGGGAGTCTAGTGACAATGTGAATGATGTATTAGGACAGTCTGTGATTCTTTCTGCATTGCAAGATCCTTTCGTTTACAAAAGATTGCTCTTCCACTGCTGTTCATTTCAGAACTAGTTCCAGCAATGAGATCAGCCCATTTTTTTGTTACTATCATTGCTCCCATTATCACCTTGACAGTAACTTCTTCTTTGCCATTACTCTGAAAAATGTTACCTGTAGATATTTTTTAAGTTTTTGAGGCTTTTTTCAAAACTACTTTAACTTCTTTATGAACTAGTGTTAGTTCATGAAGTAGGATGTATGGCCTTACTTTTCTTTTGAGAACTAGGACTCTGAGAAAAACCTAGTGCTTTAAGTGATATTATTAATAAAAGAGTGTCAACCAAAAGTGCTTAGCTGTAGCCAGCTGTAGCTTAACTGTTAAGGTAATGTTTTTTTCTGGAGTGTCCCTTTAACTATACAAACGAGGCTTGTAAGCTGTTTCCCAATTTAAAGTTCTATAATACACCTTTTGATCCCTACTTCCACAGTACTTCCTTGTGTGCATGATCGGGACAGCATCAAGGTACATTATTATGCACATGTATGAGAGCACTTCACTGCTTTTACTGTTTTAAGGGCTTTAATGCAAAAGTTGCAACAATTGTAGCCTTGTAGTAATTGGTACTTAGTCATTGCCTATAAAAAGGGCAAACAGAGGGGCTGGCTCTATGAACAGCCACATTTCCCCCCATCAGAAGCCTTTCTAAAATAAGGCAAACTAGTGGAGCGATTACTTATTTTCCCCCAAACTTTCTTTATATGCTACATGATTTTGGAATATACATATATTACATTAGTTGAAGCATGCTGTATAAAAAAGATCATGAGTGATTATCATATGTTAAAATATTTCATGAAGTTTTGCTTCCTCAGATAGATGAAATGCCATATGTAAATAAAGCTGACTTCTGCAAAAATATATTCGTAGTCTATACTATATATTCATCAGTATAGATTTACTATGTATTGTTCAAAGGGAAGATTTCTTTAGTTTTCACCTTTAAATCAATATAGATGTATATACCTTGTTGTAACTATTATTTCTGTGAAAATTAAGTATTTCGATATTGAGAAAAAATTATTTGAATTTTTCCTTCAGCTTGTAATTATCTATACAATGTAAATCTTAGATTTCTTATGTTCATTGATCCTCTCTTCAACCAGCTAAAAGAATGCTCCCCCCATTTTTACTGTTTTCTCAAAATATGTTAATTTTAAATACATGTTTTTACATATATATTTTATTTTTTGCTTTTCTTTCTTTTTTTTTTTTTTTTTCTGAGACAGAGTCTTGCTCTGTCACTAGGCTGGAGTGCAGTGGCGCAATCTCAGCTCACTACAGCCTCCACCTCCCAGGTTCAAGCGATTCTCCTGCCTCAGCCTCCTGAGCAGCTGTGACTACAGGTGCATGCCACCATGCCCAGCTAATTTTTGTATTTTTAGTAGAGACGGGGTTTCACCACGTTGGCCAGGATGGTCTCGATCGCCTGACCTCGTAATCTGCCTGCCTTGGCCTCCCAAAGTGCTGGGATTGCAGGTGTGAGCCACCGCACTTGGCCTATTTTTTGCTTTTCGTATTCGAGGTGAGTTGTACTAAAGGTATTCAAACATTTAAAAGTGTTACTTTTGATAACAAGATAGATCTTTTTGCTTGTTGGATTTTATTGGCAGCCTTGAATTTTTAATGTTTAATATTTTGACTGTGAGCATCAAAAATAAAACCCTTTAAGTGAGAAGTTATCAGGGAATACTGAATTTTACAAAGTGCCAGTTGTCTGGCTGTTTTGAGTCATTGAATTCTGTAATTCTTGATTATCTTTGGAGTAATCATTTTTGGGGCATGGTTATTTACTTTATCATAATAGCGGTAGACTTTCAGATACTCACTTCTGAAAAGTACAGTGGCCTTTTTCTGGAAAAAAAGTCTACCTTTTCTTTCTTAGCAAAGGAATACTAAAGTGTTTTGGAATCATATAAGGATATTTTTTTATTGTTTATGCAGCATTATTAGGCGTCTTCTCCCCTATCATTCCTGTTTTGGGGATTTTCACATACGTGTTTTTCAATATATAAATCCATATGTTTTTGCCAAGGACTTAATTTTTAAATTGTTTAGTCACAAAAGCAGTGTGCATTCAAGCAAGAGGAAATCAAGAACTAAATATAAATTAAATAATTTGTAAATGTTGTTGCAGATTAAAGCCAAAACCGAACTATTGCTATCAGCAGAAGCAGCAAAAACTGCTCAAAGAGCTGATCTTCAGAATCATTTGGACACAGCTCAAAATGCATTACAAGATAAACAGCAGGTAGGGAAACAGATGCAATTTCATACTATCACCTAGTGCTTTGGTAGATAAACAAATTGCAAACATGTAAAGATGATACCCAGTTTTGTATAATCTTATGATAGACTTGCTTATCCCCCTTAATTTCTCCATGAGTTCCAGTTGAGTAGTAAAAGTGGGGGTCACATAGATGGAGATAAAAATAACAGCTTTGTTTTTGATAAATTTCTACTAGTGTGCAGCTGTGGTTGGTTTCCTGATATTGTCCTTCTCCCCTAGCCTAGACCTTAGTGTAGAGTAGTAATGTTTACTCCTAACTTTTGAATTGTTGCCCCATCCCTTCAAGTGTTGGTGATTAGAAGGGGCAGACCTCCACATTTGTTTTTAGTAGGTAGACTGGACCATGACCCAAATGTACTTGCCACTTGGAAACAGGAAAATAACACTATATATTCTATTTCAGTTATAAGAGTTAACTCCTTTCTTGGGAATAGGAGGAAGTGAGGAGCTGGAGGGAATACAGAAGCAGTACTGTGGTAGAATAGAAGCATCCTACTTTAGGGTCAAGGTGAATGTTGCTGGTAGATTTTTCTTAGCTTTTACTGGTAGAAATTTTTAAAATTTACTTGTTATTCAGGGAGTAATATTAGTTATTGGTCTTTTTTTTTTCTTTAGATGGAGTTTTTTGCTCTTGTTACCCAGGTTGGAGTACAATGGTGTAATCTTGGCTCACTGCAACCTCCACCTCCCGGGTTCAAGCAATTCTCCTGCCTCAGCCTCCCAAGTAGCTGGGATTACAGGCATGTGCCACTGTGCCTAGCTAATTTTGTATTTTTAGTAGAGACAGGGTTTCACCATGTTGGTCAGGCTGGTCTCAAACTCCGACCTCAGGTGATCCGCCCACCTCAGCCTCCCAAAGTGCTAGGGTTATAGGTGTGAGCCACTGCACCCGGCTTTATTGGTCCATTTTTAAAAAAACAATACAGAAGTATATCAAGTTAAAAAACAGAACAAAACAGTTTTGTATATTTACCCTTTACAAAAAACCCATTTGAATGGAATGTTTGCTGTTAAATTTGGTATGTGTCCTACTTTTGGTACATAGTAGATTTACTAGTAATTTTTATTATTATTATTTTTTTATTTTTTTTGTGCAACTGGATATTCCAAATGAATTGAAAAGCATCATAAATGTAATCACTGTAATATTTTTAAAAAATAGTTTAAAAAATTGGTGTCTTGAACGTTGAAAATATTTAATATAAAGTGTTATTTTATTATTAGCCTGGCTAATATTCTGTTTTAGCTCCTAAAATAATTCCTCCTAGATAAACATTGAAAAGTTATTAAACTGTTATACATATAAACTTAGGATCTCAGACTACGCAAGAATTTAGTTCATGTCATTTATATTGGTAGGTAAGTATAGCCTCTGATATATCGTTAGATTTATCTGAACTCTTACTCCAAATATTTTTTTAAATAAAATTAGAGTTTTCAATTTTACTTTGAACATTTGGCCACTACAATATAGTAAACCTTACCAAAGTTTTCTTCAATTGTACTTTTCTAAAGGAGTTAAGTAAGATTACTACTCAGTTGGATCAAGTCACTGCAAAGTTACAAGACAAGCAAGAACATTGCAGTCAGCTGGAAAGTCATCTTAAAGAATATAAAGAGAAATACCTCTCTTTAGAACAGAAAACTGAAGAGCTAGAAGGTCAAATTAAGGTTTGTATAAAAGAAGTTTAATTTAGTCATATTTTCTACTTCAGTAGCAATGGAATCTCATGACCTACATGGAATCAAAGATTTTTAATTAACAAAGAAAGGTGAAGTTGTGGTATAAAATTTTTAAAAAATTGCTTGTAATTTTTCGTGTCTTAAGTTTGAATTCTATCTTTATTTTTAATTTCTTCCTTAGTGAGCATCTTTTATAAATGACAGTCAACTTTCATACTGATTCCATTGTAATGTGTTACTTTTTCCAAAGACAGCTAACCAGGGATCTACTCTACAATTACAAGGATCTTACCAATTCTTTGTTGTGAAGTCTCTTCTGTTCCTTCATTCTTCCATCTCTTACCAACTTACTCCAATATCACATTTCAGATATGGTAGACTTTTCCTTTTTAGAACTTTATACCCTTTGGATTTTGCTTCTAATTTAAAAACACATTGAGACTATGATAAACTGCATCTTACTTTAACATAACTCCATATGAATGTGTTGATTTACTGAAGAGATAAGATGATTAGACATCTGAGAAGGATTTGACCTGAGTTTTTGTGTCCTTTAAATTAGAACCGCTTGTGCTTAACTGCCTTTGGCTAAAAATAAAAAAATAAAAAATAAATTTAAAAAAATTGAGCTACTATCAGTTAAACAAAAACTTGTCAAGTTACTATATATATGTAACTTATACTTCCTCAACCTGGTGAAGCGTATGTGTATGAGTTTAGAGTCATGAAATGTATATATGTACATACATACCAATATAGTATGGGGGAATAATTATATTTACAATTCTGTTTATAGGTTCCTTTTTCTTTATGGCAAATGATAATAGCAAAGGCAAAGTACTTAGGCATGGTTAAAGATAACAGAAGTATTATTTTACTGAAAAGTGTCTAATGAGAATTCTGTTTGGTTACCTATTAAAAATAGTGGTTATTTAGAACTGAGTTTTTATTGTGATTATCAGCTCTTAGCACTTTGTAATTATCATTTTAGGGAGTATTTTATATTTTTTATATAGACATGTAGAATTAATTTAGCTACATCAAGTATCTTTTATTTAATGAATATTTTCAGTGTAGGTCAATGGTAAGGGCCACAGGTACCAATCAGTTTATAAAATATCTAGTGTGCAAAATCACTACCACTGCAAGGAAATGCATTGTGTAAAGCTTTTCAAACTTATATTTAACAGTTTGATTTTGTAAGTTTGTAAAAATACACACATAATTACATGTATACATGTGAGATGCAAACTATATTCTGAAGAACAACAATGTCATCTAGTCCAAGAGATTAAAGAAGCAAAATCAAGAACTTAATTGGCTTTATATTTAAGATCAATAGGTGTTAATGAGAAGGAGTACATGAGAACTTCATTTTAGTTTTAAATATCTTATAATTACATCAGTGTTTTTAACTGGGCCTAGAAAAGATAATATGTTTTAAGTGAGTACATCAGTGAACCTGTTAACTTATTTTTTCATACTTGAGTTAATAACTTTTACTGAGGTAATAACTATTTATGTTTCTATGTTTCTTTTAAGTTGATTGTTTTATTCAGAGTTAATTTTTTTTTTTTTTTTTGAGATGGAGTCTCATGCTGTTGCCCAGGCTGGAGTATAGTGGTGCGATCTCAGCTTGCTGCAACCTCTGCCTCCCAGGTTCAAGCCTTTCTCCTGCCTCAGCCTATTGAGTAGCTGGGACTTCAGGCACGGGCCACCACGCCTGGCTAATTTTTGTATTTTTTTTTTTTTTTTTAGTAGAGACAGGGTTTTACCATGTTGGCCAGGCTGGTCTCGAACTTCTGACCTCAAGTGATCTGCCTCCCAAGGTGCTGGGATTACAGGTGTGAGCCACCGCGCCCAGCCAAGAATTAGTTTTAAACATCAACACTTAGTAGCTGTCTATCATGTATAAAGCTTTCTGCTGGGTCTTCTGAAAGATTTTAAAATAAATAACACCCTTAGTAATGATTTCAGAATATGTTTTTTATTATAATAAATATTTTATTTTTTTGTATGTCACACCTGTTTGAATATAAACAAAAATGTTACAGTATTTAATAATGGACTGAAAATTACTAATATTAAAATGACTGCCATATCATTTTTTTCATAGAAACTAGAAGCTGATAGTCTCGAAGTTAAAGCAAGCAAGGAGCAGGCTTTGCAAGATCTACAACAGCAAAGACAGCTGAACACAGATTTAGAGCTCAGAGCCACAGAATTGAGTAAACAACTTGAAATGGAGAAAGAAATGTAAGCTAAACCACTTTACTTACAAATTAAGGGAAAAGATTGTAAACTAAGTATTAAAATTTCCTTCAGATTTAAATTTTGCTATCATAGTGCTTAAAGACTTATTAAATATTTATTTTGTGTTGATTTTATAAACTGATGTTAATGTGAATGAAAAAATAAAGCCATCATAATATGGTTAAACTTCTCTAGAAAGGACTGAAAACTTAGTTTTATAAAATTTGGGTCATCCAGTCTCTTTTCAACAATGATATGGTGCTCATTTCTCTGGCATAAACCTTGTTTTGAGTTGTTCACAAATTTGAATAAGTTACTGTAAAATTAAAAAATTCGGGGCTATTTATGTGTTACCCAAAAGTAGTTAGACTTCTAGCTATACCAAATAGGGAATGGATTCTTTCTTGTAAGAAGCGATCTCAGCCTGGGTAGCATAGCAAGATTGCTTGAGCTTGGGAGGTCGAGGCTATCACACCACTGCACTCCAGCCTGGGCGACAAAGTGATACTCTATCTCAAAAAAAAAAAAAAAAAAGAAATGACCTCAGCTTTGTGACGCATTTTGGCAGATTGTCTATGTTTATGAAGACAAAGGGAACACAAAAACCAGTGTGCCTTCTTGTTTTTATTATTGATGCGAAATTCACACATAGTTAAATGCACAGATTTTACATATGTACTTTGAGTTTTAATCAGTGTATATTCTGTATATCTATGGATCTAGCCATAGCCCCATATAGGACATTGTCATCACTCCAAGAGTTTTTCTCACTTGCCCTTCTAGTCAAGACCTTCCTTATCCTTTTCCTGTAGACAACCACAGTCTATGTGTCTATATGGTATCCTGACACCAGTATCATGGTATTGGTACCTAATATCATAGTATCTAACATCATATAATTATGATATTGAAAGTCATAAATGTAGCTAAGTTGGTGTGGCATAACACACAAAAGAAACCATAAGATATTTTTAATATACCATAAGATGGTATATTTTTAATGTAGCTTTATGATATTAGATATTAATCCTTCACCTTTATTATTTTTCAAGATTGTCTTGACTCTTGTAAGTTCATTGCTTTTCCATATACATTTTTGTATTAACTTGTACATGTCTACAAATAAAACTGTTGTATTTTGATTAGAATTGCCTTGAAACTGTAAATCAATTTGGGGAGAAGTGACATCTTAACAACATTGAGTCTTCTAATACACAAACATATGTCTCTTTATCTACTTGGGCCTTCTTTAATTTCTCTGAGCAGTATTTTATGGTTTTTAACATAGACATCTTGTACATCTTTTGTTAAATTTATTCCTGAGTATTTTTTTAATGCTATTGTAAATGTAATTGTTTTTTAAATTTAATTTTCCACTTATGACTAGTATAAAAATAGAATTTTTAAATATATATTGATTTTCTGCCCTTTAACCTTGTTCAGTTTACTTTTTAGTTTTAGTTGTTTGTAGAGTTCTTGACATTTTCTAACTAGACATTCATGTTATCTGTGAATACAGACAAATTTACTTCTTCCTTTCCAACCTATAGGCCTTTTATGTCTTTTTTCTTGCTGGCTGGGACATTCAGTAACATTTTGAATGTAAATAGTAATGGCAAATATCTTTGCATTATTTCTAATCTTAGGCAGGAAATATTAAATGTTTCCTCATTAAGTTTGAGGTTAGCTGTAGGTTTTTCTGAGATTCCCTTTATCAGATTGAAGACATTACCTTCGATACCTAGTTATATATAAAAAAAAAATTATCGGCCTTGTGGCTCATGCCTGTAATCCCAGAAATTTGGGAGGCCGAGGCAGGCAGATTATCTGAAGTCAGGAGTTCGAGACCAGCCTGGCCAACAGGGCGAAACCTCGTCTCCACTAAAAATACAAAAATCAGCCGGGGGTGGTGGCACGCGCCTGTAATCTCAGCTACTTGGGAGGCTGAAGCATGAGAATTGCTTGAACCCGGGAGGCAGAGGTTTCAGTGAGCCGAGATCACGCCACTGCACTCCAGTGCCACTGCACTCCAACCTAGGCGACAGAGCGAGACTCCATCTCAAAAAAAAAAAATTATTAAAAAAGAAAAATTATTGGGCTTGGATTGAATTTTATCACCTTTTTTTCTGTATCTGTTGATGTGATCATATGGATTTTCTGTTTTATTCTGTTAATATGGTCAGTTACATTGATTGATTTACTGTTAAACCAACCTTGCTTTCCTGGGGTAAATTCACTTGACCATGCTGTATTACCTTTTTATATATTGCTGTTTTTGATTTGATAATACTTTGTTAAAAATTTTTCATATATTTATGAGGGGTATTGGTCTGTAGTATTCTTTTAATATCATTGTCAGGTTTTGATATTAGAGTTAAACTGGCCTTAAAAAGGAATTGAGAAGTATTTCCTCTTCTTCTCCTTTCTGAAATAGTTTGTATAAGATGGATATTACTTGTTTCTTAAAAGTTTGATGGAATTCACTAGTGAACTGGCTAGGCTTAGAGTTCTCTTTCTGGGTTGTTTCATTTGGGGTTCAATTCATTTAATAGACATAGAGCTATTCTAATTTCCTGATTTTTTTCTTGAGTCAGTTTTGGTAAATTGTGTCTTTCAGAAATGTGTTCATTTCCTCTAAACTTCAAATTTATTGGCAGTTGTTCATAATATTATACTTTTGAGGTCTGTTAGGATCTGTAGTAGTGTTCCTCCTTTATTCTTAATTGTGGTAATTTGTCTTTTTAAAAATCAATTTAATTAGAGATTTATCAGTTTTATCAGACTTTTGTAAAAAGCTTTTGATTTAATTGATTTTATCAGTTTTCTATCTTATTTATTTCTCTATTGTTTCCATCTTTAGACCTTATTACTTTGCTTTTTTTTAGTAGCTTTTAAATGTGAAAGCGTCTCTGTGTCTGTCTACATTTTATAGTATCTGTTTCTTTTTTTCAGTTACCCACTTTTCACTTGTCAATGCTAGATGTAAGATTTCTGCAGATGGTAGTATGTAGCCTTATTCTAATAAAATCAGTGTATTATGACAGTTTTGCCACAGATGGAATAAATTATCTTGAAGGAGGATATCTTTTTCCTAATTTGCACTAAAGTGCTCAGTGGATTTATGGCAGCTCTGAGTATAAGGGTGGATTGGTTTAGAAGATATTGGGACCTATAAGATTTATTGGTATATGAAATTTCAAGTGTCTCCGGTGGCAGAATGGGCATGTGCTTCTGAACATATATAGCCATAGAAGTGCTTAGCTGCAGCATCATTCCTTCACTCCCAAGGTAGAATTAGTCTCTTGCCCAGCTTATCCTAGATGTTGATGCTGAATTTGGGTCCTGCCATGCTGAGATCTTCAATGAACACATCACTCACCATTATTTTGATGGATAAAAATCAGTTCCACCCAATTCATTTGAATGTCTTCATATGACTGGTTACATTTGAGTACATTTTGTCTTTAAACATCAGATCACCTACTCTGACTGAGTTGATGGACTTGACTTGTGTCAAGGGGATGAGGGCTCTTGACTGTTCCAGTAGTAAAGGTAGAGACTAAGAACCTGAGAAAAGTCCTCTTCAGAAAGGTGAAATAAAACCCATCAGAGTTGATGATTAAGTTGTTCCACACCTTCATGGTTTTCATCCTTGTTTGGGGATATGATGGTGAAAATATTCTCATTTTCATATCTAGTAAATTGGTTCCTGATACTTTGAATTGGAGGTTATAGAATTGCATCTCATGCATTCCTCCTCACGGTAGTTTCCAGTGCCTACATATTTGAGGAGCATATCTGATCCATTACATTACCAACCAAATGGTTCATCATTATCTCTAGAATGCAGTCATCAGTCCATGAAGATCATCTCCGAGATGGCTTTTGTTCTCTTCCTCAAAAACCCTGCAGGCCCAATGGTTCTTTCTGTTTCCAATGGGCCCAATGGAAGTGGACCCATTTTCATTCAATGTTCTAATCTCATGGTTCAGAATTCACTTACAGGGCTCCCACATCCTATTGGGGTAGGAAAACCTTTAAGACTAAGATCTTTCTTGCCTATGTACTTTGTACATACATTTCTCCTCTGAGGTCTTCTCACATTTCTGGAGTACTAACTAGGCAAGGAGGGCTGGGGTCCCTTCTGCTCTTATATCAGATAAACATATAGAGACTTTGACTAAACCCCACTCATGAGTCCAGGGCTCGGCCCAAATAACAGGATACAGGGCTCCCCTTTTTGAGGGCCCACTTACATTTATACACCCAATGTTTCCCTCCCATTTTACAATGTATTTTCATTCCTCTGCAGTTTAATATATTTTCTGATTTCCTTTGTGATTCCTTCTTTAATGTGTAGGTTATAAGTATGTTTGCTTTCCAAATATTGAGGCTTTCCTAGATGTATTATTATTACTAATTTTTTTTTTTTTTTGAGACGGAGTCTCACTCTGTCGCCCAGCCTGGAGTGCAGTGGCACGATCTCGGCTCACTGCAACCTCTGCCACCCTGGGTTCAAGCGATTCTCCTGCTTCAGCCTGCCGAGTAGCTGGGATTACAGGCGCCTGCCATCATGCCTGGCTAATTTTTGTATTTTTAGTAGAGATGGGGTTTCACTGTGTTAGCCAGGTTGGTCTCGATCTCCTGACCTTGTGATCCACCCGCCTTGGCCTCCCAAGTGCTGGGATTACAGGCGTGAGCCACTGCGCCTGGCCCTAATTTCTAATTTAATTCTATTGTGGTCAGAGAACATTCTTGGTAAAATTCAAACTTTTGAAAATAAGTCTTATTTAAGGCCCAGCATAATGGCTTATCATAATTAATTTTTCATGTGCACATATATGTACTCTGTGTTATTGCGTGGAGTGGCTATAAATAACAATTACAGTGCTGTTCTTATTGTCTATATTCTTGCCAATTTGTTCCTCTGGTTGTTCTATCAGTTTCTAAAAAGAGATATTATAGTTTCCAACTATGATTGTGGACTTGTTTTTTTCTTCCTTTAGTTACTTAAAAAAAAAAAACAAGTTTCACAGTGACTATGTAAGCCTCTATTTCTGTTTTGCTTTCTTTGATTCACATAGTCTTATGATTTTGTAATTAATTTTGAAAAAGTTAAGCAGCATAGTAAATAAATATATCAAGTCTTAATTTTAGGGTTGCTTGACAGGGATTTTAACTATATTAAAATGTAAAATAATATTAGTATAATGACTTTTCCACTTGGACCTTTAAAAATCAAGGAGGCATAATATCTTGTGAACCTATTAAGCTTTAACATCTTTTCCAGCTATTTTTTAGGAGGTAAAAGTGTGTTTCTAGAACTAAAAAATTAGATTTCGAGGTATAAATACAGTTTTGATATTGTATTAATACACAATTGCAAATACTTTATTAGTACATCTTTTAACAACCTCCCTTTAACATATTGTTGAATTATTTTTATTGGTTACAAATTTATTCTGATTACATTGGAACTAGTGTGCATTCTAGAAATACTGTTACTTAGGATCTGGTTTTGACTTTTAAAATGGCTGTTATTTATAGTGTATTGGGGGTTTTGCTGTATAATTTGCATAGTTTCTTTTATGAAAACAATAAAAGTCTATAGCTTTCTAAAGCTATAACTTTATTTCTTCATTCTTGTTGCTTTTTTCATTCATGTATAAGAGACCTATATTAAGGAACAAATGATAACAAATCCTTTGTATAATCTGCTAGGTTCTAGGGTTAAAGTAAATCATTTGTCTTCCCTCTATATTGTAAATAAAATATTTCTTTTATTTTCTTACTTTGATTTTTTTCTGGGTTAACCATAAATATTTTGAAGCTTAAGAACTGTCACACATAATGTGTTTCATGTTTTCAAGGAAAGAGACAAAGTTCTCTCTGCATTGAAGAACTAACTGTAATGAATAGATTCTTTATGGAAGAACGTTTCTGGTCTGTGATACATAGTTTTTTTCCTCGGGATTAGTTGTGGTGGACAAAAATGGATTAAATCAGGAAGCTTAGATTTGTCTTCACTACTAACTTATTTGACTTGGGAAAAATAATCTACATCTGTTAAATGATCAAATGAGATATTCTAAAGTATTTTTCAGTGGTGTGATTTTATGAAATTAGGTTATTTTTACTTGTGAACCATACAAAAAAGTTTCAGAACTCAGTAATTTTTTGTGATTAATTTTGAATGGTAAATTAGAAGTGGTAAATTATGTGTTATTTAAAAAGATTGTTTTTTAAATATTTAGAGTATCCAGTACAAGATTGGATCTACAGAAAAAATCTGAAGCCCTTGAAAATATCAAGCAAAAGCTTACCAAGCAAGAGGAAGAAAAAAAAATCCTGAAACAAGAATTTGAAACTTTAAGTCAAGAAGCAAAGATTCAGCACAAGGAATTGAATAACAGAATTCAAACAACAGTAACAGAACTACAAAAAGTAAAAGTGGAGAAAGAAGCTTTAATGACAGAGCTTTCTACAGTAAAGGACAAACTATCAAAAGTTTCTGAGTCTTTGAAAAACTCCAAAAGTGAATTTGAAAAGGAGAATCAGAAAGGAAAAGCCGCTATATTAGACTTGGTTAGTAGTTTACATTTACTTTCTTAGGTAGAAGTGATTATTTTATTTAAAATGCACTGATTTTTCTGCTTAATTCACAGTTTGCTTTTCTTTCCGCATTTAAATAGTTTAAAGTAGTTCTTATGAGGAAATTAATTGGGATTGCTTAACCTGAGAAGAAGCCCAAGATAGTAATGTGGGTGCGTATGCACCTGTGAGCACGCCATTTTCTAAAGGCCAAGAATATTTTCGGTTGAATATCAGTCTTTCTCATGTGTGTTATTATGTTCTTTTCTGTTTGGAGAAAACGTTTTCTATCTGTACACTTTTCCTATTGTGATCGTTTCTTAATTTATTGTTTTCTAAGTTTTCTTGCTTCCATTTTCTTGAAGCCCATTGCTATAAAAGTAGTGTGGCAAGTTAATTAGAACGAATTGTGTGACATAAAATGTGATTTCTAAAGTGTTCTAAGATATCATCTTAATATTGTTTAAAATATGCCATTGTGACTTGGTTGATGATCAAAACCCTTAGTGTTTTGTTGTCCCTCCTCCATTACTTCTGTAATATTTTCCTAGTTTTATCATTGAGATGGATGATCCTGTCTTATCTTAGCTCATCAATAATTTTAGTTTATTTCTTCATGTGTATCTTACTAAGGTTATAAACTAAACTTCTTAAGGTTATTGCAAATATTTTTTATGTAATATAGTTTTCATTTTTTTAAGGAGAAAACTTGCAAAGAATTAAAGCATCAACTTCAAGTGCAGATGGAAAACACACTTAAGGAACAGAAGGAACTGAAGGAGTCACTTGAAAAAGAGAAGGAGGTAAGATTTTTTTTTTTCTGTAACATAAAATCTGTAAAGTATAGTAAGGTCTTTATATTTTCAAATAAATATATAAAGCATGTTTGTTCTTGGGGACATTTCCGCAGATAATTTTTTTTATAGTTTTAAGAAAAATAAGCATTTTCACACTGATATTTAAGTCATAGGTTTATTTCTCTGAAATGTAACAAATCATGTATATAGTTTAAAATTGTTATTCGTATTTTGCCTACTATTAAAAAGACTTAAGCTAGTTTATAATCAAAGGCCCAAATAAAGGAATATAATTAATAAAGGTAGAAAATTGAGTCAGCTAACTACAGAGTTAAGGACCATTTTTATGGTTGAAAAAAAAATCTTAAAAGGCTTTCTATAGAAATGACCTTTATTTCGTGGACTCTTTATGGCTCTTTATTTCATGGACATTTATACACATACTAATGTATACTTGATAATGGTTGTAGAACAACCAAAATATTTTTCTGTGGTTAATGCTTCTATTGTTTCCAACAAAAACAGACAAGCAAATGAGTAAACAAATGGGTATAATATATGGTTGTTACTCTCTGAAGCCATACCTGCTAGCTGCTAGAGTCCAGGCATGCAACTTTCTAGAAAATCTGATTTGATAAAGGAGCAAGACATAGTACTGACAAGTATTTGATGTGATTGTATTCTAGTTGTTGATTGAAAGCAGACTTGTGTTGTAGATGCCAGCCATGTAAGTAGCAAAATTATAATTGCTTCATGCCCAAGTTCTGAATCAGGATTGTTCAAATTTATATCCTGGCTATGCCATTTATTAGCTATGCCATTTTGCCATCTTTTAGACCGAATACTTAATCTCTGTGCTCTAGTTTCTATATGATAGAGTCTATGTGAATCTATGTGATAGAGTTATTGTGAGAAATAAATGGGTTAATATCTTTAAAGTACTCAGGACACTGACTATAATCAAGTAAATGCTCATGCTAGTTATTATTTTATCATTGGTTATATCATATCATCCTTATTGTCATACTATCTGACTCCTGTTTTGCATAAAGATATTTTGCTCTTCATTGTGGAGATAAGCTGAGACGTCTATATATAACACTAACATTTTTTCAAAAGTAACTTTGGATATGGTCAAATGCTTGAATGTAATGCTAGGTTCTTAGTGAAATATGCATAGAACATGAAAACATGACTTTGGTTGGAGGGTGGGAGATAATAGTGGTTTACCTTGGTGACAGAGGAACCTCAGTGTGACTTCTGTATGATGTCTGAATTTGAACAGAAACATATCCTAGTGGACTGTACAAACAAGGTAGTAAAATATGCCCCAGATCTCTAAATGAAGTAACTCTTCTACAGTGTATTATTATTATTATTTTAAACAGAGTCTCGCTCTGTCACCCAGGCTGGAGTGCAGTGGCGCAATCTCGGCTCACTGCAACCTCCACCTCCTAGGTTCAAGCAATTCTCCTGTCTCGGCCTCCCAAGTAGCTGGGATTACAGGTGCCTGCCACCACGCCTGGCTAATTTTTGTATTTTTAGTAGAGACAGGTTTCACCATGTTGCCCAGGCTGGTCTCGAGCCCCTGACCTCAAGTAATCTGCCCGTGTTGGCCTACCAAAGTGCTGGGATTATAGGCGTGAGCACCTGGCCTGTGCAGTGTAATTTAATGTCATCAGACAGATACTAAACGTATTTTGTCAAAAGTGATTTTGTTTTTATCATAGTTACTATAGAGCTATTCTTTGTGACAACTGTGGCCAACAGGCTTAGTGGTGTATGAGAATTTTTTTTTTTAATTATTATTTTTTGAGATGGAGTCTCTTGCTCTGTTGCCCAGGCTGGAGTGCAGTGGTGCGATCTCAGCTCACTGCAAGCTCTGCCTCCTGGGTTCACACCATTCTCCTGCCTCAGCCTCCCGAGTAGCTGGGACTACAGGCACCTGCCACCACACCCGGCTGATTTTTTTGTATTTTTAGTAGAGACGGGGTTTCACTGTGTTAGCCAGGATGGTCTCGATCTCCTGACCTCGTGATCCTCCCGCCTTAGCCTCCCAAAGTGCTGGGATTACAGGCGTGAGCCACCGTGCCTGGTTGAGAATATTCTTGAAAGATAATTGACATCCAACAATTTAGACATTGATGTTGACATACCTATTTTCTGTGATACAAGAGAATACTAATGTAGATAATTTACAAGCTGTAACTATACAATTATAAGTTAAAAAGAAAAGTAGTATTAAAAAATAATAAAGATTAATCCAGCATGTCACCTAATAGTGAGTAGTGTTGGTTCTGAAAGCAATATGAGGCAGGTATCTTTACTAATTATCTGTAGCCAACAGCCTCAGTAATTTCTTCCTAGAGTAGTGCCTGGAGTGTAGTAGTTACTCAGTAGATTGTCTTTTGAATGAACAAATGAAAGCTAAATAGATTTTTTTTTTCTAGTTACTCAGTACATCGTCAAAAGACAATGTACTGAGTAACAAACAAACATTTGTTCATATGACGAACAAATGAAGGCTAAATAGATTTTTTTTTTCTTTCAGGCTTCTCATCAGTTGAAATTGGAACTCAATTCAATGCAGGAACAACTTATACAGGCCCAGAATACTTTAAAACAAAAGGAAAAAGAAGAGCAACAACTTCAGGGGAACATAAATGAGCTAAAGCAATCAAGTGAACAGAAGAAAAAACAAGTGGAAGCACTCCAAGGAGAGCTTAAAATTGCTGTTTTACAGAAGGTAGTGATATATTTGTTTACTTTTTATAGGAAGAAAAACTTGGCAATTAAGAAAATAGTATGATGATTAATACAGATGGATGAGTTGCAACATAGAAAAGTTTACATAAGCTAAATTTTTTCTAAGTTTAATATATGAAAGCATTTGATTATATTATCAAATACCTGAGTCTGGATTTCCATTCACTGTAACTCTGTTGTCAGATAATCGTTATTTAAAATTATCTTACTAATCATTTGATAGACATGAAACTACCTTATTAAAAATAATACATAACTGGCTGGGCACAGTGGCTCACGCTTGTAATCTCAGCACTCCGAGGCAGGCAGATCACCTGAGGTCAGGAGTTCAAGACCAGCCTGGCCAACATGGCGAAACCCCATCTCTACTAAAAATACAAAAATTAGCTGGGCGTCATGGTGCATTCCTGTAATCCCAGCTACTCAGGAAGCTGAGGCAGGAGGCGGAGGTTGCAGTGAGCTGAGATCATGCCACTGCACTTCAGCCTGGGCGGCAGAGGTACTCTGTCTCAAAAAAAAAAAAAATAATAATAATAATAATGTAACACTTAAGGAAATAATTTATGCAACATTCATAGTGTATTAGAAAAATTTAAAAGAATTTAAAATAAATCATTCTTATTAAGGGCTAAGAACAAAAATTACAAAGTGGGATATCTTAAAAACATTCACTAGTGTAAAGCTTCATATAGTTTTAATTATTAATATTTTAAGTTACACCATAATGGTTTCCATTTCCAAACCTATTCTAATTTATTATTGAGCATATTTTTTATTCTTAAGTGTTTTAATACTTGTCCAGACCAAGAGTTGGTAAAAATGGATTATACTTAATATGAAATATTTGAACACAGTGAGTTCTTTCTCTACTGTTAGTATGTCCGTGTTAATTGGTCTATGGAGAAGAGAGTAGAATCCCTACTATGTAGAATAAACTAAATATATAATGCCATTAAGAGTTGGCTGTCATACTGCTAAAGTACAAAGTATATAAATGAAAACAATCAAAAAAACACATTTTATGTTGACTGCTGTTTTTGTAACTATTATTATGCTGCTTTACAAAATAGTAGTTCTTTAATAATACAACCAAGAGTAGACAAATGTGTCTATTCTTTTGTTTTTGTTACCATATATAATCAAAAGTCAACATGTAATTATCACAGTGCATACTTTATTGTATGCTTTCATATCCTGAGGTCATTTTCTTCGAAATATACTAGACTTGTATCCAAATATTTACAAAATCTTCATTTTTATAGCATCGTAACTTAGTGAAATAAAAAATACAAGTATTTTTAGCACGTTTTCTTATTTAAAAATTATGAATTATAATAATATTTCTTTTGGATTTGTGATTAATATATATTGCCTGTACAGTTGCCCCTCCATATCTGTAGATTCCGTAACTGCAGTTGGAATTGAAAATATTTGGGAGAAGAAAAGCAATAAAAAGTAACAGTACAGTATTAAAAAATAATACAAAATTGGCTGGGTGCAGTGGCTCACACCTGTAATCCCAGCACTTTGGGAGGCTGAGGTAGGCAGATCACTTAAGGTCAGGAGTTTGAGACCAGCCTGGCCAACATGGTGAAATCCTGTCTCTACTAAAAATACAAAAATTAGCTGGGTGTGGTGGTGTGCACCTGTAGTCCCAGCTACTCTGAAGGCTGAGGCAGGAGACTCGCTGGAACCCCAGAGGCAGAGATTGCAGTGAGCCAAGATCACGCCACTGCACTCCAGCTTGGGCAACAGAGTGAGACTACGTCTCAAAAAAGCAAACAAAACCAAAACACCCAAGATTTAAAATACAGTAAAACAACTATTTACATAGCATTTACTATGTATATTTACATAGCATAGTTGTATCAGGTATTGTAAGTAATCTAGAGATGTTCAAGCCAGGCAGATCTGAATTCAAATTTGTTTAATTTTGTTAAATTTGCACACATTAACTTACTGGTCATAGAGAAATGATTCATCTTTCTGAGCTCAATTTAATGGAGTCATAGAGTTGTTGTAAAGATTGAGATAATGTAGTTAAAGTTTCTAGTACTGTGACCCATACAATGTGGAAGTAAAATAGTTGTTGGATATTATATGGAAGTATAGCAAACTGTGACCTGAGTAATAGGCCATGACAAAGTTATCATTGTCACTGGCCCATGGTGAAGTAGGGAAAACAAGGATAATGTTTAAATGGGTATAGATGTATGTGTGTACACACTTAAATGTATATATAAAACATAAAAATATATATGCAAACATTATATCTAGATATGTAGTTTTGTATCTATAGCTATAGAGTTATATATATAAGTAGATATCTATAGATATATAGTTTTTCACATTGAAGGTCATAATGCACTTACACATTTTCTGCATATATATATATAAATAAAAAGTAATACTACAGCATTAAAAATAATACCAAAATTTAAAATACAGTAAAAACAACTATTTACATAGCATTTATACTGTTAATGCTATGTTACCTAATGGTATTGTAAGTAATCTAAAGATGATTTAAAACATTTTATATAGCATCAGACTATTTGGGAGTTACTGATCTAGAATCAAGAAAGCATGCTGTTAAGTCAACAATCCCTCACCAACTTTGTTCAAAATCTAATGTGGAAATATACAATGAATAAGATATGGCCCCTTACTTTCAAGGAGCTTATAATTTAATGAGAGAGCAAAATATAAAGCAAAAGAAAACTGTATTATATAATGGAGCAGTTATCAAACTGTTGAATTTATCTGTTTTTTTTTTTCATTTAACTTCTTCACTAATGATTTGAGTTCCTCAAAGACAGAGAACTTTGTCTTTTCTAGCAAATAAGCTCTTAATCATTTTAAAAAAATGAACGAATGAGTTTGTCAGAGGAAAAATATTGAAAGCCCAAACATGAGCCCAAAGAGCTATTATGGCCATTATTGAGACTTCACAGAGAGCTTAGTTAAGAGTCAGAACAATAATTAAAGAGTAAGAAACCTAGATTTGTGAAAAAATGTTAAAGAAAAGAAGTAGTATTTTAGAAAAGAAAATGTGTAAGTGCATTATGACCTTCAATGTGAAAAAGATATCCACGAATTCTTCAATGTGAATTGGAAGAAGAACTCTATGAAAGGAAGATGGCATGGGATGTTATCAGATACTGTATAGGGAGATCAGCTCTCTGCTCCCCCATAGGCAGTTAGCACCAATTCCTATCACTCTGTCTCCTAGCTTTCTTGAATCCATCCTTCTCATTTTCCTCTGCTGCAGCCTTAGTCCAGTTTCTTTTCCTCTTATCTAGGCTGTTAATATAGCTTAATAAATGTTCCAGGCCCTCCAGTCTATTTGTCATTCATTCACTTGTTTCAGAAATATTACTAGGCACTTATTTTATGCCATGGCACAATTCTAGGTGCTGAAGACATAGCTGTGAACAAAACAGACATGGGACCTGTTCTTGTGGAGCTTATACTTCAGTGGGTAGAGAAACTAAACAGAGATGTATGAAAGATAGTGATGGGACATAATTCTACTAAAGGTTGGGTGATCAAAGAAGCTTTGCTGAAGAGATTTGAGTTGTTGTTGGTATTTTCTAAAAACAGATCACCAATATGGTTAAATTTGGTTGTGAGGGAGAAGGTAACATGAGATGAGCTCAGATAATTAGACAGGGACCAGATCATTTATATGCAAATTATAAAAGATAACAGAATGGTTTATTTTATTCTAAGGGCAATTGGACTCTATTGGAGAATTTAGAACAGAGAATGGTGGGGTTTGACTAAAGGGAAAATAAAGGATTTTGTGAATGATTATAATGATTTGTGAATATATTTTGGAAGTTGAGTCATCAAGACTTTCTGATAGATTCGAAAGTGAGAGGTAATAGGAAGAGGATCAAGGATAACTTGGGTTTGTGCATGTCGGTAGTTGGTAATGCCATTTATTGGGGGAAGTAGCAGCTTTTTTTTTCTTTTATTTAAGTTCTAGGTTACATGTACACAACACGCAGGTTTGATACATAGGTATACATGTGCCATGTTGGTTTGCTGCACCCATCAACTCATCTCCTAATGATATCCCTCCCCCAGCCCCCCACCCCCCGACAGGCCCTGGTGTGTGATGTTCTCCTCCTTGTGTCCAAGTGATCTCATTGTTCACTTCCCACCTATGAGTGGGAACATGCGGTGTTTGGTTTTCTGTCCTTGTGATAGTTTGCTGTGAATGATGGTTTCCAGCTTCATCCGTGTCCCTGAAAAGGACACGAACTCATCCTTTTTTATGGCTGCATAGTATTCCATGGTGTATATGTGCCACATTTTTTTTTATCCGGTCTATCATTGATGGACATTTGGGTTGGTTCCAAGTCTTTGCTATTGTGAATAGTGCCACAATAAACATACATGTGCATGTGTCTTTATAGTAGCATGATTTATAATCCTTTGGGTATTTGCCCAGTAATGGGATGGCTAGATCAGATGGTATTTCTAGTTCTAGATCCTTGAGGAATCGCCACACTGTCTTCCACAATGGTTGAACTAATTTACACTCCCACCAACAGTGTAAAAGTGTTCCTGTTTCTCCACATCCTCTCCAGCATCTGTTGTTTCCTGACTTTTTAATGATTGCCATTCTAACTGGCGTGAGATGGTGTCTCATTACAGTTTTGATTTGCATTTCTCTGATGGCCAGTGATGATGAGCATTTTTTCCTGTGTCTGTTGGCAGCATAGATGTCTTCTTTTGAGAAGTGTCTGATCATATCCTTTGCCCACTTTTTGATGGGGTTGTTTGTTTTTTTCTTGTAAATTTGTTTGAGTTCTTTGTAGATTCTGGATATTAACCTTTTGTCACATGGGAAGATTGCAAAAATTTTCTCCCATTCTGTAGGTTGCCTGTTCACTCTGATGGTAGTTTCTTTTGCCATGCTGAAGCTCTTTAGTTTAATTAGATCCCATTTGTCTATTTTGTCTTTTGTTGTCATTGCTTTTGGTGTTTTAGTCATGAAGTCCTTGCAATGTGGGCTCTTTTTTGGTTCCATATGAACTTTAAAGTAGTTTTTTCTGATTCTATGAAGAAAGTCATTGGTAGCTTGATGGTGATGGCATTGAATCTATAAATTACTTTGGGCAGTATGGTCATTTTCACGATATTGTTTCTTTATCCATGAGCATGGAATATTCTTCCATTTGTTTGTGTCCTCTTTTATTTCATTGAGCAGTGGTTTGTAGCTGTCCTTGAAGAGGTCCTTCACATCCCTTGTAAGTTGGATTCCTAGGTATTTTATTCTCTTCGGAACAATTGTGAACAGGAGTTCACTCATGATTTGGCTCTCAGTTTGTTAATAGTGTATAGGAATGCTTGTGATTTTTGCACATTGATTTTGTATCCTGAGACTTTGCTGAAGTTGCTTATCAGCTTAAGGAGATTTTGGGCTGAGACGATGGGGTTTTCTAAATATACAATCATGTCATCTGCACACAGGGACAAGTTGACTTCCTCTTTTCCTAATTGAATACCCTTTATTTCTTTCTCTTGCCTGACTGCCCTGGCCAGAACTTCCAACACTATGTTGAATAGGAGTGGTGAGTGAGGGCATCCTTGTCTTGTGCCGGTTTTTAAAGGGAATTCTTCCAGTTTTTGCCCATTCACTGTGATATTGGCTGTGGGTTTATTATAAGTAGTTCTTATTATTTTGAGATATGTTCCATCAATACCTAGTTTGTTGAGAGTTTTTAGCGTGAAGGGCTGTTGAATTTTGTTGAAGGGCTTTTCTGCATCTATTGAGATATCATGTGGTTTTTGTTGTTGGTTCTGTTTATGTGATGGATTACGTTTATTGATTTGCGTATGTTGAACCAGCCTTGCATCCCAGGGATGAAGCTGACTTGATTGTGGTAGATAAGCTTTTTGATGTGCTGCTAGATTCGGTTTGCCAGTATTTTATATAAGGATTTTCGCATCAATGTTCATCAGGGATATTGACCTAAAATTCTCTTTTTTTGTTGTGTCTCTTCTGGGCTTTGGTATCAGGGTGATGTTGGTCTCATAAAATTAGTTAGGAAGGATTTCCTCTTTTTCTATTGATTGGAATAGTTTCAAAAGGAATAGTACCAGCTACTCTTTGTATCTCTGGTAGAATTCGGCTGTGAATCTGTCTGGTCCTGGACTTTTTTTGGTTGGTAGGCTATTAATTATTGCCTCAATTTCAGAGCCTGTTATTGGTCTATTCAGAGATTCAGCTTCTTCCTGGTTTAGTCTTGGGAGGGTGTATGTGTCTAGGAATTTATCGATTTCTTCTAGATTTTCTAGTTTATTTGCGTAGAGGTGTTTATAGTATTCTGTGATGGTAGTTTGTGTTTCTGTGGGATCGGTGGTAATATCCCCTTTATCATTTTTTTATTGTATCTATTTGATTCTTCTCTCTTTTCTTCTTCATTAGTCTTGCTAGCGGTCTATCAATTTTGTTGATCTTTTCAAAAAACCAGCTGCTGCATTCATTGAATTTTTTTGAAAGGTTTTTTTGTGTCTCTATCTCCTTCAGTTCTGCTCTGATCTTAGTTATTTCTTGCCTTGTGCTCGCTTGTAAATTTGTTTGCTGTTGCTTCTCTAGTTCTTTTAATTGTGATGTTAGGGTGTCGATTTTAGTTCTTTCTTGCTTTCTCTTGTGGGCATTTAGTACTATAAATTTCCCTCTACACACTGCTTTAAATGTGTCCCAGAGATTCTGGTACGTTGTGTCTTTGTTCTCATTGGTTTCAAAGAACATCTTTATTTCTGCCTTAATTTTGTTATTTACCCAGTAGTCATTCAGGAGCAAGTTGTTCAGTTTTCATGTAGCTGTGCGGTTTTCAGTGAGTTTCTTAATCCTGAATTCTAATTTGATTGCACTGTGGTCTGAGAGACAGTTTGTTGTGATTTCTGTTCTTTTACGTTTGTTGAGGAGTGCTTTACTTCCAATTATGCGGTCAATTTTAGAATAAGTGTGATGTGGTGCTGAGAAGAATGTATATTCTGTTGATTTGGGGTGGAGAGTTCTGTAGATGTCTGTTAGGTCTGCTTGTTGCAGAGCTGAGTTCAGGTCCTGGATATCCTTCTGTCTCATTGATCTGTCTAATATTAACAGCGGGGTGTTAAAGTCTCCCATTATTATTGTGTGGGAGTCTAGGTCTCTTTGTAGGTCTCTAAGGACTTGCTTTATGATTCTGGGTGCTCCTGTATTGGGTGCATATATATTTAGGATAGTTAGCTCTTGTTGAACTGATCCGTTTACCATTATGTAATGGCCTCTTTGTCTCTTTTGATCTTTGTTGGTTTAAAGTATGTTTTATCAGAGACTAGGATTGCAACCCCTGGTGTTTTTTTGCTTTCCATTTGCTTGGTAGATCTTCCTCCATCCCTTTATTTTGAGCCTGTGTGCGTCTTTGCATGTGAGATGGGTCGCTTGAATATAGCACACTGATGGGTCTTGACTCTTTATCCACTTTGCCTGTCTGTGTCTTTTAATTGGGGCATTTAGCCCGTTTATATTTAAGGTTAATATTGTTATGTGTGAATTTGATCCTGCCATTATGATATTTGCTGGTTATTTTGCCCATTAATTGATGCAGTTTCTTCATAGCATCCATGGTCTTTACAGTTTGGCCTGTTTTTGCAGTGGCTGGTACCATATTTAGTGCTTCCTTCAGGAGCTCTTGTAAGGCAGGCCTGGTGGTGACAAAATCTCTCAGCATTTGCTTGTCTGGAAAGGATTTTATTTCTCTTTCACTTATGAAGCTTAGTTTGGCTGTATATAAAATTCTGGGTTGAAAATTATTTTCTTTAAGAATGTTGAATATTGGCCCCTACTCTCTTCTGGCTTGTAGGGTTTCTGCCGAGAGATCTGCTGTTAGTCTGATGGGCTTCCCTTTGTGGGTAACCCGACCTTTCTCTCTGGCTGCCCTTAACATTTTTTCCTTCATTTCAACCTTGGTGAATCTGACAATTATGTGTCTTGGGGTTGCTCTTCTTGAGGAGTAACTTTGTGGTGTTCTCTGTATTTCCTGAATTTGAATGTTGGCCCGCCTTGCTAGGTTGGGGAAGTTCTCCTGGGTAATATCCTGAAGAGTGTTTTCCAACTTGGTTCCATTCTCCCCATCACCTTCAGGTACACCAATCAAATGTAGATTTGGTCTTTTCACACAGTCCATATTTCTTGGAGGCTTTGTTCATTTCTTTTTATTCTAACCTTGTCTTCTTGCTTTATTTCATTCATTTGATCTTCAATCACTGATACCCTTTCTTCCATTTGATCGAGTCAGCTGTTGAAGCTTGTGCATGTGTCATGAAGTTCTCATGCCATGGTTTTCAGCTGCATTTCTACACTGTTTATTCTAGTTAGCCATTCATCTAATCTTTTTCTCAAGGTTTTTAGCTTCCTTGCGATGGGTTCAAACATCCTCCTTTAGCTTGGAGAAGTTTGTTATTACCGACCTTCTGAAGCCTGTGTCTGTCAACTCATCAAAGTTATTCTCCATCCAGCTTTGTTCCATTGCTGGCGAGGAGCTGCGATCCTTTGGAGAAGAGGCACTCTGATTTTTAGAATTTTCAGCTTTTCTGCTCTGGTTTCTCCCCATCTTTGTGGTTTTATCTACCTTTGGTCTTTGATATTGGTGACCTACAGGTGGAGTTTTGGTGTAGATGACCTTTTTGTTGATGTTGATGTTATTCCTTTCTGTTTGTTAGTTTTCCTTCTAACAGTCAGGTCCCTCAGCTGCAGATCTGTTGGAGTTTGCTGGAGTTCCACTCCAGACCCTGTTTGCCTGGGTATCACCAGCGGAGGCTGCAGAACAGTGAATATTGCAGAACAGCAAATATTACTGCCTGATCCTTCCTCTGGAAGCTTCGTCCCAGAGGGGCAGCTGCCTATATGAGGTGTCTGTTGGCCCCTACTGGGAGGTGTCTCCCAGTTAGGCTACTCAGGGGTCAGGGACCCACTTGAGGATGCAGTCTGTCCGTTCCCAGAGCTCAAAAGCCATGCTGGGAGAACCACTGCTCTCTTCAGAGCTGTCAGACAGGGACCTTTAAGTCTGCAGAAGTTGTCTGCTGCCTTTTGTTTAGCTATGCCCTGCCCCCAGAGGTGGAGTCTAGAGGCAGTAGGGCTTGTTGAGCTGTGGTGGGCTCCGCCCAGTTCGAGCTTCCTGGCCACTTAGTTTACCTACTCAAGCCTCAGCAATGGCAGACCCCCCTCTCCGAGGCAGGCTCAGAAGTAGCAGCTGTTTGATGCTCGTGGCTACTCTCAGGAACCCAGATTTCTGCTTGAGATAGATATGTCAGTCATTCAAGTGGAGACATCAGGAAGATACGTAGATATAAGAACCCAGAGTTCAGATGGAGAGATTGCAGTTAGAGACATAAGTTTGGGAGTCAGTTGTAAAGAATATCTTTAAAGCCTGGGACTAGTCGAGATCCGGTTTTTTTTTCTTTTCTTTCTTTTTCTTTTTCTTTTTTTTTTTTTTTTCGAGATGGCGTCTCTCTGTTGCCCAGGATGGAGTGCAGTGGTGTGATCTCGGCTCACTGCAACATCCACCTCCTGGGTTCAGGCAATTCTCCTGCCTCAGCCTCCTGAGTAGCTGGGATTACAAGTGTCTGCCACCACACCCGGCTAATTTTTGTATTTTTAGTTGAGGCGGGGTTTCACCATGTTGGTCAGGCTGGTCTCGAACTCCTGACCTCAGGTGATCACCCACCTCAGCTTTCCAAAGTGTTGGGATTACAGGCGTGAGCCACCATGCCTGGCCTAGTTGAGATCTTCTAAGGAGAGAGTCTATGGATTAAAAGAAGACCAGCAATAGAACTTTGGGGTGTCTCAACATTCACAGAAGTAGCAGCAGAAAAGGAGCTAGTAAAAGACTTTGAGAAGTTATGACCAGTAAGGTAGGAAGAGAACCTAAAATATAAAGTACCTTGGAAACCAGTTGAAGAAAGTGTTTCTAGAAGGAGACATAATCAACTATATCAGGTACAACTGAGAGGTCAAGAAGTTGACAAGGATAAGAATATAGGATTTTGGAACATGGCAGTCATTAATGACTTCAACAGCAATTTTATTGAAGCAGTGTATTTTGAAAGTCAAATACCTATTTTTCATACTATGCATATGTATATGTTTTAACTATGTCATAATTTGTGCATATCTCCTGAATCTTCTTGAAGACTAAAGACAAGTTTAGAGTTTAGAGGAGCTTTAAAACTTTGTGAGATTTTCTTTTTCTGCCTTGATATTAATCAAGATAACCTGTAGATTCCTAAGTTATTCTTGAATTTCTAAGAGTAGAAACTATATATTAATACTTCAACAAAGTAATGGTTTCTTACTTTCTTTCATGTACAAGTTTCCCTTAGTTCCACCTTAAATTACGTCAGCTGAGGCATGTAGCACTGCATGCTCCCTCAGAATGTAGTTGTTACTCTTTCTCCCGAGACCTGATAGTACTTCCCAGTGAAATGCCTTTTAAAAAAAAAGAAAAAATTAATTACTTTTGTATTTTATGGTCTTTAAATTGAGACTTGTTAGATTTTGTAATTCTTTTACGTTATAAGTAATTTACCTTATTGAGGTAGAAATTTGGGGCATAAGTACAGTTCATCTTATTGTTTGGAATTTTCTTCTAGGTGTCTGGATTTTACTTTATATTTGTAATTGGTTTTTGGAATGCATACTGTTTTAAATAACTATTGTATGTTTCAGACAGAGCTTGAGAATAAACTACAGCAACAGTTAACACAGGCAGCCCAGGAACTTGCAGCAGAGAAAGAGAAAATATCAGTATTACAGAACAACTATGAAAAAAGTCAGGAAACTTTCAAACAGCTTCAATCTGATTTCTATGGGAGGGAATCTGAACTTCTAGCCACCAGGCAAGATCTTAAGGTATAGTAAACTATACTGTACCATAAAATCTCAGTAAGTTTTATAGACATTTATTAAATGATCTATTTGAATCCAAATGGGCAAGGAAATGTTAGTATTTGTGGAATAGTATGCTGTTTTCTATTAAATTGTTATTTTGTATTAGCATGCTTTAAAAAATTGTTTAAAATGTGGGCATTTTAAAATGACGTATTTATAATAGTAAGATAATTTGGATATATCTTAATTGTGACACTGTTAACTTAGGTAAGTATTATGCTGTCTTTATGTGTGAATAACTTTAAAGATAGGCTGCTGTTAAGTTTTAAATGTAAACCACTTGTGAAAAAATGCAAGCAATTTTACCATTGTTGGTCAGGCAATTCTGACGTTAGTTATGATATTTGTCAAGTTCCCAATATTACTGGATTGCCTAATGATTAAAATTAGGAGATTATAGCTCAAAATAAACTTACCCTTAATTATATAACAATGTATAGGAATTTTGTCTTTGGTAATACTATTTGATTAGATAAAGTATCAAGTTTATTAAATTGAAGGATAATGGGAAAAGGGTAAACAATTTTTAGGTCACAGGAAGGTACCAGTTTTCTAAGGAAAATGGAATATTTGTGTTCTCTCACAGAAGATTCAGCCAGTTTTTTTTCTCTCTCTCTTTTTGTTAAGGGGAAATGCTTTATCTGTTTCTTTCCTATGTTTGGGATTTTGTTTATTTAATTTAAAGTGCATATTACAAAAGTCTGAGAATGAAAGAATATTAAAATGTTTTATTTAGATAGGGAGCATATATTTTATCCATAGGCTGTTACAGGGAATTATGAAGGATGTGGGACTTGATTAGGTCCTGAATTTGAATACCCAGAGACTCCAGAGAAAGGTAATTTTATTCAGGGGCATATTTGAGAAAAGGTGCCATAGTGAGAATGAATAAAGCAAGCAGACAGTTAACATAATTGCCTTGCTGGCGTATACTAGTTTATGTTTGGAATTAAGGTTTAAAAGGTTGGATCTAAATCGTGAAGTATCTTAGATGCCTAGCAAAGATGATTGGATTTTATATTTGAGGGGAAAAAGTGAAAAGTCCAAACAGAGGAGTAAAATGAAGAAAATAGTACTTTAGAAAACAACCTGGTAGTGGTTTGCAGACAGCTTGGATTGGACCTGGGATAAACTAGTGGTGGAGAGATGAGTTAAGAGGTTACTAACTTTCTTTCTCTATAAATTCTAATAGTCGAGGTATGAGTTGATTAGAACTGGGATGAACACTAAAGAGGATGAAATAGAGGAGATTAATGGGAGAGAGAGAAGAAACAAAAGGGCTGAACCCATACCTGGCTGCAAGGATTTGACAAAGAGATAGGAAATTGGGTAAAAGAATTTTCATAGTGCCAATAGAATATCTATGTATCTATCTATTTATCTGGAGGTAAAAATTAGCAATAGTTGTTATTAAGAAAAAATACCACACAAGATTTAGGTAGTGTTAAATTATTATTATTTGTCCTTTCAACACTATTGAAAGTATTGAAAGTCAAGGAAGCTTTGTGGAGGAGTTTGGGCTTAGCCTAAAAACAGTGAGGAAGCACTAAAGGGAGTTACTTACATTTGTATTTTAGGCAAATGACTCACTGCAGATTGAGGAATGAGAAACAGGGCTGAATGTGAAGACCAGGAAGAAGACTTTGCAGTAGTCTAAGTGCAAGATGATGGTGGTGTGGGCTGGTAATAGCAAGGATGGAGAAAAGTGGATGAATTTGAAGGATATTTAAATGATAGAAGAGATGAAACTTAATGATTGATTGGAAAAGTCTTATAGAAATCACACTCTTTCCATATGGATGTCATTTACCCAAAGCATAAGCTAGTAACAGGAACCAACATTAAATTAATCAATGTTAATTGATTTGATTGATATTCTTTCATTAAGCCAGCGATTTTTATTATGCTTGAAAGCTATGTTGTGTACTAATAATTTCATACATGAAAGAATAACTCAAATGTAAATATGGGCAAAGAGAGAAAGCTGAGGGACAAGGCTGCCATAGAGTTTTACAACTGTTAAGGGACCTTGGATAGATCCTCTATTCCAAAGCTTGCTTTTGCCAAAGAGAGCAGGCCCAGTGCTTCCTTTTGCAGAGAAGATAGACCTACTGCTATACAATAACAGAACCATGGTTAAATCTTAGTTCTGATTCAAAGTCTGCCATTCTTTCATCATTTCACTATAATTTTTTACACAAAACAAAAGATTGGTAAATTTTATATAAAATGCTTTTAAAATGAGAAGTGTATGAACTACTTAGGAAGCTAATTTTAAAAAAAATAGTAAATTCCTAGGGAAGTTCAGATGATATTTATAGACTAGGATAAGAGATGGCTATCAGTTATTATTTTTCTTTTGCTTCAGTGATGTTGGATGGTCTTGTGTATAAGAGAAGAGGAGAGATTCAGAGCCTTGTAACATGGCAGCTAACTACTTCAAGGCTGTCTGCCATGGGTTGACAGTGTACAGCATGGGCTAACAGTATATACCTAGACACCAGTAGAATGGAAGGTAGCCTGGCCTGATCTATGCCTTTAGCCCCATCTGCTGGATTATTTATGAAGTACTTAAGTTTGTTGACTGGATATTTCAGATTGGCTATGCAGTACAGTACTCTTTGTTGTCCAGGAAATGTAGAGGTAGAATTTAACTGTAAAACTTACACCCTGAGTGAAGTGAAAATTCTAGGATAATAGATTTAGAATTAAATATAAATCTTCTTAGCCTAGTACTCTCACTATATCATTTCATCAGCAATCAAGAAAAAACAACTAAAAATATGAAGGTTTTTTTTTTTTTTTTTTTTTTTTTTTTAAGAAAGAATGGGAAAACTTGCTGAATAGACAAAAACAATAGCTACCATGGAACACTGCAGAAATCATTTGTTTACTGGGGTACTGTAATGTGATTGGCATAATCAGGGTCAAGGTTGGTATTTGATCCATTTAGGGATTTGCCTATTTCAAGGGGAGTAGATGGGTTAAAGATAGTCTCAACAAAACGATGGAATGGGAATGGGGGTTCTCCAAGGGAAGAGATGCTGAGCAGATGAAATAATATGCAATATTATTATAATCTGCAATAAGAAAGATGAACATTTAAAATGCATGGAAGTATAAATGTTCATCTATGTCATTGAATGATGTAGATGAAAGTTCAGAGGCAGGGGAAAACAATATGTCTTGGCATCTTCAGAAAAGATTTCATGGAGCAGTCCAAATTTTGAGCTTGACTTTAAAAAATCAGTCACTGGGTTTTGTGAGTTTAAAATTTTATAGGCTGTTATTTAAACCATGGGCTTTTTGGAAATCTTGTGGTTAGAGGTTAGGGGTGCTTTCCAGGCTCTAGCAAGCATTGGTATTTTTAAACATTAGATCAGGATCTCTATTAACTAATTATAGTTGCTGTAGACTGTTTGAACTGGACTTTGTCAACTTTTCTCCTTTTTTATGTGAAATCACTCTCACCCTTTGTGACACATAGGTCAGTTCCCACATGTGATATAGAGCCTTCTGTAAACCCCACTCCACAGCGTCTCACACTCACTGTTTTTCTGTGCATTTGGCACATAGCGTATACTCTCCTGCCCCGTGTAGCTTCCATTTTACATGCCTGTTCTGCTTTTTGGGTGATGTACTCAACTCCCTTAAGTCAAAGACCAGCTTATACTCTCCTGTGTTCTGTCTTAGCAGTGTTCTCAATTAATGGTTAGCTGCCGGATTAGTGAAGAACTAGCTGATGTTAATTCTTTCCTGAAAAAAGCCTCAAGGGGTTTAGTGTTCTACTGGCAGTCACTGAAAATTAAGATTTAATTTATATCAGAAAGACGTAACTGGGTTACTGGTAAGAAGTAAACTTTCTTTTTCAGGAAGCTTAAGAGTCCTCATAAATAAGATCTTTCTTTGTTTATTTCATCTTTCTTTCTTTCTTTTTTTTTTTTTTTACTGAGTACTTGCTGTATACAAGCCTACTCAGCAGGGATCCTTTCCTAAATTACGTTTTCTGCCTCCTTTTCAAAGGAACTGTATCTCCAGAATAAGAAAGATCAGCTTTTTCCAGATCTGATGGAAGAGATCAGTTGGATCTCTTACCCTGCTGATTCTTTGCAGTAGCAGCTGAGAGTGGCAAGGTTCCTACCATACCCATTACCTACCTGTTACCATATTTGTCCCCAAATGAAGTGTAATGAGTGAAAAAGCTTCCCCTTTCCCCAACTTCTTCTTCTCAAAATACTTGGGTTTTAAAACAGTCAAAAACTATGGACTATGTTAAATGATAATCAGTACTTCTACGATATAGATGAGAAGAGGATAGTGTGCCTTCTCAGGATAAAGCCTCAGATGTTTGGCTGAATTTTCTCTTTTTGTTCACTTGATCAGGTTGTCAGCTGTGAAGTAGTTACTTTTATTCCATGACAAAATAATCCTTCCTATTTGTTTCAGGAAAAACTCTCTCAAATTGTGTTTTTCCTCTACTCTCACACCACAACAATCATCAACACAGAAGACTTCTGTGACCAAACATATGGGGATTTTCCCACACACACCAAGAAGCAGATACCTACTGGGTGTCTTCCAATTCAATTCTGACACTATCTCCCTAGAGATAGTGTCAAATCCCACAGATTGGGGGCTCCATCCCCAAGACTGCTCCCTACAACTCCAAACACCAGTCATAAATCCAGGCTTCCAGAACTTCTGACCAACTAGCTAGTTTCAAGTTGGGGTTTTCATGACATCCTCTTTGGGTTCAATTAGTTTGCTGAAACAGCTCACGGAACTCAGGGAAAACTTACTTACATTTGCTGATTTATTATAAAGGATATTACAGAGAATACAGATGAAGAGATGTGTCGGGTGATATGGGGGAAGGGTCACGGAGCTTCCGTGCCCTCCCTGGGCATGCCACCCTCCAGGAACCTCCGTATGTTCAGCTATCTAGAAGTTCCCCAAACCCAGTCCTCTTGGATTTTTATGGAAGCATTCCTTCACCCAGGTTTTGAGGCAGGACCCTTTCAGGGAAGAGTCTTAAGACCCACAATCAGAAAATGGGGTGGGGAAGAAGATTAGAGGCCTGCCTAGGGACTAGTGGAAAGAGGGCAGGAGACGAGATTCTGTTTCCTGAGGCCTAATGCACCCAACATTATAACAAAAAACTGTAACAAAGGATGTGGGAATTGTGATTCAGGAACCCTGGACAAAAACCACTATATCATAACACCATACTATTTATTAATATTTTTAGCATGTCAAGGGACATCATACAACCTACCAAATGTATATGTATGCATAATGAAGCATTTAATTGTGTCTCTTTTAAAATTGTTTTCTTTCACACTGCCTTATGACTTTAACCATATATATGTTCTCTGAGTGTATCTGATATGGTCCCTACTTATTTGGTATTCTTTCATATCAACTAGCCAATATCGAAGATGTGATCAACATTCAGCAAATACTTTAAATATTTATTAGTAAATAGATTATTTTTAGAGGCTTTGGAATTGCTTCCATTTTACTAAATATTTTATATTATAAATGTTTTCTATAAGCAAGAGAGTTAATATTTTAGAATTCTTTCTCTTTTACCTGGCCTTACTGAAGGGTATAATATGCTATCTTTTTATAGTTTATTGCTTTCTACAATGTTTGTATTAACTATGTTTCTGTTGAATTTACTAAAAACATGGCATATAATAATTTGGGAAAATTGTTTTTGTAAGTCTGTAGAAGAGAAGCTTTCTCTAGCACAGGAGGACTTGATTTCAAACAGAAATCAAATTGGAAATCAAAATAAATTGATTCAAGAACTGAAGACTGCCAAAGCTACATTGGAGCAGGATTCAGCAAAAAAAGAACAGCAATTGCAGGAGCGATGTAAAGCACTACAAGACATTCAGAAAGAAAAGGTATTGCATGTTTCTGACCTAAATCTACAATCTTAGAGTTACAGTTGTCTTAGAGATCATCCAGTCAAACCTCTTATTCAGTACAGGCATCATCCTTATTTTCAACAGCTCTCTCAGAGGGACCTCTAGTTTCTGACACTTTTGATCATTGGGATTTTAATGCTAGGAAGTACTTCTTAATGGCCTTCTTGTTATTTCTACCCTTTTTTCTTACTGCTCTTTTTTAGTTTTACAAACAAGTCAATTTTTCACACCATAGACCCTTGGTTATTGCAGAAAAGATAATATAGTTCCTCAGCTATTTCTCATATAACGTATTATCCTTTAGATGTGTGAATGAGATAATAAAAGATCTAGAAATAATTCTTAAGAGTGTTAAGAATTCTTAAAATTAAGAACCCGATTGTCTAAGGAGTTTATTAAGTTTCAAAGTTGAAAGCATTGGTTTATTAATATATGACCAGTACATTTTAAAAATCACTTTAAATTCTATATGAAAGAAAAATTCAGATCCTAGGAAAGAGTTTATTTTTTGTTTTATAGTTGAAATCATATATTCCTATTAGCTGACAGGATATTACTCTGTAGTGCGTAATCCCTGAAATTCTTGGTAAATTCTAAGTGGTTCAATTCCTGAAATTTAATTTAAAAATGTTTTGTGGGTGTGGTGATGGTGAAGCTGGAATGAAATTCATGATTTGTGCTTCAAATTTAGAGAATTCTGACAGAACTATTGTTCACAAGGCCAGGTTTGATGGCTCATGCCTGTTATCTCAGCCCTCCCAGAGGCCAAGGAGGAAGGATTGCTTGAGCCCAGGAGTTCAAGATCAGCCTGGGCAACATAGTGAGACCTTGTCTCTATTAAAAAAAAAAATTTAGCTGGGCATGGTGGTGCACGCCTGTAGTCCCACCTACTCGGGAGACTGAGGTGGGAGGATAGCTTGAGCCTGGGAGGTGAAGGCTGCAGTGAGTGAGCCATGATCATACCACTGCACTCCAGCCTGCGTGATAGAATGAGACCCTGTTTCAAAAAGAAAAAAAATGTTGTTTATAGGAGTTTAGTTGTGAGAGCTTTAGATCATACAGACTTGGTTTGGTTTTGGCTCTACCTCTGATAGATTATTTTATGTCTCTTAAACCTTTGTTTCTTCACCTGGAAAATGGAGATTTAAAAATCTACATATACTAGAGATTAACTGAGATAATATGTAGTGCTCCTAACTAGATACCTTATATAAAGATAGTGATAGTAGTAAAATAGGAGTTATAAGAGTAAGAATGGTAGTTTTGCAGTATCATTTCTCTGACCAGGTACAATTTATCTCACAATATTAACTGTAACTATTCAATCTTTACAATTATCTTCTTATTATTGTTCAAACTGTATAAATAAGGAAACAGCCGAGAACCAAGAGAGGGTAAGTAATTTGCTCAAGTTAGGTAGAAAGGGGCAGAGCCAGTGTCATCAATAGTAGCAGTCATTTTTATTACACCCATTTTCATTTAAGTATTTGCTTTAAAATTATTTTAGAAAATATATCATTTTTCTACAGTCACTGAAAGAAAAAGAACTAGTAAATGAAAAGTCTAAATTGGCAGAGATAGAAGAAATTAAATGTAGACAAGAAAAAGAAATCACTAAACTAAACGAAGAGCTCAAGTCCCACAAACAAGAAAGCATAAAGGTATGTTAAGATAAACATTTTTCCTGCCTTCTGTGTTATATTGCTCTTTAAAGAAATATATATACACATACATATTTATTTATTTATTGAGAACTTGCTATGTGCTAGGCAAATTGTTCTGTTGTTTCTGACAAACACTCTTGCCAGAGTGCTTTTGTATTGCATAATACCCGTACACATATTGAAATTGTTACATTTGTTTTCACATTACCAAATGAAGCAAAGTAACCCTAAGACTTTGGATCTCATTGAAATGATAATCAAGAGATGTATTGATTTAGAAAATTATGCTCACAGGTAGTAAATTTCAAAATATGAAAGAGTTTAGAAGTAAGATTTAAAGGGATTGTTTGTTCAATTATTTTTCTTCCTAAAGTCCTTTCATAATCTGTTATTTTTAACATTTTACCTGTTATAAGCATAGATAGGGCAGCCATTGAAGAAAACTAATAGTCTATTATTTGCTTTGTAAAATACTAATTTCTTAAAAAAGGTTAGATTCTTTCTTGAGAGCACTCATAATGTCCTTTATGTCTGTCAGCATAGTTATCATTTTGGTTCATAATTAATTATCTCTTGATATTCCTCTGTCCTCTAGAATGCGACTTCCTTAAATCAGGGAACGTGTATAATTCATCTTTATGTTATATCCCCAGAACCTAACTCAGTGTGTGATAACAAAATGATGACCAGTAAATGTTAAGTGAGGAAAGGGAAAATAGAGAGTACAGTTTGTTTTTTTTCTCCACATAATCAAAACGTATACATTTTTGTCACCTGGATTTAAATGATTGTTGAGCAGGACATATTATAATCTTGTATCTTTTTAACCAATTCTTTAAAATACTGAACTTTAAGAATTTCGTAAGTGGGTAAAACCTATATTTGATCTATTGTGATAAATTGCATAAATTTTAGCCACATTTTGAAATATTTACTATGAAGGATGATTTATTTTTGGCCCTACTTTTTCAACAGGAGATAACAAATCTTAAGGATGCTAAACAGCTTCTAATTCAGCAGAAATTAGAACTTCAAGGAAAAGCGGACTCCCTGAAGGCAGCTGTTGAACAGGAGAAGAGAAATCAGCAGATACTAAAAGACCAGGTGAAAAAGGAAGAAGAGGAGCTGAAGAAAGAATTTATTGAGAAAGAAGCTAAGTTGGTCAGTGAGTTAATCTGGGAAAGTGTGTTTTGCAGTAGAGCTTTAAATCAATCCAGTGAGAGGACCATTCTACTTATAAGATCTAATTGAAATGCTTTCCTAACATTTTAGTTTTTGATTAAGAAAGGAGATCTGATTTATTTAAATAGCTGACATGTGGTTGGAAATATTTTACCCTGTAACCATATTTCTGTTTTTGTAAGTGAACCCTGAAATGAAATAAAATTTAAAAACTTTTTTTTTTTTTTAAGTGTCAGAAACTAAACAACCCCACAACAATGTAGATCTGGTAAATGGTGTGAATGCCAGTCATGTTAAACCCATTTATTGGGTCAAAGCGAATGTTAATAAGGGGGAGCAGAAACTTGAGTTTGAAATTATGATGAACAAAGTCTGCTTTTCCTTTCGTAAGTTGCACATGCCAAATGGGAAGCATCTGGCTTTCCTCTGTTGAATTAAGTCCAAATATGCCCAGATAACTTGGCCATTGAATGTTTTAGTTGAAGAGTTTCAATTTTAACTTCAAACAGTCATTTGAAGGTTTCATAATGGTTTTTGGCAGACTGATAGAGAAAAGAAAGCATATGGAATTGGGACGAATAAGGAAATTTCAGCTTTGTCTCTAGGGCACCTTGCTATCCCTAACCATATGTGTCTTTCCTGCTCTGGTGAAGAAAAAGAAAGATCTCACATTGTGTCACTTTAGCTCACCATCATGATGGTCACTATCCATCATTTCAGCATTTTGACCTTTGAGCCAATTCATATTACATAGATGCTTGTGGAATCAGTTTTATTAATGTGTAATGAAATATGTTCTCCTGCCTCCATTCCCGAAGAAGCAATAGTATTTATATTGCCAATATTTTAAATTTAATAAATCACTTACATTTATTTTGCACTACTTTTGTAATAGATTTCCCCCCAACTTTTCCTTTTTTTCAGCATTCTGAAATAAAAGAAAAGGAAGTAGGAATGAAGAAGCATGAAGAAAATGAGGCTAAACTTACCATGCAGATTACAGCATTAAATGAAAACTTAGGCACTGTGAAGAAGGAGTGGCAATCTAGTCAACGGAGAGTTAGTGAGCTCGAGAAACAAACGGATGACTTACGGGGTGAAATTGCAGTATTAGAAGCAACGGTTCAGAATAATCAGGATGAAAGGAGAGCACTACTGGAAAGGTGATTGATATCTAGTAAAATTAGTTTATTTCCATTGTAAGTGATAAAAAGATGGTCATATTCCATAGTTTTTAAAAATAGAAGAATCTTGAGAAAAGTGCATAAGCCTCTATAGGTATTTTAGTAGCCATTTAAAAATTAACCTGTAAAACAATCAGATAGTCAAAATTAATGTATTATATATTTTAAATTACTAAAGTAGTTCATTATCTATACCCTAGAAGGGTCATTAAATGATTTTCTAAAAAATTAATTACCTCTTTGCAATCTATTCCAGATGTCTTAAAGGAGAAGGTGAAATAGAAAAGCTTCAAACCAAAGTATTAGAATTGCAGAGAAAGCTGGATAATACAACTGCAGCAGTGCAGGAGCTGGGCAGAGAAAACCAATCACTTCAGGTCAGTCACCTATGGATATGAGGCAGTTTTTTAGTCTAGAATTGGCTTATTAGTGAAAAGAATATTTTTAACTTTTAAAAAATCTCATGTTTTATCAATACTTTCAAATAGCTACTGTCTGTTTAGCAGTATTGTAGGTTTTGTAGATAAATATAAAAGTAAAGAACTTATTTCAGAGACCTCAGAGATTCATTAGAAAGCCATGTCATTCATTAATTGTTAGTATACGGAAAGAACTACAAAATTCAAGAATACCAAAGAATATATGAGTCAGTATGTGTTAAAGAAGCGATCTGAGTATATTCTCAGAGTCACCAGGAAAGATTCATCATTATGTTTAGAAAGGATTGGAAATCAGCAAAGGTTAGCAAGATGTTTCAGGAATAAAATTCGATTAATTTTATTTTGTCATTCAGATTTATGAATATAGCTACTTTTGACAATAGAAGCTGACCAGTGTATTTCTGATTTTTAAAATTTTATTTCATGGGTCATATAGTCAAAATTTTATAGAACTCTGGCAGCAAGTTAGAAATAATCTAGCATTCTTTAAAATGTTGAATACTATAATGTATCGATACTTTTTTAAAAAACAGATCAAACATACACAAGCATTGAATAGAAAGTGGGCCGAAGACAATGAAGTACAAAACTGTATGGCCTGTGGGAAAGGCTTTTCAGTAACAGTGAGACGGGTAAATAATTTTGTTCATATAACTATGTTTCTGGATTTCATTTGTCACTGATAATTAATGTTTTAACCATCAAAATAGTCCTTCATTTGACAGAATAATTTTCTATTTATCAGTAAACTTTAATTAGCAACAACATAGAATAACTAACTTCATGCAGTCTCGCTTCTGGTTAGCATATGTGTTTGAATTTTACTTTTAACTTCAGTCTTTGTCTTCCAACTTACTGTCTGGGACAATCATTTTCTGAATCAGTGCACCAATATTAAACTCACGTTTCAGTAATCATTGGGTTCTTTAAAGGAAGAAAAAGCAGAGGTATTTTAAAAATATATTCTAAATACTACCATTGTGTTATGACTTAAGTTTATATTTCTTTTGGAGACATTAGTGCCTGAAACATTTGGCAAATAGGAATAGTTTTTCATTTGATAGAGATACTTTATAAAAACTTTTTAAATGCCTCCTCTGGTTCTTTTGAGAGTTCCATAATAAATTCTACGTAAAACGTTTAGCATAGCGTTTGATAAATAGGAAGCATTCAATTTAATTATAACAAAGAGATTAACATATTGAAACATATCATTAAATAATATACCAATGACTTGAAAGCTAATGTACCTTCACAATGTAGTTGGTGGTATGCATGTAGTTTCATAATACTTTTGGTATAGTTTTTATTTTTGAAATTGTTTCATTTTTGTCATTTATAGCATCACTGCCGACAGTGTGGGAATATCTTCTGTGCTGAATGTTCAGCCAAAAATGCCTTAACTCCTTCCTCCAAGAAGCCTGTTCGTGTCTGTGATGCATGTTTCAATGACTTGCAAGGATAATGGGTTATCACAACTTCAGAGTAATATTACACTAACATTAGATTTTTAATAAATGTACTTAATAGAGGTCTTGGACTACTATTTGGTTTGGACACTGGTTGCAATACTAGACCAAATAGGAATTAGTATATTTTGGAATGTTATGGATATCAAGTAAAACTCTTCTATTTTTGTGAGACTTGGGCTTGTCATCTTTCATTACTTTTTTCCCGTTTAGCCCCTGGAATAGCTTTCATGCCAAGTTTAGAATTAGCCAGTGAAATGTAAATAAACTTTGGACAGAAAATAGCAATGTATTTTTTTAATATAATTTCATCATTCACAAATGAAGAATGCAATTCCATAGCTTACTTCTTTCTCCTAAATTTAATGTACAAAAATGTACATGGGTGATATTATCACTTGTTGCTGTTTTTGTTGCACAATAGCACATTAATTATATTAAATATTCTCTTTGTGAAGTTATGCACAGAACTGTAACACTTTCCTCTACCTTTTTCTCTTATATGTAGGTTCATAGCTCAGTTGCATTGTTATGTTATGAATTTACTACTTGGGTGTTCTAAATACAGTTTATCTTAAAATATGTAGTAATATGAATTCAAAAATGGTTTTTGTTTTAACAATATTAATTGAATTTTCTTGGGTGGATTTTGTAAAAACCTTTGTAAAATCAATTTGCTTACTTATGGTTATCTGGGCTTGTATTTCAAAGAATAGGGTTAATTTTTCTTTTTGTCTTTTTCTGTCTCTTTCTTAAACTCCCACATATTGTCCATTTAGAATCTTAGAAAGCTTCTTACCCTCGCTGTCAGTTGGAGGATGAATAATAAACATTGTATAATGTTCTTATTCTCGGTTTCTTGTAAGTGGGAAGTCTTTTGAGATCAGCCTTCATATCATACCCTTATTTTGTCTCTCTAGCGTCTTCAGGAACCTGAATTTGCTTTTTACATAGATCTGATTTTTTCCTTTATTTGGTTTAACCTTTTCAAGCATAGGTCAGCTTCATGTATTTGTTTTATAATTTTGCATCTTAAAAGCTAGTAACTAATATTGCTGTGGTCTTATCGGTGAAAACAAAATATAAAATGGTAAGAAGACATTAAATATTTTACTTTCTATTTCTTACCCTATTGGGAAGAATTTTTAAAAGTTGTAAAATTGACTTAAAGTTAAAATGGTTCTGAATTTGGTGTTCCATATCAACTGTTCCCAGTTTACTTTTAACTTTGCAAAAATAATGTTGTGAAATTCCCTTTAAGTAATTAACACCTAGAAATAGAGTATCACCAAAACCAAATATATTTAGGAATCCCAGAGTTACAATAAAAACTGAAACAGCATAGCTAAGCACCTTAAGGATAATTAAGAATTAGCTTATTTATATGCTGAACAATGGAATGGAACTTTAATTTAGCATAGTCTTATTAATTTGGAAAATTGTAAAACGTCTCAAGAGAGAAGTTATTAATATTGGTTTATTAATCTTTCTAGAGAAGAAATGTAGTTATACATTCATTCAGTGCAATCATTTTATAACAGTTAATGTTTCATTTATGATAAACAGTTTATAATATGCATTTGCTTTCAAATATTCTGAAATGAAATTATATTTATGCTATACCTACAATGTATGTAAACTGAAAGAGATCACTACATATTCATTTAATTATTTAAAAAAAAATTTAAGTAAACCCTGTTGTCATTAGGTATTAAGAACATTGATTAAGTCCCTGGACTTGGATAAACATATATCCTTGAGCATATATAATGAAGAAATACAGTGGCTCTTTATTAAAAATAATAGTTGGATAATATAAACTGAACTATTTATGCATTTTTATATACTTATAAATCCTTCCAAATAGTTTTAATTCTATACTTTTACATATAAATAACTTAATAAGTGTGCTGGAAAAACACAGATGTTCACAGCACCACTTTTTTTTTTTTTTGAGATAATAAAATTCCATGAGAAATCTGGGTTTTAATATTTGTTCACTTTGTCTCCTAATTGGACACCCTCCAGGCCTTCTGTCTGTCTTCGCTTTACCCCCAACATATTCACAAAAAAATTGTAAGACAACAAGTAACCATATATAGGTGTTTGAATGATTTTCTCATTTTTATCTAATTTCATTTCATAAGTCCCGAGTAATTTACCTACCATAGGCTACTATACTGATAATATAAATGAAACCCAACATTTTTTGCTACTAACTCTCCCCAATTTAATGTGTTTTGGAAACAAAAATTTAAATTTTTTTCCTTTTAATTAAAAAGTCATCTTTGAAGTCCTTATTATTGGCTGTACATTTTACATGTTTGCTGGTACTATTATTTTGTCAGTGAGTTAAAGCTGGCATGTACAGCTCTTGGCTTTAATGAAAAGCACATTGACATAATGTTAGTAAATTCCAAACCCCGGCACAGAATGTGAGTTAAAATTAAGTCTTGCTGGGTTAGTGTACAATAAACTATACCTACAGACTTTTTTTTAATAGAAGACAAAGCTGCTGGTATAGGATTTGTTCCTTTGAAGAAAAAATGAGGGAAACAAACACAAAAACCTCAATGCAGTGTATAAATAACATTTTGTTCAACTACCTCTTAATGTGGAATTATCTACTTTAATAGTTTCCTGAGAGTAATGTTAAATAGTAACTGCCAAATTTGTTATTTTCCCATCTCTCTTAAAAAGTCTTTATGATTATTTTATATAGTTTTGAGAACTTTAAAGCCACTTTTTTTAACCTTACATTTGCATAAAAATGTTTAGCTTTTAAGTAGAGAGCAAATTATGATCATATATTTTGATATTCATGACCTGTTTGACTATAGGAGTTTTTTTTTAAAAAAAATGCACTTTGGCTATAAAATCATGGATGATTTGATCCATAAGATTTAAATGTGCCACCATTATAGTATTCCTAGACATGAGCTTGATGAATGGTATTCTGTAATTATAGTGTGCCACACATTATTGTGTCTTAATTGCCCTTAGCCTGAATTTTAATGATCAGTTTGTTATTGTTGCAGATGTGAATATTGTGCATAAACTTACTAAATTTATGTAAAATTGTATAAAATAGAATTAGAAGTCACTAAGTTCTTTCTGTGTAGAAGTAATAAATTTATTGTAACACAATGCAGTTGTGTATATGACATTCTGTAATTCCTTGAACTGGATCATATATTCATAACTTCTGTAGATACTTTTGCATGAACATTTTCTCATTTAGTTTTTGGGTTCATTATTTGTATTGTGTTTACTACTTGTGATCATGTAGTTGTGCCTTATTTTGTGAGAAAGGTTAGCTCAGTAAATACTGCAATTTCTAAACTCAGTGATTGGAAGGTTATTAATTATAAATATAACTGATAAAGTACATGACAGCATTTAAATCTGTATAAAGAACAATGGAAGGATCCTTATTGACTTGTTGCTTTTGTTTTTTAATATGTTTAAATATTATATTAAAAACATTTCTTTCTAAACTAGTTGTATTCTGTGACTATAAATTGTTTTCTCTAACAAAAGAGAGAACACTGTATTAACCATTTTGCATTAATTTATTTACAGAATATTAGGACTTTGCACTTGGATATAGACAGTGGTGTTTTAATGTTGTTCAATTTAGAATAGTAATTAAATTCCTGATCTCAAGAGAAATTATTAATGCCATTTTGCTTTAGACATTCCATTTAATATTGTAGAGAATTAACAAAACTAAAAACATATAAAAAATATGTAATTAACTGCTTATTTCATTGTGTATCTGTGCTTAATACCTAGCTGATCATTTAAAGATACTTAAAACATTTATTATTTATTTATTTATTTATTTATTTATTTATTTATTTATTTTTATTTTTTTTCTCCCTCCCCTCCCCAAAGATACTTTTTGGAAGGCCCAATGTGCCATTGTTTTTCGCTATTTCTTCTTCCTGGGAGCTACGGTTCTAGAATGGTTTTTGTTCTGACCCGCACTATCCCTTCATTAGAATGTGCTTCATTCTGAACCCTCCAAAGAGTTTAATGTGCATATCCTCAAACATCTAATAGATTGTGTATTAGACATGTTATTTTGTGAGCTTTATAGAATTCCAGTTTATGTGCAGCGTATTCTTGAGCTGTTTTACGTATTTTGTTAATTTAGTCAGTCTGTCTCTCCCTTTAATGAGATTCAGAGGGAGAAAACTACCTTTATACATATAAGTCTGTGGTTGCTGGATTCATGGGACTAAAGGAATTTGAGAGGTCACCTCGTCCTAGTCCACTGCTCACCTCTGAGGTTGGTTTATATCTATTTACACATTTGCAAGATGATTGTTAATTAAAAATTTTTTTTCAGCCAGAAATTTCTTTATAAAATTTTCTCTTGCATAATCTATATTGTATTCTCCTGGACATAACTGCTTTCAGTCCCATCCAGATGCCATCTCTAGGAATTCGCTTGAAGCTTGAAGTCTATTCTCCCCTTTGCCTTCTCCCCACCTCATTTATTCTTAGCTATCAACAATAGTTACTGTCCTCCAGATTTTCCTTTTATTTTTTCTTCTATTAAATGTCTGACATTATTATAAAGAGATTATTAGTCTCCATTCTAATAGTGCTTGCCTTTTACAAAAGCCTTTCTGCTGCACTTGTCTTTACTGCTCTGTTTGCCTGGTGAAAGTTCACTTTCCTCAAAGAATTACTGTGCACATGACTTGCCCAAACATTATCCTCTCTATCCCATTCTTCAGCTTAACAAAATCAGCTAAGGCTTCAGTTGTCTTGCAGCCAAATTTGATAAATTTACTACTTTCACTTTGCAAATTGCAAAAGGTACGAGCCTGAAATGGAAGTTTGTGGACTTCTATTTGATGCAATAATCTGACCCTAAGAACTAGTTCCTTGAATGTAGTTAATAGTATATATACTGCCATAATAATATAATAATTATTCAAACTGCCTTTCATGATAAAAATTCTGAAGAAATTTGAAGTCCTGCCAAATAAAATTAAGTGACTGTACTGTGCTAACACACACACACACACACACACACACACACACACACACACCCCAATAAAAACCAGAAAATATTTTTATGGCAAACACCATCATTCTTCAAAAAATAAAGTTAAGAGACAGATACCTTACTATGTATATGAAAATCTGTACACTTCACGACAGGCCAAGAAAAGCCATGCAAAAGTGTTAACTGGTGAAAGCCAGATTTTTTTTTTTCTTCCTATCTTAAAGTAGTGGAATTTAGTCTTTGGGATTTTCTACTTCCACGTTAGAGTACTATAAAGTATACCTGAGATGAGTTTGAGAATAGGAACTTTAAAACTGCTATTTAAATGTAGTCCTTATTTATTGCTTTGTATATTAAAAGAACGATGAAGCTTTGTATCTAAAGATCATTATGTTTGAGGTAGGACTATAAAGCGGTTAAGACTGATTGACAAGCCATGAAGGAAAATTGGTTTCATTATTTTATCGATACAGAGTAAGATACTGGAGTTCATATTGGACGCAAGCAGTGGACATTGTTTTCCCTCTGATACTCCATTTATATGATCATTCACAAACTAGCACCTTTCTTCACCCACACCTCTTACAAACCTGACGGAAGCATTAGAAGGTAATCTGGATGTCAGTATATATTTGTCAAGAAATTCCTCAGAGTTCAAATTTGTTGCAGTCATTATTCCTCTATACTGAGGATTTTCCTAGCTCAAATTTTCAAATTCTGAAACTTCTTTAAAATGCAAATTTCCTTCTAGCTTATCACTATCTAAGTGTTATAAAAGTTTGAATGAAATAATACCTTAAACGCTAATCTTCTAAAAAGGCATGCCACTTGTTTTAGGTCCCTAAATTTCAGAGGATTCTGCAGGCAATGTGAATAAAGATATTTTCTTGGTTTCCTGACTCTTGGTAAAGCAAGAAATTGCAGTTGTTATTTGTGCCATCCATGTTTTCTGTTGAAAAAAGAAAAAAATACATAAATAGAGATTAGAATGTTAAGCTGACAATTTCTCACATATTTGGGCTAATATTTTCTGCTATATTTATTGACCAGCTCTTTAAAACTGAAGACTAATGAAACATTGGCATATGTTTCCCATTTTCTTTCTTACATCTAATATAAATATTCTAATCTTACAGGAAAATGCAGATGGGCTAAATGAGTGTGGTATGCATGTTGGATAACAGTTATGAGTAATCAAGAAACAATAGTCAATGATAACTCATTAGAAAAATGAGCACTGAGAATATATGTAGTTTGAAAGTGGCATTGCTGGAATTTCTATTCTCTGTGGAAACAAGTTCTTAACCTGTAGTATAACTTGAAAGAGACTGAGGGCAGTGACCCAGGAAATTGAATATTGCATTTGTTGTCTGGCCACATTGTAGCTATGATGAAAGCCTACCAGGGGAAATGCAAAAATAGAAACTTCGAAGACAGAGAAACCAGAGTCAGGCAGCTGCTCTTTCAACTCCATAGCTGTAAAAACAATGGCAGTTTTTCAAAGGTTGACAAGCTGACTTGACAGGGATCATTATTGCACCAGGCCCTCCTTAAGCTAATATCCTATTATATGCACTTTGGGAAATTGATTGGAGCATCTTAAAAGTTCATCATGCAATCCAAATCAATTCTTCCCCCATTTCTTACAGAAACAGCAGTTCTTGAGCTTCTGCAGGAGAACTCTGCAAGCGTGAGGAAATTGTTCCTCAACCCTGCAAGTGTGAGGAAATTGTCAATACTGAGGCTTTTGAGCATTATATGGACTAGATGTACCCCTCCCCTCCTCCCAAATCTGCCCTTCCCAAGTGGGTGAGAGAAAAACACAAAACTTTCCATTCACTGTTACTTAAGAGGCATGGGGTGAGCTTACGTAAACTCTGAAGAATCAAAGACCTACAAAATTAAAATACATACTTTGATGTTTTCCGTTTGGGCTCGTAATAAGAATGCTGCTATACACTGCCGATATCTGTTTTCATGTTGTATAAGAAAAGCATTTCTCAGCCCAAAGACTAGAAAAAGATATTACAAAGACAAAAAGCCAAATCATTTCATATGAAATCCAAACAATTTCTTAGTACAAGAACCTGGGGTTTGTTTTCTATTTGGCTTTTGTTTTAACGAGGGTGGGAGGTTTATGTAGGTTATAATTTTTTTTTAAAATTTTATCTCAATGCCAAGACCCCACTACTATATCCAAATAAAGCTTACTCTACTATAAAAACCCTTTCTTCCTTAGCTAATGACTTCTGATACTTGATGAAATGCAACTATGGCTTAAGTAATGGGGCCCCTGCTCGTAGAACAAGCTAAACATATGAGGTAGATTTTTTTGTGCGTGAAAATATAGATAATAAAAATATACAAAACAATATATTTTCTTTTTTGTTCCTCACCACTCCTTTAAAAAATTTTATTTTTGTGTTTAAAGAGAAGTCACATCCAACCAAAGTTTATAAACAAATCAAGATGTGGCAAAAATACAAAGCCACCTGAATACTTCAGGCCAAGAAAAGCCAAAAACCACTCAAATAAAATCCAGCATCCACCAAACTGGGTGAAATGTAAAAACAAAAAGAGACGTTGGCATGGTTTCTGTGTTTGCAAAAGAAAGCCTGTTCTGTCATTTCCTAGCTGGTCTCAAAGAAAAGATAGTGGGAGAGCAGATTTCTTTTTCTAATATAGCAGGAGTGCTTAAAATGAAAGTCTCTTCTTTGAATTATTAATACAACACAGTCCTGAAGCTTATACATTCTTTTTTCTTTTTCTTTTTTTTCTCGAGACGAAGTCTCGCACTGTCGCCCATGCTGGAGTGCAGTGGCGGGATCTCGGTTCACTGTACCTCTGCCTCCCGGGTTCACGCAGTTCTGCTTCAGCCTCCTGAGTAGCTGGGATTACAGGTGCCTGCCACCACGCCCAGCTAATTTTTTTGTGTTTTTAGTAGAGACGGGGTTTCACTATGTTGGCTAGGCTGGTCTCGAACTCCTAACCTCGTGATCCGCCCGCCTCAGCGTCCCAAAGTGCTAGGATTATAGGCATGAGCCACCGCGCCCGCCCTATACATTCTTTCTATAGTCAGTGTTTAGAAACAAACAAACAAAAACAGGCCAGGGCTGTCTCCTGCCCATATCAAGTACTTCAGGGAAGAGAAAAAGGGAGCAAGTGACAGATTCTTGCTGATCATTAAGCTGATGCTTGTCTGCTGTCATATTCCTATTTGTTGAATTTAGTTTAACTCAGGCTTATCTGAGGGGGGTTGGGCTGCTTTCAGAATCCAGGTGAATACAATACTTATTTTCTTAACTGCAAGAACTACCCCAGTATCACAGATTATACTCATAACAATCTAAACATCATAATTCCTAAATTCTACTACAAAAAATAAAGTCTGTTAAGGAGAGGCCATAAAATTCTGTCCAGCTTCTCTGCAGCGAGAGGACTTAAATCGATTAAAATGACTTTCTGGGGAAAACAAAAAAAGCTAGCTGTGTTTTACTCTCTAATTCTTTGCCTTATAAATTCCCTGTAGCAAGTGAGGCTTTAAAGGTCAGGTCATTGTTCTTGGCTGGTTTTTGGAATTCATTTTCCTCAAAAACTATAATTGTGCTTCCAGGTTACTCCAGGCATCCTTGCTCCATTTGGTTTGTAGTATGGGTACAAGGGACTTTATAAATAAAAGGACCTCCTAAGCTAGGCCTGTAAAATACAATTCAGAGAGAGTATAATATATAGGCAAGAATAGCTCTTTTTTTACTGACAATCTAATACAATAATTGACAATTTTAAAGCATTTTCTATATATTGGGCACCATACTATGTTTTTTCTCTACATAGCAACCCTATGAGATAGGTCAGCTAATTCCTACTTGGAAATGCGGAAACATTAATTTTTCCAAGTTCACGGAGCTTATAAATGATATAGCCAGGATTTGGAATTAGGTCTGTCACTCCAGAGCTCAATCTCTCTCTTGTCCTCATTTACTCTTTCCTACTCTGTAGCTGCTCTGCCCATGTACTGTATCTAATTAGTCAAGTTAATAGGCCCAAGGAATGAGAAAAATATTTTAAAAAGGAACAAGAGATGGCAGTTACAAGTCAGAAAATAAAAAAGGTGGAAGCATAGTTGCTTTGTTTTTGCTTTTTGAGACAGAGTCTCACTCCATCACCCAGGCTGGAGTGCAGTCATGCAACCTTGGCTCACTGCAACCTCTACTTTCTGGGTTTAAGTGATGCTCGTGCCTTTGTCTCCCGAGTAGCTGGAATTACAGGTGTGTGCCACCACGCCTGGCTAATTTTGTATTTTTAGTAGACACAGGGTTTCTCCATGTTGGTCAGGCTGGTCTCGAGCTCCTGACCTCAGGTGATCTGCCCAACTCAGCCTCCCAAGGTGCTGGGATTATAGGTGTGAGCCACCACGCCCAGCCTATTTTTTTCTTTTTTTAATAAGAGACTGGGTCTCACTATGTTGCCCAGGCCGGTCTCGAACTCCTGGCCTCAAGCAATCCTACCATGTTGGCCTCCCAAAGTACTGGGATTATAGGTATGAGCCACTGCACCCGGCCAGCATTTAAATATATAACTTAGTTATGTAGCATAACTATGTAAGTATTTGCTACTATTGTTTGTGTATTCATTCATTCACTCTTTAAGGTTTCTCTATTATGTATGAGTCAGTCCTATGCTCGTCACTGAAGCTCTGGGCTTGGCTGCTGGGATGGGAATTGAGGGGGATGGTGAGCGCTTTCTCTTTTCCGGCCCCTCCATGGGGACAGGAAGTCAGTCCCCACCTGCCTGGCCTCAGCCGGTCTAGGAGTCTCTAGCCAAGGCAGAGTGGTGTCTGCTTCCTCCTGAACACTGCCGCCCACTCAAGCCCTGAGCAGACTGAAATGTCCTTGAGTAACTCAGAGTCCCAGGGCTTTTCTGACAGAGGATTTACTGATCTTTCATTATTCTAAGAGCTCCCCAAGGTCAACGGCTGTTTCTTATTCATCTTTGTATCTGCAGGGCCTGCTGAGTTCCTGGCTCTCAGGAGATACTTAAGAAATACTTGAATAGTGCCGCAATAAACATACGTGTGCATGTGTCTTTATAGCAGCATGATTTATACTCCTTTGGGTATACACCCAGTAATGAGATGGCTGGGTCAAATGGTATTTCTAGTTCTAGATCCCTGAGGAATCGCCACACTGACTTCCACAATGGTTGAACTAGTTTACAGTCCCACCAACAGTGTAAAAGTGTTCCTGAACCAACCCAAATGTCCAACAATGATAGACTGGATTAAGAAAATGTGGCACATATACACCATGGAATACTATGCAGCCATAAAAAATGATGAGTTCGTGTCCTTTGTAGGGACATGGACGAAACTGGAAAACATCATTCTCAGTAAACTATCGCAAGGACAAAAAACCAAACACCGCATGTTCTCACTCATAGGTGGGAATTGAACAATGAGAACTCATGGACACAGGAAGGGGAACATCACATTCCGGGTACTGTTGTGGGGTGGGGGGTGGGGGGGGGGCGGGGACAGCATTAGGAGATATACCTAATGCTAAATGACGAGCTAATGGGTGCAGGAAATCAACATGGCACATGGATACATATGTAACAAACCTGCACATTGTGCACATGTACCCTAAAACCTAAAGTATAATAAAAAAAAAAAAAAAGAAATACTTGAATAAGGCCGGGCGCGGTGGCTCACGCTTGTAATCCTAGCACTTTGGGAGGCCGAGGCGGGCGGATCACGAGGTCAGGGGATCGAGACCACGGTGAAATCCCGTCTCTACTAAAAATACAAAAAATTAGCTGGGTGTGGTGGTGGGCGCATGTAGTCCCAGCTACTCGGAGAGGCTGAGGCAGAAGAATGGCGTGAACCCGGGAGGCGGAGCTTGCAGTGAGCCGAGATTGCGCCACTGCACTCCAGCCTGGGTGACAGAGCGAGACTCCGTCTCAAAAAAAAAAAAAAAGAAATACTTGAATAAAAGATTAAAAATGATACATATTTCTGATGCATGTGTCATGTAGATGATACATGCATATATACATATGTGTGTATATATATATATGAATCTATATATATTTCTGGCATAATGATTTTAATAGAGGGTAATAAAATATCTTACTCTTGCATGTCTGGTCGTGGTTTCTCAGTGTTTTAATAATAGCAATAGTATTAATGATACTATAATAACAATACTAGTAGCAACTATCATTTATTGAATGCATCACATTTGTTATTTAATTTTCACAGAATCTCACTGAAATAGATATTATTATCCCTATTTTGCAAAGGCTTAGAAAACTGAAGTGCCTTGTCTAAGGTCATACGGCTAGCAAGAAACAGAGCTATCACTCAAGCACTGGACACCATAACTAATTCATAAAGTGAAAGATATATAGACACATAGGAACACAGTCTTGTTTTTATGAAGACTTAAATTGGATTTACGTCCTGCTACCAAGAAAGGCCAATATAAAACTCTGTGATGGCAAACAGATGAGCTGAATAATGAAAATAGACACATACCTGACACATGGAGTGGTTCAATATTTTTGACTACCAATCTATCTAGTGGAATAGGCTGATCGAGTACTGTACACGAACCGCCGTCTTTTATTACTGCTTGCAACTCAGGAGTAAAAGAAGGACACATTAAACCAGGGTCTGAGCCTCCAAGTTTCTGAAATTAACAAGAAAAATAATGCAATAAACAGGAAATAAATATTGGCACACTTATCTAAAGTGCATCTGTAAGCAAATAGATTCAATCCTAAAGTGCTGGGATTACAGGAGTGAGCCACCATGTCCAGCAGCAAAGTGTTTCAGATCTCCAAGTTTCATTACCTGAATAAATAATGGTTGATATCCATAACTGGGAAACATTTAAATCACCCTCATGTCAATGGGAAGTTCTTCATTCCTAGTGTCTTCATCTCTCTATAGTATTGAGTTCGATGAATGAGAAAGGGGGCCTCACTTTGGCCAACTGTATGCCTGGGATCTAACACTGAATTCTAAATAGATTCCATGCTCTAGAATTTATAAACAATTGAAACTGTTTTGAACACATAAGATGGTGATTTTTTAAAAGGGGGTAAAAATTAAAAATTGTGACCTGCATGGTATAAATTGTACATAAAATAGCAAAGAGGCATGTAAACTGATACAATTCCTTACTTTAGGAATCAACTTGTGACGCATAAAACCAGAATATCAGCTTATTATATGATCAACATGGGCTGCCATGAATTCGTATACTCTGATTTGTACCATTATTTGACGTGAAGGTCAACTATGCAAGCATCAAGGTTTTTTTGAAGGGGGTAGAGATTTTTCAGAACTTGACTTGTTCAGACATGCTAGTCTGAGTAACTTAAAATGGGAGGTCATACAAATTCCGAAACTGTGACTCTTAATATTCTCGTACACCCATTCCCTCCCCAACCACCGACTAGCTATTCATAGATTGATTAATGGGTATCTATTTTATTGCTTAAAGATTTAGCTCAACTAACCAACATGCCATGTAGAAGCTTAGTTTATTAAAAGATACGACATAGCTAGTCTCATGATCTTATCTACGTAAGGCTAGTCACTTAGTAAGGAAATGAATGGAACAAAGCAACGTTAGATATCTCCGACTGTTGAAGACATTGCATTCCTCTTCCCACCTCTCAGAGCAGGTGTCTGGGAGCCTTAGAGAAACTTCCCTACTTGATACCACTCAAACACACCATTCAGGAAACAGACCGTGAAACAGTAAATTAGACAGAAAGCCTTTTGGGGACCAGCAGCAGACCAGTGGCTTAATGGGTAGTAAAAATAACAACAACAATAATAGTAAGAAATAATACTTAAGCACGTGAAAAAAATCCCTATTCCCTATAGAGATTTTGCAGCTCTAGCTCCCAGTTTACTCATTTAGTCTGTGATGCTACATACATGTTTGGCTTCTACGCTTTTTATATAGGTAGACACTGAGAGATCAGGGCTCCCTCTCTCCTCCACCCCCAAATCATTATTTCTCAGAAATAACGTGAGCTTTCAAATCAGAATGAGTGTTGAATACTACCTCGACACAAGACAGTAGACAGTTCAGAGGGGCCCTACTCTGGCTATTTTTGTTGTGGTGGCCAATTCAGGAAAGGAACAGGCCAAAATGGACAAAGATGTTTTGGATTACTTTGCTTCGGCAGGTCAGGCAAAGTCCTGCGGCTTCTGGGACTTAGCTTGCAAGTTTATAGATTAAGTTGTTCTAAAAATGTATTCCTCTTTTGACATCCTTGAGAAATGCAACTTGCATTTTTTTGTTTCATTTATTTATTTAATTCAGAGCTTTATGACTAAAAAACCCAATAGTTTATATTGCCTTCATTTTTTAGATGAAAAGATTCAGCTCAATGTATAAGATTATATTTCATATTTTTACCACAATTTATTTAGAAATATTTCTAAACTCATTTAGCAAACTTATTTAGAAACGTATTTTGAAATGGCAGCATTTTACCTTTTTGTTGCGCTTAGTTTTCGTAACTAAGAGGAAATCATTGAAGAGAAACAGATAAACATCTAGGAATCTTGTGCTTTCTGAGGAAAAAAAGAGAAGCTGAAATGGGGACTTGAAACTGTTAAGTAGAAGAGTTTTTCTTTCTTTCTTTCTCTTTCTTTCTTTCTTCTTTCTTTCCCTTTCTTTCTTTCTTTTTCTTTCTTTCTCTTTCTTTTTTTTTTTTTAATCAATGAATTCCTTAGAAAACAAAACTGGAGCACCCCAGGGGCTCCAATCATGTAGGTCAGAAAGCTGCCTGCCTTAATGTTGAATTGATTTCTTCCTAAAGCAGAGACTTGATGAGAGGCCAAGCTTCAAACATTAAAGACATTGAATTTATGATGCGTCTCATTTGAATCTAAGATAACTCAGATGTTATTTGTAGTGGCTTCAACTAAGCTGAGGGTAAATCCATCAACTGATTGATCTTGCAGCATTTTTGCCTCTAGATTCCTCTGGGTGGTTATTGGCAAAGGCACACATAACCAGAGAAAAGGCATTTTCTCACTGCTATGAACTATGCTACTGTGTCACTCAAATTTCGTGTGTTGAAGCCCTAAACCCCTAGGGTGGCTGCATTTGGAGTAAGAAAGTAATTAGGGTAAAATGAGGTGATAAGGCTAGTGCACTGATCCAGTAGCATTAGTGTTCTTTGAGACACCGGATACCCCCACCCTGTCCCCCACTCCTTGTCTTGAAGAGAGCGCTCATCAAGAACTGAATTTGCCATCACCTTGGCCTGGGACTTTTCAGCCTCCAGACTGTAAGACACAAATTTCTGCTGTTTAAGCCAGCCTGTCTGTGATATTTTGTTATGGCGGCCTAGGTTGAGAGTCATTAAAACTCCTTATTTCTCAAGTTTTAGAAAGTGTCTATAAATGTTTAGATATTCTCCATGTGTTTCATATTTATAAACTTTTCTGATATTAGTTTTAATAGTTACTTAAGGCAAATAGCTTTTCTTCAGTTTTCCCTAAGAAGGGAATAGTAGTAGAAGAGAAACCAAGTATTAGAATAAGGCATCTCCTTCCTTATTTTACTCTATCCCTTAGAAATTAGAAAAAAGGGTTAAATTTAAGTGATTTCGGAGGAAAAGGTTTTTGGAGGGGGATGTGACAAGTGCTTAGAGTAATCATAGGAAAACCCAGTAAATTTTTTCGGCTTGTTCTATTTAGATTATATATATATTGTTCTAGAAGTTCTTTCTTACATATTTTTACCCCTGGAAGATTTAAAGTAGTAGATAAAACATTTAGGATTCATTTCTATCCCCTCTCATTCTTTAAGTTTAGAGAAAAGATTTTTTCCATATTTGCATAGGGGAGAAATCAGGTATTTTATTCAAATTAAATAGTCCTTGAATAGTTTTTTTAAAAATCATATTAAAAACTTAACTTTTCATAAATCAAGTTGTGACAAAGACTTCTGATTGTCCCTTGAAAACCATTCTCCCCTTCTCTTGTAGCAGTGGAATCCCCAAGTTTTAGTGAGTCCCCATCCTCAGAGAATAGAGACTACATTTCCTTGCTGCTGAATATGACCAGGGAGCTAAATTCTGACCAACGGAATGTGAGCCAAAGCATGCAACTTCTGAGTCATATTCATGAAGGGCAGGGCTAAGCTCTCTTGTCCCTGTCTCTCCTCATTGGGTAGAACGCAGACATATTGGTGAGTCATCTTGGGCCACATAGAAGAAGGCAATACCCTAGATTTGGGAATAAGACAGCAGGAATCTGGATTCCTAACGACTTCATGAAGTGGAGTTGTCATATAGGTTGAAACTTAACAAGAGAGAAATAAACTATCTTTTTTAACCTGTCTGTCTCCAGTGGCTGAATCTATACGACAACTGATATACAGGGCTAGGAATGGTACAGCACTAGACCTGTGAACAGCCAGCTCAGCCTGCCATAGCAAAATACCACAGACAGGGTGGCTTAAGCAATACGAATTTATTTCTCACAGTTCTGGAGCCTAGGAAGTAGATCAAAGTGCTGGTCGATTCGGTTCCTGATAAGGGCTCTCTTTTTGGCTTGCAGATAGCCACCTTCTGGATGTGTTCTTACATGGCAAACAGAGAGAGAGTGAGCTCTCTGATGCCTGCTCTGATTAGGATACTAATCCTATCAGATCAAGGCTCCAGCCTGAGTCCCTCATTTTACCTGCGTTTCTTCCTTATTCCAAGTATAGTCATACTGGACGTTAGGGCTTCAACATGTGATTAGTGGAGGAACACAATTCAGTCCACAGCAACCTTCAAACCTGTAAAATTTGCTATTCCCGTCTTCTGCTACTCATGTATGCGTCAGCTCAATGATCATTGTCAAAATGAAATAGTTTTGTTTTCTCCTTCTAATTTCAACTATTTTATTTTGACAAACAGGCAGGGAGCACACCTTCTACGTGTTCCAGATGTTATTCTAGATAATGTTCCAAACATTATTCTAGAAAGTGATAATTATTTTATCTACCATCTATTGGGGCCCTAGTTTTCCACGAAGCAAGTTATGAAACAAATTATGAAAATGTGTACCTTCTGGGAATGAGAACATATACTTATTTGATTATAAGAGTACAGTTTTTAAGGCTGGGAGAAATTCGGAAACACAGTATGTGTTAGGTTTCATCACATCATTTTCATCCTCATTGTCATCATCATTATCAGCAGCAGCAATAACATTTACAAAAGAGAATAAGAGAATTTAAATTTTCCCAAAGCCTACAGTTGGTGCTAGATCCCCTGACTGTTGGTTCAATGCTTTTTTTACTTAAAATGATGTCCTTTTTTCCTCACTTGATCTTAGCCAAAAGACCAAGAAGTGAAATGTCCTGTTTCTTCTAACACTATCACCCTGCCCCATCAAATCTCCATGCTCAAATCTGAGTCCAGTCTCAGGACTTTGCACTTGACTTGATACCATGTAGACTACATCACATGGAGTCTCCATCTCTGATGGAATTTGACTAATACAGCATATGCCATTAAACAATTGCCTGGTGTTAGTGACATTACGTAGTTCATCTCCATACTACCACATTTGACTGTACAAGAAGCATTTTCTGGAAAAGTTGAGTCTGTTTGTAAAGAGTCTTTCTTGGGTGAGCTTCCAACCCATACATCTATGACAGTCACTTTGAACCCACGCGATGCATGAATTCACATCTGACTTAGACTTTCACTCACCAGGAGCTGCTCCTCCAGCTTCCATGTGGGTTCTCATTATGCCCAAACCTGAACCCTAAAATTGACTCCCTGACCCACTCCCTCTACCACTCACGACATTATCAACAAAACTTTCAGATACATAGATTAGAACAGTTTTTGATACTCATTTCCTCTTCATCCACTTTGTCGATCATAAAGTCCTCCTGGTTTTGCTTTTGCAATATCTCCCATGTCCTTTGCTATCATGCCCATTTCTAATGTTTTAGGAGAAGCTGGTGCATCTTGCAGTACTGGGAGGTAGGTAGGAAGAGGGAAGGAGTGAACCAAAGTCTTGCATAATTTCAGGTGGGGCTAATTTTGGAGGTAAAGATACATGTGGGAACACAGATAATGTTTTGCTTTATTACTTTGATTTGTTCTTGTCATAAAATATAATTACTTTGAAGTTGTAAATAACATTAAAGAAAAGTTAAAATTGTTATCTTTTCAAATGAAAGTGGGGGGTGGGTGGACCACATGTTAAAAATGGTAGAGCAACAGACAGGCCCAGAGTCTTCTCACCTCGCCCTGTTCACCACTGAACTTCCGGTTTCACCACTGATCTCTCTGCTTTGGTCTCCTCTATGCCGTTTTGAACACTGCTTATTAACAACGCTTTCTTCAACACCCTTTTAACCTATCACTTCCCTGTCTGGGAGCTCAGTGACTTCTGGTTGCCTGCAGTTTCCTGGATGGGTCCTTCTGTTTGGTTTCCAAGGCAGTTGCTCTGATTCTGGAAGCCAGCTGGACCAAGGCAACCTGGCTCCAGCTGGTACTCTGTCATTTACCCACCAGGTGAGCTTGGGCATGATATAGAACCTCCCTGAGCCCCATATCTCTCACCTATAACAAGGGATTAAAAGCAACTTCTCAATTTAACCTACTGGAAAGAGACAATGTATGAAAAAGCCCTTGGATATAAAATGCTGGACATGTCCACCTTCCTTATTTAACAGCTGCCAGGTGGGGATTATGTCCTAACCTGACATCCAGACTACCTCTAAAATAGAGCAGAGTTTCAATATACACGTATTAAGGGATTATTTCCCAGCCCCTCCCCACCAGATATCACATCACCACTGTTAGGCAACATCCCATCCCACAGGACTTCACACTCAGTAAGTGCCTGGTCAAGCTTTTGTGCAGAAATGAATAAATAAATGATTCCAAATCTTATTTCAGCCAGGCAGCCTCTCTGTTCATCATGATATTTACTGGGCATGTACTTTGTGTCAATCATTCTTTTGAGTGCTTATACATCTGTTGGTTCATTTAATCCTCACAATAAAGAAAGGTAAACTGAAGCACAGGAGATCACTGTAAACGGCCCAAGGTTGTACAGGCAGAAAAGGCTGGGCAGGGAGTGAGCCAGGCAGTCAGCCCCAGAGGCTTGGCTTCCTATGTACTCTGCCAGAAACTAAGTTTCTCCGGGGGCTTCTGCCTCCAAGACTTCTCCGGCTGTGCTCTTTATCTGAATGACCTCCCTCCTGTCCTTCCACTGACCTCATCCTTCCTGCCCCTCCAAGCCCACCTCCAGTCCCACGGACTGCACGAAGCCTCTCCAGGGCACTCCAGCCTCAAGGACTCTCTTCTTTTCTGAACTTATCCTGCAGGTCTGGTAATAAGGCAGAGCTTCCCAACTAGAGGGAAAGAATTATACAGAATGAGTTTTTATATCTTCCAATGGTACCTACCTAGCACAACTTGTACTATATAATATAGTAGATTCTCCATAAGCATTTGAGAGCTTGATTGTCTGGCTCATTGGAGGAGTACAACGATTATGATGATAACAGCTGCCATTGACTGAGCGTTTACTAGATTCCAGACCGTGAGCAAAGTTGTTCTTGTATGTTGTTTTAACAATCCTATGGAATAGTTACAGTTATCCCATTACAGAGAGAAAACAGAGGGCACCTAGCTAGTTATGTTGCGAAGTCTTCATTCAAGCCTGAGTCTGTGTGACTCCATAGGGTACTCTCTGATTCACACCCTCCATCACCTGAAACATAGGCAAACACAATTCCTCCTGCTCTTCAATTACTGGCAGTCAAACAAGTTACAAGGCGGCACAGATGCTGGGTTTTTAAAGGAAGCAGTTATTTACCTGCAAGAGTTAATTTTCCTTCATAGAGAAGGTGTCTGTTGGTTGGTGACAAGATGTTTTCTGCCGTCTGTTCTTTAAAAATGTGTTTCAAACACTTGTAAAACAAGGGAGAAAATAAAAGAGATGTTGTTAGTGATTGGAAGAGAACATGTTTAAAAAGCTGGGGCAATTAACTCCATCTAGAAAGTTCATGACATTCGGAAATGCCAGCAGATGGACATGGGAACGGGAAACAATGAAAAAAACCTCGCAGAAGGACCATCATAAGAATGGCACAGCGACCTCAGCCTCCCCGCATACAATGTCCTACAGATGAAGACTTTACTTCTCGTTCGTGAAACTAGATTTATTCTTCAAGTGGACAGATGGGGACATCTAAGATGATTGTATTTCTATCTGAATGCCCAGATTCCAGAAATGGACATAAGTTCTAATTGATTTTTTTTTTTGTACCTCTGGAATGAAAAACCTTTTATCTCTATCCCAAAGCGGTGGCCACACTATAATCTCCTGTAGATATCTAAATTTTTGGAAATTGTCCAGCCACTTCACTTTTCCTTCAAAGTCCCCTGAAAGACAAGACATAGTCAGTATATTTTTAGGTGCATGTGACATTGCAGTACAAATTTTAACCAAGGTCCACAGGAATCATTTAGAAACACTGGCTGCCCCTGGAGCCAGACAATATATTAAGTTCCTTTCACATATTGCTTGCTGTTCGTGCATCTTAGAAAACTCACTAATTTGGAATCAGCCTCTTACAGAGAAAAATGAAGCTTAGCTAATTTAATTCAGTAGGTTGAAAGTATATTTTGTATTCTTATTTCAATACTACTAATAAAATCCTTGGTGGTTTTCTCTTATTCCCTAGACCACACAGCCTGTAATTAGAGGAAGAAAAAAAATCAGACTAACAAGGACAAACATATGTTTTTGTCTCAATCATAAAAGTATATATTCACTTCATGATCATGGTGATTATTTCTTTTTTGGTAGGAACTCAATTTCTCTCTGCAAGGTTTATATTCATTTTCCAATGTTTTCTAATAACATGTTGCTATTGAGGGTTTGAAATGTTTTTTGAAAACATGGAGGGCAAGTAAAAGACCTGAAGAATCACATTGTTAGTGGAACCCTTCAGAATTCACCATCTTTAAGGTAATAGACATAAAGGGAGGTCACACAGATCTCTTCCCTCAACAATGAGAATCCATCTTTCACTGAGAAATCTCCAGAGGTGCTGCTTTATCTTTCCTCACAAACCCATCGAAATGAGTAATAATCCTTAAGATTACTTCTAAAGCTTAAAGAAGTCATCTTTAAGAGATTCTTTGTCTTATTCGCTTGATAAACTTAATTCCAGCTCTTCAGGTAATTTTTGAATTTGAATAAAAAATTTAAAAACAGAAGAAAAACCCAATTAGACAGTCATTTTACTTTTTTTTTTTTAAAGCACCTGTTCCAGGCAGTATCATTTTACTTTTAAATTTGTAAAAGAAAAAATTATGTACAGCCGAATATCACCAGTTTGAACTGTTCCCTTTTGATGCCTACCAGGAAATCTTGGTTTATGGGCATAAATCATGAACTTCTTTATGTGAATTTCAATTATACAGAGTTACACAAACAAACTTAAGTCATCATAGGGCCTGCTCAGTTCCTATTCTCAAATTTCAGTTTTAAAGATTGCAGTTGGCAGTAGTTTCACATTGACCTTGGCTTTCGGTGACTTAAGAAATGATGAATGGTAATTTATCCTCTGGACACATTTTCCATAGTGTTTACTCCCATTTGCTTTGTGTGTGGGGTCAGTATGGCTGTTAAAAACAAAGTGCCTTCAGTTATCTGGGAAGTAGAACTTTTCCTGCCCGAACTCACTTGGAAACACTTGGAGACAGAGTCACATCCTGTGTAAACTTGGTGCTAGAGTTCTCATAGGGTTCGCCAGGATGTGACTGGAGCCCATTGTTCTGTGTGCACTTGATTTACAATGCATTCACACTCGAATCCACATTTCCAAGACCCATGACCTCAAATCAATGGAATCACCTCCTAGGACGGAAGCCCAGAGGGTTTCCAGGAGTCACAAGGCCACAATTCTTTAATTAAGCTCACTTATCTCAGGGACTTACGGATGGACTTTTCCACCTTTTCCTTGATGGAGTAGATCATGATTTTCTCAGCAGAGTCCATGCTCCTTTTCCAGATATTCTGCAGCAACAACGGGTATCGAGTGAGCCTCTGAAGTGGGGCCACTAGTAGCTCAGGCAGGTGGAGCCGTCTGCATTGTTCATTCTGCTCACACCACTGGGGAAGGCAAAAGCAGCCATATCAGAATGATCACCTCGCCCACTGAGCCACTAAGAAGCCTGGATATGAGAGGTTCTTGGAGATTTTACTCAGTAACTGCAGGACCTACTTGTGAGTTTGCTGGGACAATTTATAAGCCACAAATTAAATCCCCTGAAAAGTGGATGTTCTATTAGCAGTAGGGATAAGATGTAATAATAGGTGTGTTCCAACCTTGTTTACTCTTCTCATTGGAGAATGAATTTAGTTTTGCCCATTGGCTTTTCTTCCCCGGCCCTCGGGAGAGAGTTCTGGTTTCACCAGCTTTGTTCTCATCCTTGTTGTGATGCAGTTAGGACAATTGAGAATTGAGACTGGAGAGGCAGAAGGGAAAAAGAAGGATTCCTCCTTGTTGGGTCAGTTCCTTGATTCCCCTCAGTTGGGCAGGATCAGGGTAATGATCAAAAAGGAAGAGAAATGGAAATAGAAGTTGAAGAGGCTCAGTTGATCTTGAACAAAGAGAGAAGAGGAGAGAGGTAGAGATGCGGACATTTTTCAATAGGGAGAGTTTGGAGTTGGGGTTTGGAAGAAGAGGCAGTTCTAGGGTATGCCAGCACTGGGGAAGACAAGAAATTTTAGTAATTCAGTAATTGTAGTAAGTATTGCCATGGGTTATCCATTGGGGTTCCATAAGTGATGTTTGAGAAACCTGAGTAAACATGAGAATAGCTTTTACATTTGTTTTAACTGCTGTGCTGTTTCTGTGAATGTGAGCTTCCTTGAACGTAAGGGGCTCTGGCTTTAATGAAGGTGGCAAATGAGGCATGGACGTGGTCGCTGGCCAGCATGCAGATGGGTACATCAGGAAGGAGTATGGGGTGTGTGTGTTCTCTTCCTCTTCTCTTACCCTGCCCACTCACACCAAATTGACCCTGAGTTCAGCGATAAAGGGATTAATATCAACTAAATGTTTGCTTTCCTTCAAATCCACGTAATATTACTTTTAATGCCAAAAACTGCAATTACTTTTGCACCAACCTAATAAAATCCTAACCTTCAATGGAGCACTATTAGGAAGTGGGGCTGTTGGGAGGTGATTAGGCCATGGGCATGAAGCCCTCATGAATGGGATTAGTGTCCCTATTAAAGGGGTCCCGGAGAGCTCTCTAGCTCTCTTTTCACCATGTGAGGCTACAAGAAGAAGACAGCTGTCTGCAACCCAGAAAAGGGCCATCACCAGCCCCTAACCATGCTGGCACCGGGAGACTTTCAGCCTCCAGAACTGTAAGCAACAAAGTCCTGTTGATTATAAGCCACCCAATCTATGGTGTGTTGTTCTAGCAGCCTGAATTGACTACAACAAGGATCCTGCCCTTACGCTAAATATTTCTCCTGCTGCAGGCTGTTGCCTCGTTTCCACCTTCCATTCTCCTCTCATTCGCCAGGTTAAATCCTTTGCCTTGTGACCCAGACCCTTCAGGGCCATCCTCAGGTGGGCCAGACACACTGCAGGAGACTCCTGCTGCATCCCCAGAGATGTCTTCAAGCCCACGTGTCTGTCCTTGCATTTTGAAGATCTAGGTACTATTAGCTCAACCCCCCACCAATTCAATGGCCTGTGGAGGCCCAAACTCCTCCCCTAGATATTTACCAACTCACGGGACTGAGACTCTAATGGCTTCCTCTGGCCCCTGGACTCTTGTTTCCATGTACACTGTTTCTTCCCTGAACAATATGGAACAGACATATCCTCTTGATTTCCTATGTTAGTTTCTGCTGTAAACTCCCTCATGACATGTTTTGTGAGCATGCATATTTATTTTACTGAAGATTTTGGGTTGTGAAGAGGGGTCAAATACACAGCCCACGAGCCCCTACTATTTTGCTGGCTCCATTCTCTTCTTTGGAAAGAGAGAGTTCTTTCTCTCTTCCCCCTTAAACAAACCCTCCCCTTTTACCTCCTAGCCTCTTGCCTAGCAATTTGCATTTGTCTTTCATAGCTTGACCATGTCCTTGGTGGGGTGAGGTGGGGTCTCACTCTCCTCCCACACTATCAGCTGTTTTTTTTTTTTTTTTAAGGGGGATGGGGAACAGGGTCTTGCTCTGTCACCCAGGCTGAAGTGCAGTGGTATGATCACGGCTCACTGCAGCCTTGACCTCCTGGGCTCAAGCGGTCCTCCCACCTCAGCCTCTCACATAGCTGACACCACAGGTGCAGGCCACCACACCTGGCTAATTTTTAAATTTTTTGTAGAGACTGGATATCACTACGTTGCCCAGGCTAGTGTCTCAAACTCCTGGGTTCCAGCAATCTACGCACCTCCCAAAGTGCTAGGATTACAGGTGTGAGCCATAGTACCTGGCTCAGCTGGATGTTTTGGAAAACATCCTGGACTCTTCGTCATGGGGATTCTGCCAAATTCAATCTTCTTGGCCGGGCTCATGCCTGTAATCCCAGCACTTTGGGAGGCCGAGGTGGGAGGATCACTTGAGGTCAGGAGTTCGAGACCAACCTGGCCAACATGGTGAAACCCTGTTTCTACCAAAAGTACAACAACAACAAAAAATCAGCCAGGCATGGTGGCGCATGCCTGTAATCCCAGCTACGCAGGAGGCTGAGGTGGGAGAATCGCCTGAACCCGGTAGGCAGAGGTTGCAGTGAGCCAAGATAGCACCACTGTACTCCAGGCTGGGCAACAGAGCAAGACTCTGTCTCTAATTCAATCTTCTCCTCTCCCCTATGTACAGATGGCTGGCCATGAGAATGAGCTCACAGTGCATGGTGAATGGAGCTCCAGGAGCCAGGCTCCGAGGACCACCTTCTCTCTCTGGACCTCCGATTTCTCTTCTTAGACAAATTAGGCAACGTGCTGAAAGATATGGTTGTGCTAGGGCAGAGGTAGGATTTGAATTCAGACCTGTCTGAACCCGATGTTCAATCTCCTACAATGCTCTGTTGTAAACAACATTCTTGTAGAACTTAAACCTATGTTGTGTCATGGGCTGACTGAAATTGACCTATAAATGCAGTGGGATAAATTTACCCTTCATACCACATGAGGCTAAGCTTTATGAATGTATGTACTTTATCTTGATGTACATTAATGGGATTAGAGTTTTTCCAACTGTTTTATTTTTATTTATTTATTTATTTCTTGAGACAGGGTGGGTCTGACTCTGCCACCCAGGCTAAGTGCAGTGGTCCAATCATAGCTGACTGCAACCTCAGACTCCAGTCTGGCTAGATGGCTCTTGGCTAGATGATCTCCAAGTTCTCCTTCAAATGACTGTGGTTCTCATTGAGGTTGGCAGGGATGGAGACAGAAGCGAGCACGACAGATGAAGATAAGGCTGGGAGTGGAGGGGAGCAGGGCTGTGCTTTAGCGGCTGATTTCCATGTTGACTCAAGGGCAGCAGCGTTCCAGTGCAACCTTCGGGTCCTGGACCTCTTGGGTGGCTGGGAGTTCTTGTAACTGATTTCTCAGCAGCAGTTAGGCCCCTGCCCTCCCAAGAAAACTCACTGACCCAGGCCACTGCCCCAAATTGCCCTGCTGTGGGGAACAGCTGTGGCTGCCAGCGTGCACTGGTATTCAGGGTCAAAGTGTAAACACCAAACTCCTCAAGGTAACAATTGGCAAGAAGCATCCATGGCAAATAATTTACAGAAGGATCCAGGCAGGGATGTTGGCAGCATTTGTGTTTCAGAAAACTTCAGAAGAGAGAAAAAGAATGGCTTGACATTATAAAAGTAAAGCTGTAAGTTTTCCTTTCATCTCTCTGTCGACTTCATTTTTCAGGTCCGTCAGGGAAGGCAAATAACACTTCCATTGAGAGAGATTGGACGTAAAAGGCCTTTTTATTGATGAGTCTAGATCAGTGGAGGCTACTTTTGCCTTATAATAAATATCCAAAGTGCTTAGGGGAACTGTGAAAGGATTCAAGGGCCCCAGATGAAAATACGTCCTGTGGCTTGAGCGTGGAAGGTTGAGGCTGCAGTGAGCCATGATGGCGCCACTGCATTCCAGCCTGGGTGACAGAGTGAGACCCTGTTCCAAAATAAAATAAAATAAAATGTCCTAATAAATCTGTCTTAGTGGGACGCAGCATTAGGATGGGATAACCAGAATTCTTGGAACCTCAGGAAATTTACTTACCCTTTCTAAAAATTATCAGTAAAATGTAGATAACAAGAGTAACTACCTCATTAGGTTGGTGAGAGGTTTTAATGAGATAATTCTCACAAAGTGCTTAGAACAGAGCCTGGCACATCTCACTCAGTCCATGGCAGCTAGAGTTCTTAGCCATTGTTAGTTGCGCTGCATGAAGAGACTTGGTACGAAGTTCCCAGTTTCTTCCTCTGCATCATTTTGTTTCTAAAATAGTAAGCAGGAGGATCGCTTGAGCTTAGGAGTTTGAGACAAGCTGGGCAACATAGCGAGACCCCATCTCTATAAAAAATTAGAAAATTAGTCAGGCGTGGTGGCACATGTTTGTAGTCCCAGCTATGTGGGAGGCTGACGTGTGAGGGTCACCTGAGCCCAGGAGTCTGAGGTTGCAGTGAGCTGTGATTGTACCACTGCACTCTAGCCTGGGTGACAGAGTCAGACCCTGTCTCAATAAATAAATAAATACATAAATAAATTAAAAAACAAACAGTAGGAAGAATTCTAATCCCATTACTGTGCACCAGGATAAAGTACATACATTCATAAAGCTTAGCCTCATGTGGTGTGGAGGGTTAAATTTATCCCACTGCATTTATAGGTCAATTTCAGGCAGCCAAGAACGTTGTTTACAACAGAACATTGTAGGGGATTCAACACTGAGTTCAGACGGGTCTGAATTCAATCGTACCTCTGCCCTAGAACAACCATATCTTTCAGCATGTTGCCTAATTTGTCTAAACTCCTGAAAAACGGGAACAATATCAAATTCTGCAGAGTTAGTGTGTAGACAAGAAGATGACAGATGACCAGCATGTAGCACAGTGTCCAGGCCATAACAACGGCTCAAACACTAGTCACCTTGAGTATCTGCAAGTCTCTCCCTGACCTCTCAGCTTTGTTTCATGAGGCTAATAGTTCCATGGTGATGGGACATAGCCCCAAGGAATTGGAAATAGTTCTGATATGAAGAGCACTGGATTTTTTTGCCTGAAAATCTTTCTATGGTTCTTTCTTTGCCACCTGTTGGCTATGCGGCCTTGCAAATGTCATTTAACCTCTCTGAGCCTCAGGGACACAAAGGAACTATGTAATCAACTTTACAGGTTTGTGTTCAGAATTAAGAGAAGTTTGAGAAAGTGTCTGGTAAACTATTATGCATTATAAAAGCATCATGTGGGCTGGGTGCGGTGGCTCACATCTGTAATCCCAGCACTGTGGGAGGCCGAGGCAGGTGGATCACTTGAGGTTAGGAGTTCAAGACCAGCCTGGCCAACATAGTGAAACCCCATCTCTACCGAAAATATAAAAAATTTGCCAGGCACGGTGGCAGTCACCTGTAGTTCCAGCTGTTCTGGAGACTGAGGCAGAAGAGTCGCTTGAACCTGGGAGAGGGAGGTTGCAGCGAGCTGAGATTGTGCCACTGCACTCCAGCCTGGGTGACGAAGCAAAACTCTGTCTCAAAAAAAAAAAAAAAAAGCTTCATGTGTTATAACAGCACTGTATCCTCTACTACCTTTCCCAAAATATCCCTGGATGCCACACACATTTGTATTCATATACAATTGCACATATTTATGGGGCACACTTGATATTTTGATACATGTGTACAATGTGTAATGATCAAATCAGGGTATTTAGGATAGCCATAACCATAATTATTAACATAATTTCTTTATGTTGAGAACATTTCAAATCTTCTAGTTATTTTGAAACACACAATAAATTATTGTTAACTATAGTCACCCTAGTGGGTTATCATGCACTAGAACTTATTCCTTCTATAACTGTATGTTTGCACCCATTAACTGACATCTCTTCACCCCCTTCTCCCTGCTTCCCAGCCTCTGGTAAGCATCATCCTACTCTCTATCTCCATGAGACTAACTTTTTTTAGCTCCCACATATGAATGAGAACATGCAATATCTGTCTTTCTGTGCCTGGCTTATTTCACTTAATGACCTCCAGTTTCATCTGTAAATGACAATATTTCATTCTTTTTTTCTGGCTGAATAATATTCCACTGCACTTATATATTATATTTTCTTTACCTAATCATCTGTTGATGAACACTAGATTGATTCTATATCTTGGCTATTGTGAATAGTGCTGCAATAAGCATGGGGGAGCAGGTATCCCTTTGATACACTGAGTTCTTTCTTTTGGCTAAGTGCCTAATGATGGGATTGCTGGATCGATGGTAGTTTTATTTTTAGTTTTCTGAGAAACCTGCATTTTGTTTACTATAATAACTGCACTAATTTTCATACCCGCCAACAGTGTACAAAAGTTCCCTTTTCTCTATATCCTTGCCAGCATCTGTTATTTTATCTTTTTAAATAGTAGCCATTTTAACTGGGGTAAGATGATATCTCATTGTGGTTTTGATTTGCATTTCCTTGATGGTTAATGATGTTGAGATTTTTTTTCATATACCTGTTGGCCATTTGTATGTTTCATTTTGGGAAATGTCAATTCAGATTCTTTTCTCACTTTGTACTGGAATTTATTTTTTTGATCTTCGAGTTCCTTGTATATTCTAGGCATTAGTCTCCTGTCAAATGAATAGTTTGCAAATATTTTCCCCCATTCTGCAGATTGCCTCTTTACTCTGTTGTTTCTTCTGCTGTGCAGGAGCCGCTTAGTTTAATACAGTCCCGTTTGCCTATTTTTGTTTTTGTTGCCTATGCTATTGAAGCCTTAGCCCTAAAATATTGGTGTAGACCAATGTCCTCAAGTGCTTCTTTTATGTTTTCTTCCACCAGTTTTATAGTTTCAGGCCTTACACTTAAATCTTTAATTCATTTTTATTTGATTTTTGCATATGGTGAGAGGTAGGGGTCTACTTTCATTCTTCTGCATCGAGATATTCCATTTTCCTAACACCGTTTACTCAAGAGAGTGTTGTTTCTCCAATGTATGTTTTTGGTGCCTTTGTCAAAAATCATTTGGCTTTGAATACATGTATATAGGATTTTCCAAAGTTATTTGAAAACAATAATTGGACCTTGTTAAATTAATCTCTTTCCTAGCTTGGAAGGGAGAGAAAGGAACCTGGATTCTCCCAGTTTGGGGGCCTAGCTAAGAGTGTAATCCATCAGCTTCTAGGGGAAACATTTGCAATATGATTATTCATGCATTTGGAAATCTAATGAGCTATCACTTTTCAGTTTGAGTAGCAAAAAAAAAAAAAACAAAAAAACAAAAAAACCGAAAAAAAAAAAAACAAAAAAACAAAACACTAAAGGGCTGAAGCTGCAAAAATATGGCCAAGTCTCTTCCCTAAGATTATTCCCCTTTTCTCATCCTTGGCATACCCAGGCTTCCTGGCACATCAAGGCTGTGGCGGAAGCCCACTGATTCACAGCTGAGTCACTGGGGACCATGGGAGCCTTTCCTCCCAAGCCTCTGAGGTCATGCTCTGGCAGGGACTTCTCACAGCTGCAGGGAAGAGCTGGTTTTCTGGAAAGGCTTGGACCATTTTCTCTGGATGATCCAAAAGGGCTCTGGCATAGGACTGAAAAGGTTCAGGTCGGACTGAAGAAATATCAAAGCAGGGACCAATGGAATTAGAGAAGTCAGGGGAGATTGGTTTTAGGCTTGGCTACTAGAAAATGCTGAAGGACCCCGGCAGAAATTTCTTCTTTTAATGCTGTGGGACCCAGAGCTGCCATATTGGCACGACTCCAGGGGCAACAGTGACATTGTGCTTTATACTCTAATCAAGGGGACAGCATTCATGTAGAATACAGTGTAAATGATGTCCCAAGTTTCTACGCTGGAACTAACTCCTGCAAGAGCCAAACTTCTAAGTCACAAAGCTCAGGTTCTTACTATAGTTTTCTCCTTACAATGTACCAATTTCTACCGCAAATAAAATAATAAACAAAGAAAATATTTTTAAGCCCCAGCCAAAATTTCAGGGGGGGATATTAGATACTATAATCTTTCCAGATGTGCACCATTTAATATTCCTAAGTGTGCAGTGGACAACGCATTTATGAGGTAAGCAGATTTGTAGTTAAAACGTATTATTGATCATTTTGTTTTTTCTTTCCCATTTAATTTAGATATAATCATTCCCAGTACCTGTGACACCCAAAAAGCATCAGGAAAAATACGAAAGAAAAGAAAATGATACTTTACTTTTAAATAAATTCCAAAGTCATCTCTCTGCCTCAGGCTCTCCAGATAAAAGATAGCAGCTGAATAGTTCAGGCAGTAGGTCTGGTGGCTCTGACAGAGACTCCCTCGGAAATACTGCAAGAAAGGAAGAGCAGAAGGAGGATGAACACAAGTTCAGGAGAGCATTGAGCCCTGACAGACTATTTCTCCGCACTTTGATCATTAACTAGAACAGGGAAAAGTGGAGGAGTCGCCATGATCAAGCAGGCGCTACAACTGCGTGGAAATACACAGGTAATCTCCACATGAACATTCTTTTAACAGAATAGAGTACTCTCATAATAAACAGCTGACACCTCAATAAATAGTCTTTTTCTCCCTATACTTAAAGAAAATTCTATTTAGGCTGTCTTGATTTAATTCACCCTTTTACTTCTGTTTAAGCTCTCTTCAGGCGCCACACCCTCCAGGACACCCAGTAACAAATACTACCTTTGATTTGGGTGACGTTGTTGGTTGATGTCAAGCTTGTGTTGATAGTAAGTGATTAAAGTAAGGACACTTAACTTTTCATCTGATATGTCTCAAAAATTTCCATGCATTTAATTTTGCTGGCTTCCAAACATGTAGAAATTTTGGACATCTTGGCTGGGCGCAGTGGCTCACGCCTGTAATCCTAGCACTTTGAGAGGCGAGGCAGGCGGATTGCCTGAGCTCAGGAGTTCCAGACTAGCCTGGGAACACGTTGAAACCCTGTCTCTAATAAAAAATACAAAAAATTAGCTGGGCATGGCAGCGTGTTCCTGTAGTCCCAGCTATCTGGGAGGCTGAGGCAGGAGAATTGCTTGAACCCGGGAGGTGGAAGTTGCAGTGAGCTGAGATCGCGCCACTGCACTCCAGCCTGAGCAACAGAGGGAGACTCCATCTCCATCTCCAAAAAAAAGAAATTTGGGACATCTCCACTCAGCGTACTGTATCTAGTAGCATGCATTTTATCTTACTCAATCTAATGCTTGTCTTCCCTTTTCTTCATTATTTTTATTTAATGTCTTAAACTTGCTATAATGACTACCCATTTGTAAGCCACCTAAAATTGTTTTTAGAATAAGGCAAATTATTAATTTATATATACATATATTCATACATAGAATGGGTAAACTGAGCACACTGAACTACATGCCACCATCTCAGTTAAGTGTCTTTCTTGGGAATGATGGTAATTCTTTTTCTCTTCAGCAATTCTCTGGCTCGTTACTGGCAGGCACTCTCTTCAGGATTCCATAGTGTCTACCATGTTGCTAAGCTTATGTGTCCATTGATAGGTTTATTGATTAATATAATGACTCACGGGCTGCATTAAGGAATTTCCAATAGTATCCCAATGTGGTGAAATTGGAGAAGGAAAGCACACTTGCTGGTGAGTAGAGAAAGCAGACCCAGCCTGAAAAACCACTAACAGAAGTGACAGTAACAAAGCCAGAGATGTTGAAACCTAGAAAAATATTTTGTTATAGGACCTTAGAAGACAAAACACTATAGGGAGCAATGTCAAGTTTTGGCTTCAGCAAGGAGTAATTTGAAAGATGATGTGAGTTTATTTTGGAGGGGAATGTTGATAGCCGGGCCTTGAAAAGAACTTGGAGGTAAAGGGAGGGTCTTCTCATGAGGCACTGAGATGCCTGAGAAATGTTGGAACTAGGAGGTAACTGGTTAGAGGCCAAGATTAAGTGTCATTAATGGGGCCGGGCACAGTGACTCGCGCCTGTAATCCCAGCACTTTGGGAGACCGAGGTGGGTGGATCACCTGAGGTCAGGAGTTCGAGAGCAGCCTGGCCAATATGATGAAACCCTGTTTCTACTAAGAATACAAAAATTAGCTGGGCATGGTGGTGCACACCTCTGGTCCCAGCTACTTGGGGGGGGCTGAGGCAGGAGAATTGCTTGAACCTGGGAGGCAGAGGTTGCAGTGAGCTGAGATCGTGCCACCGCACTCCAGACTGGGTGACAGAGCAAGACTCTGTCCACCCCCACCACCCCCAAAAAATAGAGTCATTAATGGTCAGGCTTAGATATCCAGTTCTATCGCCCATTGGCTATATGATCTTAGCCAAATTATCTAACCTCTCTAAGCCTCAGTTTCTATCTCATTGACTTCCTCAGATGGCTCACATGTGAATAACAAGATGTCCCTATCTTCCAGCTGGTGAGCTTCTTGTGAGGCACAGGTAGACTGTTTCCTGTTTATCTCTTTGCTCTTCTTGGGGAGGATGATATGTAGCTGCTCCACTGAAGGTAAGCTTGGCCATGTACTGATGAAATGTGAGCAGACATGCCATGTGTTGTTTCAGGCAGAAACTCAAAGAGCCAGTGAGTGCTTTGCCATGGTCTCCAAATGGTAATGTTCCAGGTAGTGGCCATTTAATCAGCAGAGGTCCCAGGGTCAAGACAACTTGGAAGCAGAGCATAGTGAGACACAAACCAAGCCACTGAGATTTGGAGGTCATTTGCTACCGTGGCACAACTGACTCTCATCTGGCTGATTAGAACATTTTACATTTAGGAAAAGTTTTTATAACACATCATTGCACATCTGTAACATAGCGTGGGGCATTCATATGTGGGTTTATTATAGACCCTTAGTAAAGAGCCTAATAATATCCCATTCTTTAGTGGCGTCTAAGTATACTTACATGTTTTGATGAGAAGCTGACATTTCTCCAGAGTATTTACTAAAAACTAAATTTGGGCCAGGTATGGTGGCTCACTCCTCTAATCCCAGCACTTTGGGAGGGAATTCGAGACCAGCCTGACCAACACGGTGAAACCTCATCTCTACTAAAAATACAAAAATTAACTCGGCATGGTGGTGCATGCTTTTCATCCCAGCTACGTGGGAGGCTGAGGCATGAGAATCCCTTGAACCTGGGAGGTGGAGGTTGCAGTGAGCTGAAGTCGCACTACTGCACTCCAACCTGGGCAACAGAGTGAGACTGTCTAAAAAAAAAAAAAAAAAAGAAACAACAAACAAAAATATCCAAAGATCATGGCCGAATAGGAACAGCTCCGGTCTCCAGCTCCCAGCCCCAGCGACACAGAAGACGGATGATTTCTGCATTTCTGCTTGAGGTACCGGTTTCATCTCACTAGGGAGTGCCTAACAGTGGGTGCAGGACAGACGGTGAAGCGCACTGTGCGCGAGCCGAAGCAGGGCGAGGCATTGCCTCACTCGGGAAGTGCAAGGGGTCAGGGAGTTCCCTTTCCTAGTCAAAGAAAGGGGAAACAGACGGCACCTGGAATATCGGGTCAGTTCCATCCTAATACTGCGCTTTTCCAACGGGCCTGGAAAACGGCACACTAGGAGATTGTGTCCCGCACCTGGCTCGGAGGGTCCTATGCCCACGGAGTCTCGCTGATTGCTAGCACAGCAGTCTGAGATCAAGCCTGGGCAATGGCGGGCGCCCCTCCCCCAGCCTCGCTGCCGCCTTGCAGCTTGATCTCAG
>NW_026652287.1:92480792-92535083 GCF_009828535.3 Hylobates moloch | reverse complement strand
ATCCCCAGGAAGCATTTCCTACCTGTGACTGCCCTACTATGCATCCCAACTTACAAGGTTTCCTTTGTGGGACACTCATTATATTTATGTTCCTCCTTTTCCCCAGCATTTATCTTACTTTGATTATATAATCATTAGTGTCATTATTGGATTAATTTCTCCCCCACAAGACTTAAAATGTCTTAAAAGCAAGGTGTTTGTTTAATTTTTCATATTACTGTGTACAGGGTATTGGCTCCATACATAGCACTTAGGAAGTTCTCAATAAATCTCAATCTATCTTTTTTTCTTAAAAAGTGGAGTGTAAAAATTCAAATCTTGCTAAATGAAATTAGATTAAAATTAGATTAAAAACCGCAAAGTAAGAAAAGTAGGGGAGGATGTCCAAATGTCTACTCAAGAAATAAATAACACTTATCAAACCCGGGGTACAGGTTTTCCTCTTTTCTCATTTCACCCACAGAAATATGATCAAGGGTGTTGATGGATTTGAAGGTTTATTCTGTTTCTTTCTGAGAAACTGGTACTTTCGTTAAAACAACTGAATTACATAATTAGCAGACACTAAACTATGGTCATGAATATTGCTTTAAATTGAAGTCACTTAAAAAACAGACTTGGAAATGGCTTTTCTATGCATGCAGATTTTTGTGCTAATAAAACCCACACAGGAAGCGTGACGATGGGGAAACAGAATCTGCAAGTTATTTTTGAAACTGTTGATTGGCAGAGAATGGGACAGTTCCTTTGTAGGAGGGTGGAGGTAGAACTTTCCCAGGGAGAAGAAAAATCAAGTAGGGTATAAACAACTGTCCTGGGAGGTGGGTGATTTTACTTCATGAAGCTGAGGTCTCCCGGAAGGAGTTTACCTTTGTGAGCACGGAAATAAAATCCAGTGATGAGGAAATCTCAGAAGCGTCTACATAGTCCTTGATGATGCCAAAGAGACTGTTCACAAAACCAAGGCTTGTCTAGGGACAGAGAGAAAGAAAACAAAAGTAGGCACACACCCAGGGTTAAGGAATAAACATTTGTTGAACTTCAAGTATCATTCTTACAGATGTTCCCCATTTCAAATGTATCTCCTAGCAAAATTCAAAGATTTATTTCCTCCACTCTCCAATATATATTTTCTTATAAGTATTTCTTATAAATAAATTCTTGTTATCTCTCTTCCTTTCCTTTTAAGAGGAAAAATATTATTTATTTATAATGTATGCGAGAAGAGAACATTCATTTGAAAATAAACATTTATGAAGACGATGGAAATCTTAGGAATGTGTTTACTTTTTAAAATAGCCATGGAAAAATGACAAATAAAGGGTAAGTAATATCTACAATTTATGGGAAAGGCATCAATGGATATTTCAACTTCTTTCTTATTAACCCGAAGTCCTGACTGGGAATGGAATATGGAGACGTGTTATGGAATACAAGCCATAAGAACAGACCAAGCATGAATTTTCACGGTCCTCTAGTGAATGTTAAAATATAAATCTTCCTACTTGACTCACCTGAGTTAACTCCTCCAGGTTTGCAAAAAGTCTCCATAAATCCACATCTAGGAGATATTCATGAGTTTGCAGATATTTTAGTGTATTCATAAAAATCTTTGAAATAAAAAATATATGCACATTAATTTCTGTTTTTTAATTTTGCAACATGCCTTTTGCAAGAACATTAAACATAAACCTCCTGGGTATAACTTTACAAAACAATGGAGAAATCAGCGCTCTCAAGGTTTAAGTGTTATACTCAAGACAAATGGTCACATTTAAGCTTCAAGGAACATATTGGAAATGAGCTTTTCAGTATGAAAGTTGTGGTTGCTTATGTGAATTCTAACAACATTCCTATTGAACATAATCTGTCCAAATGGGCTTCCTCTGCTTCTAGTGCCAAAGAAATCCCAAAGATTCTCTTCTTGCCAACACTACTAACTTGAGGGCAAAACAATATTCATGGTGTGTTCTCATATGCTCTTTCTCCTGCAAAAGACTCAAATATACTTTACTTTCAGGGAATTAAAAGTAGAGATTTAATGAGTTAATCTCTGATAACTGGTAAAATGTTTCAGTTTGTTTAGAGGCATTAAACATGGATGAAAGTATTAAGGGAGTTTTTATGTTATTTTTACTCAATTTGATGATTTCACAAACCGGAGAACTACAAAGCAAGTCAAAAAAAAGAAAAAGAAAAAGAAGTATAGTCCTCACTTACAGATAGATCAATTTATTGAAAAAGAAATACTTTGTATACATAAGACGGGAAGCATTCAAAGGGATAAAAGGACAAATTATTTCAAGAATTGTAGGGGTTAAAAGACTGGGCCTTAGATAGATACCCTTCTCCAATCCCCATTCTTGTATTATTTCATTAGTGCAGTGAGTGTTTCTTGAACTTGCATCAGAATCACCTGGCAGCTTTGTTACACCAGAGCTTGCTGGGCCCCACCCTCGTCTGTGATGGGGTCTGAGAACGTGCATTTCCAACAAGTCCCCAAGAGATTCTGATGCTGCTGGTCTAGAGGCCGCCTGTCAAGAACCACTTAGACCTTTTAAAATCCATAGAGTATGGGTTGTCTGGAAATCTGTCAATATCCAAGCATTTAAAACATGATTGTTAAGAAACAGAACTCATTACTACAGATAGATTGAGACAATTTGGAAGAAATACTACTTTTGCTGTAAGATTCTTTGCTTTATAGAAATTTTGCTATTTAAAAAAAATACTGAGTCCTCCAGTATATTTATTATATGAGTTACACATTTTTAATTCATAAGCACTTTTGGAAAACATATTGATTGTGTAAAAGGAAGGTACATATATGCTTTAAATACACTGAGGTATTTGACAGTGAGCTCAAATTGGCCTTTTCTTAAACAGGAAATGTTAGTTTGAAAAGCTTGGACAGCTTACAGTGGGATAGAAAGTTCTGTGCAGTTTCTTAGGACAAGGAAGGTGGCATAGCTCAGGGGCTTCGTTCTCTGCAGTGAACATTTATTGTGACCACCCCCTGCAATACTCCCCTTCCCTAAAAACAGCCTGGTTTTCACCTCAGTGTCTACTCTTCCCTAGACTGCGTATGTGCCATGTGGCAAGCTGATCTCACTCCCAGGGGTGGGCCTTGACTGCCTTAAGCCAATTGGCACATTCCTTCCTTACGGAGCTAGAGGATTTGGCTCACGGGTGGGCACGTGATCTAAGCCAGTCCAATCAGAATAAATCTCAAGACTTTTGCTATGAATGCTAAGAAGATCTCTCTCTCTCTGTCTCTCTCTCTCTCTCTCTCTGGCCATTAGCTCAATGATAGCAACCATGCTGTGACTACAAGAGAAGCCAGCCATAGGATGTGGCTAATGCCATGGAAGGCAGGGTGAGAGATGGGGAGAAATGTTCTTTTGTTTTGTTTTGTTTTGAGCCCCTTGATCAAACATGTCTTGAATTCTCTCCCACCTCTGAACTTTGCAGTCACATGGACTAATAAAATACTGTATTATTTAAGCTAGTTTTCTATTACATGCTCTTGTAAGCATCCTAACTGATATTGTCTCTAAATTTCAATTTTCTCCTAGAGTGTCTTTGTGGTTCACATTTTGCTAAGTTAAGGATTTAGAGCTGTGATTGACAAAAAATATTACTTACAGAAAATAACTGACATTTGTATAGCACTTGATAGATTTCAAAGAAAACTAATTTGATCATCACAATGGTCTTATGAGATAGCCAGGGATGGTATTGTCATTTCTCTTTTATAGCTTAGGACAGGGACTGTCAAACTATGCAGCCTGTGAGCTTAAACTGGCCTGCCACCTGTTTTTGTAAATGATGTTTTCTGGGTGACACAGTCATGCACATTCCTTTAGGCTGCTTTTGTACTGCAATGGCAGAGTTAAGTGGTCGCAACAAAAACTATATAGTCTGAAAAGCCCAAAATATTTACTGTCTGCACCGCTGCAGAAAAGATTTGTTAACCCCTGGTTTAGGGTATGAAGGACTAGACTTTCCTAAGGTCACAAGGCAAACCAGAGGCAGAGCCAGGGCTTGAACTCAGGTCTGCCAGCACAGTGCCTTTTAGCTGTGTAAGACAGTCACCAGGATGCAAAAGTGCGGTGGGCAGAGGCAACCTTGGGAGCTGTGTGGCCCATCCTCCCCTGTGGTCCTGGGAGGAAGCTGCTCTATGGTTCTCTTCCTTGCTCTATTGTTCTTCTAGAAAAAATTCTGTGCTCTGAGCCTCACCAGAGCATGGCTGTGACCATAGGGGTGCTATTTACATAAAAGACATCATGAATATACCATGTAATTCAACAGTACTAAATTGCATGTGGATGGTAGCCCCCTAAATCTGCAATGGTGGCCCTGCAGCTGATAAAAAGCATTCACCTGGTACTGTTCACGAGGGAACAAGAGCTCCAAGAGAGGAAGCCGAGCAAAGATGCAATGGACTGCCTGAGAAGGGTGTGAGCTCCCTGGCTCAGGAGTGTGCAAACTGGTGAGACAAGGCAAAAGAGATTCATTCAACATCGGATGGGACACTGGACTAGTTCACTTAGAAGATCTCATCCAATGTTAAAGTATAAAGAGACAGTACAGTAATAGGTAAACAAAAATAAATGACAAATAAAAATTTTCACGATCCCCTGAAAGAGGAAGAAAAAAGCCTCACCTGGCCTCCCGTTTCCTCTCTCTTTCCCTCCCTCCCTTCCTTCCTTCCTTCCTTCCTTCCTTCCTTCCTTCCTTCCTTCCTTCCTTCCTTCCTTCCCTCCCTCCCTTCATCCTCCCTCCTTCCTTCCCTCCCTCTCTCTCTCTTTCTTTTCTTTTCCTTCCTTCCTTCCTTCCTTCCTTCCTTCCTTCCTTCCTTCCTTCCTTCCTTCCTTTCCTTCCTTCCTTTCCTTCCTTCCTTTCTTTCTCTTTCTCTCTCTTTCTCTTTCTTCTCTCTCTTTTTCTTTATTTCTTTCAGAAGAGGAAAACAAGTGCCCAAAGAAACAAATTAATATTTTCCATCTACTACAAAAATTAAGCCTGGCATTACCATCTTAAGAACTAGTAAATGGTCCAAAAAATAGGTGCATTCACTTGTGAAAAGTTCCCACACGGCCTCTTGCTGCTTTTTCAAGTCTAATTGATCGGTCGGGAGTTTGTGATGTGTTTCCAAGACTTCATCCCAGGTCTTATCCTGTACATGAGGAAAAAAGCGAGAACAAAACATTTCCACCTCAGTGGATTGACCTGTTGGCTATTTGCTTTGGCTTGCAGTTCCAAAGGACCAGGCAACCCCCAAAATCATGATTTCCTGCTTCAGGCCCTGGGCATCCCTCTTGACAGTGACTCCCCAAGTGACCCAAGCCATAGCTTCTCTCTGTGGGGCTCTGGGATGCCAATTCCTCCTTATATGCAGCATGAAATGCACAATGTGCATTATTTCTAGTTTAAGATTCAAATCAATTCAGATTGATGATGCTTTGAATTACGCTTCAGAATATCATGAGTCTTTTTCAGTTTATTGACAAAAAAACTCAAAGAACCCTAAACCTAGGACTGGGAAGTCTGCTTCCAGGTTCCGTTGGCAAAACTTGTTGAAATTAACTACTGAGGAAGTATGAAGTGAGAGCTTTAGAGCTCAAAGAGACCTTTAGAAATTGTCTTATCAAAAACAACTTAATGTTTCAAATGAGGAAATCCAGGCCCAGAGAGACGAAGAGTAGTAACACCCACTTTTAACATTTGTAGAGGCTTCCTGGCCTATGAAGTGCTCTCACATTTGTTACCTTACTTAAGATAAAATGACTTTCCCCAGCTTTCAGTGTGTTTGAGGAGAGCAGGCCCTGTTCAGCCCTGGGTTCCTCTCTTGCATTTTGCTCTTACTATAAACAAGGCAGTAATCTGGCAGCTTAAAATACTGACCCTCCCCTCCCTACCCCGCCAAAAAATGAAAAGAAAAAGCCATACCCCATAGTAAACAGTTTGAAAGATACCTTAAGACTGTAGAAGTCATAGCCCCTGAAGTTGGTAATTTTCACAGAGGACAGGCAGTTTTCCAGATCGGACATGTGCTTGTGTTTGTCTTTGCCCTGCTTAAAGATGGTTAGAAACAGGATTTTCAAACATTGATTCTTTAATGACATGACTTCGGTAGCCTCAGCATCTTTCGGTCATTCCCTAACATTCATGATAAAGGATGGCATATTTTGTCTTTAAGCCACTAACAGTTCCAAAGCCATTTCTGAGTTCTAGCAGGAGCCACAGAACCACAGAATGTCAGACCTGGGGGACACAGGCCTGTGAGACTACCTTGTCCAAACCTCTCATTTTACAAATTAAAAAAAGAAAAAAAAAATCCTAGGCACAGAATGGTCATAGCAAACAGTCTTGTTATGCCTACCCATGGGGGTGACACAGCCTTCACAGTTTTAACTTCTCCAAACTCTGGACCCTAAGATTTCATTAACATCAGAAGGTACCTCAGACATATTGGTTCAACCCTTAATTTAGCAGATGACAAAATAAAGCCCAGTGTTCAAGCGACTTGCCCCAGACAATAATTCTCTGCTACAGAATACCAGAATATGCTGGAAACTCTATTTTCCTTAGAATGGAATCACCCACTTATTTTTGTTATAGTTATTTTTTCTTAATAATACTTGTTTAAAAAATCTGATTGCTAAGATAATATATGTTTATTGTAGAAAATTTGAGAAAAAAAAAAAAACCATGAAATGTGTGTTCACTCTCACATACCCATTGGAAATCTCGTACTCTGATCATATTCATAATTAATTTTTAAATGGTATAATGTATCATATTTACACATCCTTTTGCAACTTGCTTTTTAAACTTATATTATGAGCATTTTCTTTTTGGTTCATTCACTATTCTATTGCGACATCATGAATTGCCCACTTAAAGAGTTCATTTTACCAACCAAAGCAGGAAGAAGCTATCAAATAACAACGTGCAAGGCTTTTAAAAGTCAGCTTGGTGGCATTTCAAATGAATGTTTATCACAAACAATTTTTCAACTTGTTCTATTGCCTCAGGGTGCAAGATATTGGCATGGATCTAAACAGTTTGGTGAAAGTTAATCAATATTTTTTGCACGAGCAAGAGAAGGCACAGGTTATCGGCTGTTGCAGGTAGGGGGCTCCCTGCGTGTCTGAAAGGAGACCCTGTCATAGTTTCAGAATGTGCTGATGGGCTGTGGCTGGTTTCTCTGGTAGGGTTATGGCCCTGAAAGAGGAAACCTATTGTAGGCTCATTAGCCTCCACAGCAGCAAAGGAATCTTGGAACCAGTTAAAGACCTCCTACTGCAATTGGGACATATGCCTTTTGTTGATGTCTGAAACCATAGTGACTGCATGTTGTGGAAATAAAAAATCAGCAGCCAGTTGGAAAAGAAAGAGACTGAGACAATGGAAGCAGCATTGGAGTTGTGGGAAAGTGAGTGCCAACCCCGTGTTTTGAAGGGCACTCACCGTGGCTTTCTGTGGGTTTGACCAGTCCCCTGGCCAAATGGCTGGGTGGGTATTCCAGTGAGGGGAGAGGAGACCATTCTCCCAGTGGTCATATTAACTCTTGAAAACGACACACCCATTTAGTAGCTTCTTGCCTCCATCGTGATGGCAGTGGTTAGGAGAGGCAATGAGAAGCATTTGAAGGTTACGAGAGAGGATACACAGGGTAAAGAAAAGCGAGAAGCCAAGGTTAATTCTGGAGTCTCAGACTTAGTAACTAAGAGGTAGGTGGCATGAAGATGTGCAGTAGTCACTGGTGATGTGGAACTGGAGCAAAACTGAAGGTTAAGACTGAATATACAAATTTTTGGAGTGGTTGACAAATCAATGAGAACAGGCAAGATCTATGAGAGCTCTAATGAGAGAGTGGAGAGAGGAATTTCCAGGTCTGGTGATGGGGACTCCTACAGCTGAAGGAGCAGGGCCACATCAGGGGTAGAACAGACTCAAAGGCAGACTGCCTGTAACTGCTGGATGCTCCATAGCTTATGAGCTGTGTATCCTCAGGCAAACTAGTCAAACTCTCTGAATCCATTTCCCCATTTTCAAAATGAGAAGCAATAATGTTACCTACCTTGTTGGATTGTTGTAGAATTTATGAGTTCACATGTGTTAACTGACATACATAAAGAAGAATACATGTAAACAGTAACAGTACCTGGTAATGTGCTAAACATTATAGATGTGTTAGCTTTTATTACTAATATGATATTGATGGTTGGGAAGAAAGGAAGGAGGAAGGGAAGAAAGGAAGGAGGAAAGGAAGGAAGAAAGGAGGAAAAGGAAAAATCTGCAATAGATTGGAAAAATACATCACAGCAATAGAAGTGTGTTTGTTATATTGATGTGGATTACCATTTATAGAGATATGAATTACATGATAAATAAGGCTAAGAGGATAAAGGAAAGAAGAAGATGTTAATTTTAAGAAAACAGGATATTGTGTTCTTGTGAAAGTGAAGCTTCTAGAAATGACTTTCTCTTCATTGCTGAAAACATTTGCTGAAAACGTCCACTAATTATTCTTCCTTTGTGTATCTCCCTCATTGCTTCCCTCCCTCCAACACAGTGCCAGGCATTTAGCATGTTTTCCTCCACCACCCACAGTTTACTTGTCAGTCCCATCTTCTCAATTGTGAGCTGATAATGGGCATCTTGGCATCTTAGATATCTGTCCCAGTACTTGGCACAGTTGCTCAATACATGTGTGTAGAACAAGTTGCTTCTTTATGGGGAAAAGAATGGATCAATCCCAACAACTTGTAGGAGTGTCCCTTCCTTGGCCAAGTTCTTCCCTTCCGAAAGCATATTCTATCTCTCAGGCAGCCCTCAGAGCTTCCCTGTCCTAGATAAGCCCTCGGGAGGGCTAGGGGAGATGCCCCTTCTCCTGCGACCTCAGATGTGATTGGTGACCAGCTCTGCCTCTGTTTATTTGAGGAAAGAGCTCAGGAGGGGCCGCATCATAAGCCTTGTCTCAGACCTGTCAGAAAAACAGACAAAGCACGTCTCTAAATGATTGATGAGCAACAGCCCTGGTGGCAATGGTGTTACCATTTTACTAACAATTTACGATTTGCAGCTCATAATGTTTAGAGTATGTTCCATATAAACGTTTTATTTTTGGGAAATAAGTGAAAGTCAATCATACTCTTGGCTATGAGAATAAGTCATTTTCCAAACCCTAATTAAAGATACTACTACTAGTGATACGGCCAAGATTGACTGAGTGTCTGTGTGTGCCCAGCTCCAGGGTAGGCTCCACATGCATTATAAGGCATTCATTACAACCACCCTGTGAGGTTGGCACTGGTCTTCTGCCTTTTATAGGGAAGATCTGAGCTGAGGGAGAGTAATCCATTTGGCCAAGGTCATAGGGCAGTAAGGGAAGCAGCTAGAACTGGAGCTTCAGAGGGCTTTTTATTTAGTGATGGGACTTAAAAAATAGCAAGGTGTGTGTGTCCATAGAACCACTGCAGATGTCAGCAACTGATGCCAAACTGATTGGCAAGGCCATGTGGGCAGATTTTTAACAGAACGGGGCATAGTAACAGCCCATAAGGCCCCGCTGCTGCTGCTGGTCGTAGCGTGTAAGTAATGCAACTAGTACTGCTGAGAGAACACAGATCAGTCCCTTTCCTCCCCCTAGAAAACAGAAGGAGTCAGGTTGTCATCATGAACATTCCCTCCCTCTTCCCACAGCATGCCAGAAGGAACGGCTTGACTGTGGCCACCCTTGTCCTAGGCAGTAAAGTCTCAGGGACCGCTGATTGAGATGGATAACTCGTCAATTATTGACGGAACCAAGAATGAATTTAAACCCACTAGGATTAATCCAATTGGCTTTCCCAGAAATAGAAGTGTATTTGCGGAATCTGTTTCTGTAAGATCTCATTCATTTTTCAATGTTCCCAATATACACGGCACTAACTGCAAACTGGGGCATACGTTTGTGCAAGTTTGCTTCATCGAGTGAGCTGCTTTCTAAGCAGCAAGTTATAAATTTAGTGTCGTAAAGCATCACTATATTAGGATTGCTTTGTGTTTTTTTGCAGAGCTAATTAACCACTGGCAATTAGTACTGTTTCGCTGCACAAATTGGCACCACTTGGCATGTTCCGTAGCCAATACTACGGATGTGATGATATCATTTATATTTCACGTGCCATCTGCCTTTATGCAAAGATAAAGCAGAATGAAGAAGCTCTTCAGCCATTTCTTACTTTCTTAGCTACAGGAAGCTTAATTAAAACAAAAATGGCAATTTGCAACACTTACCACTCCTCTTTTGGAGAAAGGCCATCTTGGCTTTTTGGATTCTGGGTGAAATTAAAGACAATATATTATTACGAGTACTTAGAGTAACCAGTGACAGATCATTGTAGTGCTTTACAAAACCTGCTTTTTGAAAATTAGCCAAATAGAATTCATCCTGCTTTAATTCTCTTTCTCTTGAGAATGCACGAAATGAATATTTATATTTTTGCAGATGAGTGAATGAAGCAATGTTGCAACCTAAAAGCTGGTGTTCTGTTGCCGCCTTAAGGTGGTATTGTCCTGTTTCTTTACTGGTGTATTATTTAAACTCTTTTTCCTCATCGCTTGAGGAGAAATCTATAAACTGTACTGAAGATGTTGAGTAATTTAATTAAGACAGGGAACCAAAGCACTTTGGGGCCAAAAGGACAGGCCCTTCATTTTCACACTGTCTTACCAGAACCCCCTCATCACATGCAAACTTCAATAGCCTGAGCAAATGAGAGACTTGGAAACTGCATTCCCTCATAATCCCCAGATGTGGTTAAATGAAGACTCCCAAAATAGGGAACATTAAAACATCACCCATTTTTATGTCGGGGCTTCTTGCTACTGGCCATCATCTAGGAGTTGCTTTGACTTGAGAAGGAAGCCGTTATTCAATCCCTCATTCTTTGGAAGACCAGGAAGGAAAGAGATTCGATTGGATTCTAGCCTTTTGAATTTTATGCTGTTTGCATAATGTTGTAATGCTACCTAGCAAAAGCTGAAAATTGTCTCTTAGGTGTGGGTGGCATGTTCTGACCATTCTGTATACAAAATGCATGTCTTATACATCCATTTCTCTCTCTATCAGATCCCCCAGGAGAGTGTGCGTAATAATTCAATCAAAGGGAAGCAATGAACTGAGCAGCATTTACTGCAAAGGATGTGCTTAAGGCACCTTCCCACCGTAACCTTGGGAGGCACCTGCCCAACAGATTATCCTCTCATTCATTTTGACCACCTTATCGATCTTTATTAAAGGGAGATTAAGTGGACTCTCCCTTAGGCACAAATCAGCTTCACCACACTTAGCTCTCACATGCCTGGTGGTAAATTATTACATCCAATTTGAACTGCAATAATTGGGGTCCCTGGTCCTTGGCCAATTTCTCTCCTGTGCTTTTCTAGCTTTGGAGCCTTGGGAAAGCTTTGTAAGTATTCAGAAGATTCATGAGTCTTTATTGAATCCACAATCTTTCATTACCTGCCTTAAATATACAATTTTGCTAAACCAGAATCTTTATTTCAACTATATCTGCAGGTGACTCATATGCGCAGCAAAGCGTGAGCCGCACTGCTTTAGACTGTGACTTGGGAACATGAGGCCTCTATTCTAAGCTCCTGAGAAGAGGGCAGAGGGGTATAGGGAGGATGCTGCTTATCTTTTGCTGTATGGTATCTACCATGATGCTGGGCACACACAAAAATAACAGCTAGTGAGATGTAGAAGCAGCGATGGCCTTGTTCCTTAGCATGTGGTTCTCAAACTGTAGCTGGCATCAAAATCACCTGCAGAACTTATTTAAAAAGACTGCTGGCTGGGTGCAGTGGCTCGAGCCTGTAATCCCAGCACCTTGGGAAGCCAAGGTGGGTGGATTACCTAAGGTCAGGAGTTCAAGACCAGCCTGACCAATATGTTGAAACCTCGTCTCTACTAAAAGTACAAAAAAATTAGCCAGGCATGGCGGTGGCCACAGAGTGAGACTCTGTCTCAAACAACAACAACAACCACCACCACCACAACAACAAACAAAACGGACTAACCGACTGCTGGACACCACCCCCCAGAGTTTCTGATTCAGAAGGTCTGGGGGGGTTGGGAGCCTGGAATCTGCATTTCTAACAACTTCTCAGGTGATGGCAAAGCTGCTGGTTCGGGACAGCCTTTGGGAACCACTGTTCTAGTTGTTAACTAATTGACAGCATTCTAAAGCCTCTTAAAATGTACTAACCTCTGTTAAGGCCACACTGTGTTTAGAACTAGCTCAGATTTCTAGGGGCATGTCCTCAAGCAGATCACTTAACCCCTCTTGGTTTGCTCACTTGGATTACTGTATCATATAAGATAGTAAGTAGATGTGAAAGGGTCTGTAAAAATAAAGAGCTATAAACATGTTAGTTCTGATTTATTCACTGGTGGCCCTGGGCTCCACATACAGGAGACTGCAGCTGCCCATACAATAGATGACAGATGATAACAGATGCAGACTGGTAGAGAGGGCACCGGACTTGGTCAGGAGCCTTGATTTCATTTCTCTGCACAAACCAGCTGACCCCATGACTAGGCCACTTCTCCTTTCTGGGTCTCACTCACACATATGTGAATGAGGGATGATCCTGGTGGTTTTTAAACTGTTTTGTTGGGTGTCTGAGGCTCCTGGGGATGCCTTGGAGGTGAGTCTTTGGGGCTCATCTCAGCTGCAAGCATTGCAACTTCACCTGGATTTGTTTTGTACACTGGATTTCCAAGCAAGGATTCTTTTGTAAAAAGGACTCTGCTAAGAACTAAACCAGTTTAAAAACCACCAGCATGGATAATGCTTAAGTTCCTCTTAGCTCTCAAAGGCTTTGATTTACCTATCCCCAGAATCTTGAAGAAAACACCCTGAAGACCCTAGTTGTTCTTTTATTTCACAAATGAGATGAAGATGCAGAAGCTTTATCCCTAAAGCTGCCTCTCTATCAGACACTCATCTGCCACTGGCACCTCTGCCTCCCCATGGTACCACCCTAGTTGGAAGGTATCAGTGTGAGGCTGAAGCCCAGGAGTGGGGTGGGAGATGAACATGACAGCAATAATGGGGAAGCTACTCACCAGCCTAGAGAGAGCACTCTGATCTAGGATGCTGCACCTGTCTCAGGTCTGGGGCCTGGGATAAGACATTTGGCCAGAAGACATTTTAAGGGAAGAACCATACCTTATTCATCTCTGTAAATGGAATGCCCAATACCAAGACTGGTACTCAGCTGGTTCCCGTAATTCCAGTAACAGCTGGTGCCTATTGTAATTGGTGAGGCTGATTGTAACTGGTCAGTGCATAGATTCTACTAATTATTCAATATTTTGAAAATTCCCCCTGGTTATGGCAATATCTGTTCCACAGTGGGCATGGAATGAAAGTATACTGAATGAACAGAACCTGAATTCAGCAGCAGAAGTGGATGGCATAGGTAATCAGCAGCTCCATCTGACACCAGAAGGTCCCCAGGGAACACCTCAAGTCCAGGTAAGTTCAGCACCACAGAGCTCCGCCTGTGCTCGTAGAACCTGTGCTCAAGAGATAAAAGGAAAACCACACCGAAATATCATCTTAGACCACTCAGAATGGCTATTTTTAAAAATTAAAAAAAAAACAGATGTTGACGTGGTTGTGGAGAAAGGGATGCTTATAGTCCATTGGTGGGAATATGAATTAGTTCAACCTCAATGGAAAACAGTATGGAGATATTTCAAAGAACTAAAAATAGAACTACCATTCAACCCAGCAATCCCACTACTGAATATCTACCCAAAAGAAAAGAAACCATAATATAAAAAAGACACCTGTACACATATGTTTATTGCAGCACTATTCACCATAGCAAAGTCATGAAACTGACCTAAGTGTCTATCAATGGTTGATTAGATAAAGAAAATGTGGTATATACATGCACATAAAAACACTATGGAATGTGGTATGTGTACACATACACACACCATGGAATGTGGTATATATATATATATATATACACCATGGAATGTGTTGTATATATATATTTATATATACACCAGGAAATGTGGTATATATATATTTATCTATACACCATGGAATGTGTATACACACACACACACACACACACACACACACCATAGAATACCATGCAGCCATAAAAAAACATGAACTCGGCCAGGCGCAGTGGCTCATGCCTATAATCCCAGCAGTTTGGGAGGCCGAGGTGGGCAGAGCATCCGAGGTCAGGAGTTCGAGACCAGCCTGACCAACATGGTGAAACCTCATCTCCACTAAAAAAGATACAAAATTAGCTGGGCATGGTGGCACATGCCTGTAATCCCATCTACTTGGGAGGCTGAGGCAGGAGAATCGCTTGAACCTGGAGGCGGAGGTTGCAGTGAGCCAAGATCACACCATTGCACTCCAGCCTGGGCAACAAGAGCGAAACTCTGTCTGGAAAAAAAAAAAAAAAGCATGAAATTATTTCCTTTGCAGCAACATGGACGGAGCTGGAGGCCATCATCCTAAGTGAACTAATTCAGATGCAGAAAATCAAATATCACATGCTCTTGCTTATAAGTGTGCACTATACAATGGGTACCCGTGGACATAAAGATGGAAACAATAGACTCCAAAAGTGGGGAGGGGTGAGGTGGGAGGGAAGTAAGTGTTGCAAAATTAACTATTGGGTACAACATTCAATATTTGGGTTATGGGTACACTAGAAGCCTGTTCTCCTCCATGATGCAATATACCCATGGAACAAATATGCACATGTACTCCCTGAATTAAAATAAGTTTTTAAAAAGATGCAAGGAGAGATCTTAGAGCTGAGTTAGGCAGGTTCGTGGTTCCGACCACCTCTGGTCATGCAGAATGGCTGCGAGCTGCCTGCTGCCGCTCTGTTAGGAAGGACTGGGAGGCAGGGGAGGGCTGTGATGACACAAACACCCCATACATCTACTCACCACCTCTTCCAGCCTTACTTGCCGTTTATGGTTTTGACTAATCCAAAGCAGAAGAGCTCACGTAGACATGTCAATGCAAGTGCACCCTGCTTGTTCTGACTCAGAAGGATATTAGGAAAAAGACCTCAAACACAGAAGTCTTTGCAAATTATGCACACTGCCTCAGAAGGCCGCAGGATCCATGGGGGTGATCTTTGTACCCCTAATGATCCGAAGCTGGTTGTTTAAAGTCAGCTACTGTTATTTTTCCCAGAGAAAAATGAGAAATATTGTTAGAAAAGTTCATCACACAGGACTATCTACCTTCTCCTTTCCCCTGCCCTTTTCCTTTCTCCTACCTTCTCTTTTCCCTTGGCCCATTTCATGAAATGTGTCTGTAGGATGTTCACAAGATAAATGGGTGATGTCACAGACACAGTAGGGAACAGTGCCAAAGCCACCAGGTATTTGCTCAGTGATCTCTAAGGAGCAAAATTGGTCAGGCTGGTAAGGGGTCTGTCATGCTGGGGACCTGCCTAATAACATGGAATTGTAGGGACTTACAATTTTCTCATCAGAATTGTTCAGATATTCCTTTGGTCTATTCTAAGGGACAGAGATACAATTTCTTCTGTTTACTGACCAATGTAATCTCTATATTTTCATCAACAATAGTTAGCATATATACTTTACATAGAAAGAAATTTGTCTTGATTTACCAACAAAAGCATAGCTATGAATTGCCTGGAAAGTTGAGAGCCTAGGTTTGTCACACCCTTTTGGATATTGTGATTTTGTCTATTGCCATCTAGCACTCTCCCACCCCCAAGGTGGCTGTGCTTGGATCCCTGTTAGTCTCCCTATCCCAGTCCTTCCTCCACTCTTTCCATTTTCCTACCTAGCTGCTGCTCAAGTCCTACCAGGCTCTGCAGCCAAGTTCCACGGTTCTGACCTTCTATATGAGTGACAGCCTTTCTGCCTGCACTTTTGTCTCTTGCCTCTTAATTGCACATTCTCAGATCCCATGCCCTCTTTCTTGTCAATATGTGTAATGGTGGAGTGTATCATGCCCTGTTAGGTTCATCATAATGCTGATGAAAACTGGTGTATATTAGCATATCCTGTGGAATTAATTATAAATACCCATCCCGAGTCCCACCGTGGAGATTCTGATTTAGTAGGTCTGAAGTGGGCCTCTGTATCTGTATTTTCACCCAGCTCCCTGGATACTCACCACAACTAGAGAACAATTACTTTTGAGGTTATAAGTAACTTGATATAGGCCTTTCCTACCTTTAGGTTTTGAGTATTATTTCACATTTTCAGCCTTTGCCAACATTTTTTTCAAATCATTTTACTTATGAATAGTAGAACAAGTCGTTTTGGAATTTATAATTAGTGGTTAACTTATATCCCATAATTTTCTACAAAATATATGAAGCAAGGATGCCTCAGACTGTTCAGATACACAGTGTAGACACAAAATAAAGTTCATTTTCAGTTATAAAAGGCTGCTTCCTCCAAGAAGTCTTCCGTGATACTCAAAGGAAATAATTATTCATATTTGTGCACTCCTCCATGTCTCCACCAGATCAGGGCCTCAACATGTTCCAATTGTATTAACATGGTCGCCTCTTACCTTGTTTCTCTGCCTTCCTTTTTATCTCCTTGATTCCATCCTATAATGGTCACTAAAGGTGAGTTATCTGAAATTTAAGTCTGAACAATCCCTTCCTGGCTTAAGACACCTCAGAGGATTCTCATACCAGATAAACACATTTTTAAAGCACAAACACAAGCCTTCCATGATCTGGCTCCATTTTCCTACCTGATATTCCTTACTTTGCAATTTGATCTCTGGAAATAGGGAATGCACTGTAATTCCCCATACAAAATGGTGCTTCCCAGCTTGGTGCTTTGGCTGGGAATGTTTTATCCCCTTGCTGCCTTCCCCAAGTCTGTCTAACTCCTAGTCATAGTATGAGATTCAGGCCCATGAATTATCTCTGTTAAGGAGATAATCACAAAGGGGAAGTACTTAAGTAACACTGGGCTCAGCTTTATTCAATTGTCTATATTCCCTGGGGTTTTGTAATCTGTTTCACCTGCCTTTTCTCTGCTCTTCTATTTTTTTTTTTTAATTAGGAAACTTTAGGAGAATGTAGTCATCACTGTTATTGTAATAATAGATAATGTGCCAACTCAATGTGCATGCTTTTTCCTTTTCTTGCTATTAAAACCCTGCTTTGTCTGGGATGGTATGTGCTGAGGTCATAGGCTGACCTTCTCTGACTCTCTTGCAGCTACTGAAGGCCATGTGACCCAAACCTGGCCGATGAGATTTAAATGGAAGCTCAAGCATGTGAATCCTGGAAAAAGTTTTTCAAAGGGGACAGACTCAGCTAGCTTCTTCTGTTTACCCCTTGTCCTTTGCTTTTTGCTGTCTGGAATAGATCTTGAAACCTGAACATATACCACAACCCTTGCAAAGACAAGAGCAGAATAGAAAAACAGATGCCTGGGATCTGGTTATGTTACCAAAAACCCTCTCTTTCCTTACTTAGGTCATTCTGGTTGGGTTCTGTGACATCCAGGCAAATGCTATCCTTACTGACCCAGATCTCTCATCCTGGATTCCTCCTCCAAGGATGAGGCCATCTTTCAGCATTCTACACTTCTGTTTGACTTTTTCTCTACTTTATGATTTGGTTTTATAAGAAGATCATTAGGGCTGCGACTTCTTACAACTTTCCTTTTTTGTTTGCCAACTCAATGTCCATGATAGTTATAAGGATGGAAGGAAATGAATTAGGTGGGAGTTGAGAAAGTTAAAATAATTTGAATGAGAAACATAATTCTACCTTCATCATATTGCATACAGGATATTGGGACTGACACATAATGGATTAGCAGTGTACAAATCCAGCCAGGAAGTTTTATAATGGTCTTCAGAAGGTATTATATAACATAAAATGCTGAGTGCTCAGAAAAAGAAGACCCCTGAAGAGGAATGTCAGAAGCTTCCCCATCAAATATATAGTTCTCTTGATAAAAATCTAAGAAGCACATGAGATTTTAGCATTTAAAGAGGGCGGGGATTGAAAAAATTACAATCATTTGAATGAGAAATGTAATCTAGGGGAATTTTTGGGAAAAAAAGGACTCTTTTGAGCTTGAACTCTAGATGTTATACACTCTAGTATCATTAAGTTTAGTAGTTTCCCAAGATTCTATAAACTGCTTTTCTATTCCCCAGAGACCTCAGAGAGCATGTAACTACTATTGGGGTAGAAGGATTCATCTTCCCTGACCCCTTCTTGGATGGCTTATGTGTTTCTGCTCTGTGCTTCTATAGTCCTCTGGAGTGGTGGTTAAGAATGTGGGGTCAAATTTCATGGATTTTAATCTTAGCAGTGTGACCTTTGGTTGAACAACTTAAGTAATCTCTCTGGTCCTTACTTTGCCATTTGGGAAATGCAGACAATAATAATATTGTGTGAGGATGGGCTAAATTAATCAATATAAAGCACTTAGATCAGTGTCCAGAACTTGGTAAGCAGCCAATAAATGCTATTAGACTGATTATTGAATATATTATATCATGTTTTATTTATGTGTCTTTTCCATTAGACTGACACTCCTTAAGTACAAAAAACATGTCTTATAATCATTTGTATTGGTAGGTGCTAATTTAGAACTTAATCCATTGTTGCTGATGAACATGAATGAATGAAACCATCTTCTCTCATGAAAAGTATCTTATGTTTTGTAGATTCATGTCTTATTTCCCTTATCACCCTAAGGTCCAGCTCCTGGTCTGAATTCCTCTGTTTAGTAAGGGCTCAGTAAACATTTGTTAAGTAAATGGAACAATAACCCAACCCACGTATACTCAGAGTGATTGATCATTGCCATTTCCCTACACAAACTCCTGCAGAATGTGTACTCCAAGAATAGCTAGCTCTGTACTGTTCTTTAAACACACTGTGCACTTCACGCCTCCATGCCTTGGCTCAGGTAGTTCCCATCTGCCTGCCTAGCTGTACTTTGTCTGCCTGAAAAACTTGTATTCATCTTTAAATTCTAGCTTAGACATTCCTCCTCCATAAATCTTTTCTGACCCACTCAGGGAGGGACAATTCTCTTTCTTCCCTTCCCTTGCCTACTCCTACCTTGTCTCTTTATAATAAACACATTGAACATTCATACTGGATCTTATATATCACAGAATCTAATCAGTTAGCATGGAATCTGACATAGAACAAGTATTCAGATAAGCTTGTTGAATAAATAGACATGTTGACCTACAGATGGAAATACTGACAGTCCTCAATTGCATTTGTTTTTCCATTCTGGAACATAAATGAATAATTGTATGCATATACGAAAGCAGAATACGGTTTGAGTGCTCACCCTCCCCGAGTTAAAAGTGGTTGGTTACATTACCTGTATCTATTTTGCTCATCTGGGATACCTTCTGACATCATGCATCCATTTGGGAGCACAAAGGTCAAATTTGGAGTTGAATGTGCACATAGGGAGCAGGGAGAAGATAAGCGGCTTGTGAACGGCTTGATCCATGACCTTGACTTTTTGCCTTGGTGTTCAAAACCCACAAATGCTAATTCTGGAAAGGTGAATATGCCTCTGGAAGGGCATAAAAAATTTCTGTGGCATGAAATATATTGTGTTCATCAAAAGACAGCATGAGTTAATAAAAATATCAAGAACCACCATTGTAGTCATGCAGAGACCTAGGAAAGCAATCAGAACATCTGCACCAGTAATACGAAGAGACATGGATTGGTGCGGAAAATGTGCCTCTATGTCGAGTCCATGCCTGGCAGTGGACTGGATTTCTGGGCACTCTAGAAAAGACCCAGGTCTGTGTCAGCTGGGGTTGCTCGGATCGTTGGATGAATGAAATTAACTCAAATAGCTGTAATGAATTCAGCATGACTGAATTTAGGTCTCACGGTGGGTGGAGTGTGTATCCAAACTGGTATCTTCTTTTGGCTGTTCTAAATATTAGGGTTTTTTTTTTTTTTTTTTTTTTTAATAAACGTGGCATTCATGCAAGATTAATGTCTCCAATTCTGGATTGACCATCCACTGGAAGCAATCAGTGTAGTGAATTCAGAATTCTTATCTCCCTCCCCTAAGCAAAGTGGTGTCTGTGTGGGGTAGGGGTGCCCGGTGTGAAGAGGACGGGGAAGAATATTTTTAGAGATTGGATTTCCTGACAGGAGGACTTAGCTGGTGAATAAACTAATAATAAATGCAAACTATTTGGGGTGTGGCTGGCAACCCATTGTCACCGTGTAAGTACAGTATAACTCCATGCCACCCTTTATTTGTTTAGAAAAACACAACCAAAGAAATATCCTTGATAAATGCTTTTTTTTTTCTTTGGTTTTATGCTTGGCTATTCTGGTTCTTTGCTTCAGGACAAGCTTTGGAACCCAGAAGGTTGTATAACTGGGTGTCTGACCCAGACTTTGCAGCCCTCTAGAGCAGGACACCCTTCCACTGGCTTTCCCCACCCCCACCCACCATGTAGAAACCCCAATACAGCCACTCTTTCACTAACCCTGAGTTGCGTTGCCCCAAGCTGGTCAGATCCGAAGGGACTAGTCCCATGGCTGCTGGAATAATCTCGTCTCCCTTCTGGTACCAGAACGTATTCTTATTCTATGCTCTGCTGAAGATCTGAAGGTCCATGGTGTGGGCTGAGAAAGCAACAATTCAGAGCATCCCGGGAATTCCCCCCCACCTCACTGCTGAGCAGGCCGTGCACCCATGTGTCAGCACTCAACAATGAGGCAGCTCTCACGTGCTGGTGCCAGAAATGTCTCTGGCTGCTGGAAATGGGTCCCCCAGTAGACCTCAAATGTCTACATTTGGTAAGCAATAGACTGATCTTGGTGAATATTATTCTAATTTAAAATCAGCTGGCATTTACTGAGAACTGATTCTTCTTAGACACTTTGTTAAGTGCTTTACATGCATTATCATATTGATTTTCACAAGCACCCTATGTAGTAGATATTACTGTTCTCATTTTAGACCAGAGGAAACTGAGGCTTAGAGGGATGCATAAGGAACTTACCTAAGGTCGCAATGTTGTAGTGAATGACAGAGCTAGAATTAGAAATTCAAATATGCAGGTCTGCTCCAAGAAGACTTGTAAATGGGAAGAAGAGAAAAAGAGACTACCAACTATTTTAATGCACAACAAAATGTTTAAAATGACGTAATGATGGCTACTACTTTAGGAAAAAGAATGGGGTATAATGGTTTGAATGGTGGCCCCCCAAAAAATGATATGTCCACATCCTAACCCCTGGATCATGTGCATATGGCCTTATTTGTAAAAAGGGTCTTAGCAGATATGATTAAATTAAGGATCTAGAGATGAGATTATTCTGGATTGTCTGAGTGGGCCCTAAATCCAATGACAAATGTCCTTATCCTTATAAAAGACACTTAAGAGGCCAGGCTCAGTAGCTCACGCCTATAATCCCAGTACTTTGGGAGGCCAAGGTGGGCGGATCACCTGAAGTCAGAAGTTCGAGACCAGCCTGGCCAAGATGGTGAGACCCTGTCTCTACTAAAAATACAAAAAATTAGCCCGGTGTGGTGGTGCACGCCTGTAGTCCCAGCTACTCAGGAGACTGGAGCATGAGAATCGCTTGAATCTGAGAGGCAGAGGTTGCAGTGAGCTGAGATTATGCCACTGCACTCCAGCCTGGGCGGCAGGGTGAGACTCCGTCTCAAAAAAAGGAAGAAGAAGAAAAAAATATACACTAAGAGAAGAGACACAGTGAAGAGAGAAGGGTATGTGAAGACGGACAGAGGCAGAGATTAAAGGGAGGCAGCCACAAGCCAAGGAACGACTGGATGAAAAAGCAAGCGAAAGTCCTCCCCTAGAGCCTTCAGGGGAAGTGCGGCTCTGCCCAAACTGTGATTTCAGACTTCTGATTTCCAGAATGGAAAGAGGATAAATTTCTGCTGTTTTAAGTCACCTGATTTACGGTAATTTATCATAGCAGCCACAGGAAACGAATATGAGGCAGTCCTATTGAGTGGCAAGGGCACCCAACCTAGGACCCGGATTCCCAACTGTGACCTTGGCCTGTCGCTTCCCTGGGCCGCTGTTTCCTTATGTGGAAAGCAAGTGTGCTGCGTGAGGCTGCCTGCATCCTGCATGCTCTAGTGTGAGATCCGGGAGCATCATTCTCCTTCTCTCCTTCTGTGGCCAGTGGGTGAGGACAGTAATTGTGTGGTGACCTTTATCTTGGCAGAAATATTTGAAGATGATTAATTCAAAGCTCTCCTTTTAAAAATATGACGAATAGATCATTTACATTTTTCAAAGATTCCTTCTGTGCAGCAGACTTAAACCAAGGACCACTAGTCTTTAATTCCCAGGTGCAAATTTTAAGAAAAAATAATAACAAAGGCTAGAGAATATGGGAAGTACAACTGCCCTTTAGTGATATGTGTGTCTTAAAGGAATAAAAATCTTATTGAAGGCACTGCAACTTGGATAAAGCATAGTCTTATCTTTTCCTTTGCTACGAATGTTGCCCAGTGATTTTTGTTTTTTAATCAGGCAGCCTTATCAGGCCCTATTCATCAGAAACTATAGTCCTTGTCCGGTAGTAAGAGTTCATGGTAAATGTAGTTTTTTTCAGCAGGCAGCTTTTCAGCAATTGTGTGACTAGAAAAAGTTGGCATTCCATTTTAAGAATCATAATGTTTTACCCTATGCAAGAAATATAGTGCAATTTGGAATGCTTGCTTATAACTATGGGTTGATTACACAGGAAGAACAAATTAAGCATCAGTAACAAACTTTTTCTAAAAATCTCTTTTTAAAATAATCAAAAGAGAAATGACAACTCTACTGCCAATTATTGAACTACAGCTCTCTTGGTTAAATCTGGGATATATTTTTCTATTATGAGTCTCAAAAAATTGTTGGGAATGCGCTTTTGTATGTTTGACTATGGTTTCTAATTCAACTTTCTATCAAAGTATTCCATTTGTTGGAAATGCAAATGAGAAGCAGATAGGATGACAAGCTTCTAGTTTACCGCCTGGAATCTGGTACCGTGTTGGCGACTTCTCATAAATGCGGAGTGAACAAATGGAAGACTTGTACCCTATACATCAGTTTGAACATAGAACAGAGATGCCTCTTAAGAGTCTCATCAGCGTGTGAGAAATGCCATGTACTGTGGCTGTGGGGTCAAATCAGTAATATTGTTTTGAGGACACGTGTTCAGAGCACCATGGTAACTGCTGGTAACTGCCCAGAAATCTGACCTTCTTTCTAGGTTACTGTTTTTTTATGGAAAACAGTCAACATACTCCCTTGTGTACAAGCAATACTTGTACAAATCCCCGCAAACCCAAAGTACACTCAGAGACAAGCACAAAACTATAAGGAAGATCGAGGAGGTCGAAAGGAGCTGGAGGGAGTCAAATAAATAGTTGGAGAAGAAAATACACAAAACAAAAGGGGACCATACAATTTTCCCTAAAAGGCATGTCCAAACCCAACTACCAATTTTTCCTTTTTCTTTTCTTTTTCTTTCCTTAAACGTTTATTGGACACCTATTAAGTGCCAGGCAGTGTTCTAGGTACCAGGGATACGGCAATAAACAAAACAGATGAAAATCCCACTTTCCTGGAACTTACATTCTACTAGGTTGGTGCAAATGTAATTGCAGTTTTTGCCACAATTAAAAGTAATGGCAAAACCCATAATTACTTTTGCACCAACCTAATAGATGAGCTGATGCTGGTGGAAGAATGGCACGTGGTTCCCCTTGCACCATGCCCATAACAGGAAGGCTCCCCAAGGCTGCAGTCTTCTCTTTTGAGTAATGAGCAGCACACTGCCTATTAGTCTCTGAATCCTGTCCAACAAGTCTTAAAGCCCCGAAGAAGCTGACAGAGTCTTCTCCTCTAGTATGTTCTACAGTTAACAGACAGTGCTTGGGACATTAGGGGTTTTAGATAAAAGCCTATGGGGTATAATATTGTATTGTATTGAACCTAAAGGTCAGATACATTACATCTGATGTGCCTGATGTTAGAATATTTAGCTCTGGGGTTAGAAAATTTTAGAAAGAATATGTCAATGACTTACATGCGGGAGGTGCTGAATGAATGGTTTCTCTAAGAATAACCATAGCTACTATTTGAGTTATATTATTAACCAGTTCAAAAGAAAGACCTGTGAGAGGAACACGACAGGTGTGCATTGCTTAATGATGGGGATATGTTCTGAGAAATGCATCCTCAGGCAATTTTGTCATTGTGTGAACATCACAGAGTGAACTTACACAAAACTCGATGGTGTGTAGCCTACTATACACCTAGGCTGTAAGGTGTCACCGGTGGTTCCCAGGCTACAAACCTGTACACCTTGTTATGGTACTGAATAATGTAGGCAGCAGTAACACAATGGGAAGTATTTGTGTATCTAAACATAAACTAGGTAGAACAAAACTACGTTATTATAATCTTACGGGACCACTATTGTATATGAGGCCCATTGTTGACGAAAGCATCATTAATACAGTGCATGACTGTATTTGTATCTCCACTTCATGGATAAAAACATCAAAGTTTCAAGTGGTTAAGGAAATTGTGCAAGATCTTGTTGCCACAGAGAAGTGGAGCTGGGATTTGAATTCAGGGAGTTTGACTCCGGCAGATTTTAACTCCAGGTCCTGCTGCCCCCTATTGGTAACCCCAGATGAATCTGACTTTGGGGGAAGTTTTACTGGCATTTAATACTTTTGTTTGTTTGTTTGGTTTTTCCTCAAGACAGACTTTCAAATATCTCATCATTTGGCTTCCATGCTAACGTTGCCCCAGTGGCTAATACGGATATATTTAACTTTTCTCCTACTTTCTATTTGAGCATTGGAAGGTTAGTCTATAGTCTTATAGAAATGTAGCATGTATGTTTCTCTTCTCACTTTCAGGGCTGACCTGAAAATTAGGTAAGATGGACAGCTTCCTATGAATACAAAATTGATGGGATGCTAGGAATGTTTCCCTGTCCACAAAAGCATCTCCCTCACTTGCTTCTGATGTTTAAAATTTCCACCAACACAGCTTCACTGCTTGGCTTCAAGCTGTCTTTTGTTAAAATGCAAATGCATTGGGGATAGATAAGTGGCACTGTAATCCAAGAAGCCTGCCAACCTGCCTGTCTTCCTTCTTCCATTCATCTTTTTGGAAGTAGACACTTTCTGGGTACTGGATGCTAGAGGTTCGAAGATAAATAAGAAGCAGTCGCTGCTCTCAGGAAGGTTTTGATTCTCGGGGGCAGATGAATATAAAAGAAACACAATATAGTGTTTTAGAAATTATGATGGAGACATTTATAAGATGCGGGGAAACCCAAAAGAGAGAAATGTACTGGCTGTACTCAGAAAGATGAGAGTATATGTCCCTTAAGCCTAAATTCCCTCACACTTGCCTAAGAATGAATTGTGAAGATTTTTTTTCCAGGGGCCATATTCTAGTGGTAAGACAGGAAGGTTTGAAGTGAGTATGAGTTCACTTAAATATTATAGAATGAGAGAGGGAATGGCAGGAAGAACGAGTTCACAAAGAAAAACCTGAGAGCAAGGGTTTACCAGTTAGCCGATTCCAGAACTATGAGTATATTAGGCACTTATCACTTACACATTGTCAGATTACATGTTAAAACACTATAATACCGATAATCCCAGCACTTTGGGAGGCTGAGGAGGGTGGACGACTTGAGGTCAGGAGTTTGAGGCCAGCCTGGCCAACATGATGAAATACTGTCTCTATTAAAAACACAAAAATTAGCCGGGTATGGTGGTGCACACCTGTAATCCCACCTACTCGGGAGGCTGAGACAAGAGAATCACTTGAACCCAGGAGGCGGAGATTGCAGTGAGCTGAGATTGTGCCACTGCACTCCAGCCTGAGTGACAGAGCAAGACTCTGTCTCAAAAAAACAAAACAGAACAAAACAAAAAAACCCCCAAAACCACCAAAACAGAAGAATCAGTATTTTTGAAAAAGGTTTTATATCTATTCTGCAAGACAAAAAATCTTGCTGTGATTGGAAGCCACAGAGGCAAGCATTTCTTAATTGTATAGGCCAGGGGTCAGCACACCTTTTCTGTAAAGGGCCGGATAGTAAACATTTTAGGCTTTGTGGGCCATGCAGTCTCTGTTGCAATTCTGCCATTACAATGCTAAAACAGCCACAGGCAATGCACAAATGAGTGGGTGTTGGTGTGTTCCAATAAAGCTTCATTAACAGAAACAGGTTATGGGCTGAATTTTGGCCATGGACCATAGTTTGCTAAATCCTAGTTTATACCATTTGATAGGCCTTTTTTTTTTTTTTTTTTTTTGAGGCAAGAACCCTCACTCTTAGACAGACAGTGGGGCCTCATGCAGAGCTCTTCATTCTTCACCTAACATTACATGACCACGCAGCCTGGCAAGCAGCTGTTCAAGGAAGTGGGCTCTTTGAACAAATGGCTGCTGCAGAAAAGACTGCAGAGACATGTGGAAGAAGAGAAGAGAGAGGGAAGAGAGACAGATCGGGGATCTGTCTGGGTTTTTTTTGTTTTTGTTTTTGTTTTTTTTTCAGTTCTTGTTTATTAGCAATGTAAGAGTCTTGTGATAGTTAATATTGAGTATCAACTTGATTGGATTGAAAGATGCAAAGTATTGATCCTGGGTGTATCTGTGAAGGTGTTGCCAAAAGAGATTAACATTTGAGTCAGTGGGCGGGGGAAGGCAGACCCACCCTTAATCTGGGTGGGCACCATCTAATCAGCTGCCAGCAAATATAAAGCAGGTAGAAAAACGTGAAGATCTGAGATTGGCCTAGTCTCCTAGCCTACGTCTTTCTCCCGTGCTGGATGCTTCCTGCCCTCGAACATCGGACTCCAAGTTCTTCAGATTTGGAACTCTGACTGGCTCTCCTTGCTCCGCAGCCGGCAGACAGCCTATTGTGGGACCTCGTGATCATGTGAGTTAATACTTAATAAACTCTTATCTATCTGTCTATCCCATTAGTTCTGTTCCTCTAGAGAACTCTGACTAATACAGATTTTGTTACAAGGAGTGGTTCTAGAGGAACAGAGCATTAAGGATGGAGTTCTTTCGTTGGTTTTGGAGCTCCTGGAGTTGGCTGCTTCATATGATTAGACCCAAAAATGCTAAGGACTCTACTTCTAATAGTATGGAGAACACTGACAGTCCTTGGTGTGAATCGTTTAAAGAGTTATGCAACATAAATGCATTTGACACTCCTGATTCACTGCTTGTGAGAGGCAAGTTTAGTGACTCTTTACATAATACCTTTGACAATATGTGGAGAACCGAGGAACATAATGAAGCTGGTTGGTTGCTCCTAAGTTCAGTGGACAAAGTGTTGAGAGAAAATAATGAACTCAGGGATTCTAACTCCTGGCTTCAGAAGCAGACACCCAGCGTCAAATCTGCTAAGATTGCCCTGAGTGAGAGTCTTATCTCCTGTACAGAAAGAGCTGAAATTGTGGAAAAGTAGACACAAGCTCTTATCATGTGAGTGGCTGACCTGCAATGAAAGGTGCATGCACAGCCCCACCAGGTGCCTACTGTTAAAGTGAGGTCATTGATTGGAAAAGAATGGGACCCTGCAACTTGGAATAGGATGTCCGAGAGGACCCTAATGAAGCTGGGGACACTGAGTTTGTAAACTCTGACAACGCTTTTTGCCAGAAAAAAACAGCTTCCCCATCCCCAGTAGTGGCAACATCCCCACCCTGACCCATGCTGCCATCAGCCTTTCCACCTTTGTCTGGGGAGATAAACCCTGCACTGCCTGAGGCAATAGTGATGGCCTCCCTTGAGGCAGTTGGCAGGCAAGATAATGTTGATTCTTCTCAGGAGCCACCCCCAACAACCTTGTTTGCCTCTAGACCTGTAACTGGACTAAAGTCCTGACAGGGCCCTAGAGGTGAGGTTGAGAGTGTGACCCATGAGGAGGGGTCCTACACTTGAAAATAACTGCTTGAGTTTTCTAATTTATATAAACAGAAATCTGGAGAACAGGCATGGGAATGGATATTAAGGGTGTGGGATAATGGTGGAAGGAACATAGAATTGGATCAAGCTGAATTTTTTGATTTGGGCCAACTAAATAGGGACTCTGCATTTAATGTTTCAGCTTGGGGAGTTAAAAAAGGGTCTAAGAGTTTATTTCTTGGTTAGCTAAAATATGAATTAAAAGATGGCCCACTGTGAGTGAGCTAGAAATGCCTCATCTCCCTTAGTTTAATGTAGAGGAAGGGATCCAAAGGCTTAGGGAGATTGGGATGGTGGAGTGGGTTAGTCACTTTAGACCTTCTCATCCCGGTAGAGAGGGTCAGAAGATATACCCTTGACCAATGCCTTGTGAAATAGATTTGTGAGGGCAGGACTTGCAGCTTTGAAGAGCCCTGTAATTGCTCTTCTCTGTAAGTCAGATCTAACAGTGGGAACTGCAGTCACTCAACTACAAAATTTAAATAAAATGGGAATAATTGGATCCCAAGGTGGCAGAGACCAAGTGGTGGCACTCAACCATCAAAGGCAAGGTGGGTGTAGCTACCATAATGGACAGAAGAGGCAAAGTGGCAATCAGAATAGACTGACTCCTGTAGAGCGCTGGCACTGGCTAATTAATTACGGTGTTCCTAGAATTGAAATTGATAGGAAGCCTACTACATTTCTACCTAATTTTTATAAGCAGAAAACTTCTAGGTTGAATGGACAAGACTAATTTGAATTACAAAAACAGAGAATCACGGCCCCTCAATCAATTTCCAGACTTGAGCTAGTTTACAAACCCAGAACCCCTTGAATAAAGGGGAGGCCAGGTCCCCTTGAGGAAGGACCCCACTACATTACCGACAATTTGTGTAGTGAATCTTTTTTTGATATGGAGTCTTGCTCTGCCATCCAGGCTGGAGTGCAGTGGTGCGATCTCAACTCACTATGCCGTGAATCTTTCTCCCATCCTTCCCTAAGGAGACCTCTGACCTTTTACCAAGGTAACTGTGTACTGGGGAAAGGGAAATGATCAGACATTTTGGGGACTACTGGACACTGGCTCTGAGCTGAGGTTGATTCCAGGGAACCCAAAACATCATTGTGATCCTCCAGTTAAAGTAGGGGCTTATGGAGGTCAGGTAATTAATGGAGTTTTAGCTCAGGTCTGACTTACAGTGAGTCCAGTGGGTCCCCAGACTCATCTTATGGTCGTTTCCCCAGGGCCAGAGTACATAATTGGCATAGACATACTTAGCAGCTGGCAGAACCCCCACATTGGCTTCCTGACTGGTAGGGTGAGGGCTATTATGGAGGGAAAGGCAAAATGGAAGCCATTAGAGCTACCTCTACCTAGAAAAATAGTAAATCAAAAAAATATCGCATCCATGGAGGGATTGTGGAGATTAATGCTACCATCAAGGACTCAAAAGACACAGGGGTGGTAATTCCCACCACATCCCTGTTCAACTCTCCCATTTGGCCTGTGCAGAAGACAAATGGATCTTGGAGAATGACAGTGAATTATTGTAAGCTTAACCAAGTGGTGACTCCAATTGCAGCTGCTGTACCAGATGTGGTTTCATTGCTTGAGCCAATGAACACATCTCCTGGTACTGGTATGCAGCCAGTGACTTGGCGAATGCCTTTTTCTCCATTCCTGTCCATAAGGCCCACCAGAAGCGATTTGCCTTCAGCTAGCAAGGCCAGCAATACACCATTACTGTCCTGCCTCAGGGGTATATCAACTCTGCAGCTTTGTGTCATAATCTGATTCGGAGAGACCTTGATTGCTTTTTGCTTCTGCAAGATATCACACTGGTCCATTACACTGATGACATTATGCTGATTGGATCCAGTGAGCAAGAAGTAGCAAATATGCTGGACTTATTGGTGACACATTTGCATGCCAGAGGATGGGAAACAAATTTGACTAAAATTCAGAAAACTTCCACCTCAGTAAAATTTCTAGGGGTCCAGTGATGTGGGGCCTTTCAAGATATTCCTTCTAAAGTGAAAGATAAGTTGCTACATTTGGCCCCTCCTCCAACCAAGAAAGAGGCACAATGCTTAGTAGGACTATTTGGATTTTGGAGGCAACACATTCCTCACCTGGGTGTGTTACTCTGGCCCATTTATCGAGTGACCTGAAAGGTGGCCAGTTTTGAGTAGGGTGCAGAACAGGAGAAGGCTCTGCAACAGGTCCAGGCTGCTGTGCAAGCTGCTCTGCCACTTGGGCCATATGACCCAGCAGATCCAATGGTTCTTAAGGTGTCAGTGGCAGACAGAGATGCTGTTTGGAGCTTTTGGCAGTCCCCCATAGGTGAATCACAGCAGAGACCTCTAGGATTTTGGAGCAAGGCCTTGCCATCTTCTGCAGATAACTACTCTCCTTTTGAGAGACAGCACTTGGCCTGTTACTGGGCTTTGGTGGAAACTGAACATTTGACTATGGGTCATCAAGTCACCATGTGACCTGAACTGCCTATCATGAACTGCGTGCTTTCTGATCCATCTAGCCATAAAGTGGGTCATGCACAGCAGCATTCCATCATCAAATGGAAGTGGTATATATGTGATTGGGCTCAAGCAGGTCCTGAAGGCACAAGTAAGTTTCATGAGGAAGTGGCTCAAATGCCCGTGGTCTCCACTCCTGCCACCCTGTCTTCTCTCCCCTAGTCTGCACCGAAGGCCTCATGGGGAGTTCCCTATGACCAACTGACAGAGGAAGAGAAGACTAGGGCCTGGTTCATAGATTGTTCTGCACGATATGCAGGCACCACCCGTAAGTGGACAGCTGTATCACTACAAGCCCTTTCTAGGACGTCCCTGAAGGACAACGGTGAAGGGAAATCTTCCCAGTGGGCAGAACTTCGAGGAATACACCTGGTTGTGTACTTTGCATGGAAGAAGAAATGGCCAGATGTGTGATTATGTACTGATTCATGGGCTGCAGCCAATTGTTTGGCTGCATGGTCAGGGGCTTGGAAGAAGCGTGATTGGAAAATTGGTGACAAAGAAATTTGGGGAAGGGGTATGTGGACAGCCCTCTCTGAGTGGTCAAAACTCTGAAGATATTTGTATCCCATGTGGGTGCTCACGAATAGGTGACCTCAGCAGAGGAGGATTTTAATAATCAAGTGCATAGGATGACCCGTTCTGTGGACACCACTCAGCCTCTTTCCCCAGTTGCCCCTGTCATTGCCCAGTGGGCCCATGAACAAAGTGGCCATGGTGGTAGGGATGGAGGTTACTCATAGGCTCAGCAACATGGACTTCCACTCACCAAGGCTGACCTGGCTATGGTCACTGCTGAGTGCCCAATTTGCCAGCAGCATAGATCAACACTGAGCCCTCGATATGGCACCATTCCTTGTGGTGATCAGCCAGCTACCTGGTGGCAGGTTGATTATATTGGACTTCTTCCATCATGAAAAGGGCAGAGGTTTGTCCTCACTGGAATAGGTACTTACTCCAGATATGGGTTTGCCTATCCTGTATGCAATGCTTCTGGCAAAACTACCATCTGTGGGCTCATGGAATGCCTTATCCACCATCATGGTATTCCACACAGCATTGCCTCTGACCAAGGCGTTCACTTTATGGACAAAGCAGTGTGACAGTGGGTTCACGCTCATGGAATTCACTGGTCTTACTATATTCCCCATTATCCTGAAGCAGCTGGATTGACAGAATGGTGGAATGGCCTTTTGAAGTCACAATTGTAATGCCAACTAGGTGACAATACTTTGCAGGGCTGGGGCAAAGTTCTCTGGACAGCCATGCAATGCTCTGAATCAGCATCCAATATATGGTACTGTTTCTCCCATAGCCAGGATTCACAGGTTCAGGAATCAAGGGGTGGAAGTCGAAGTAGCACCACTCACCATCACCTCTAGTGATCCACTAGCCAAATTTTTGCCTCCTGTTCCTGTGACATTACGTTCTGCTGGCCTAGAGGTCTTAGTTCCAGAGGGAGGAACACTGCCACCAAGAGACGCAACAACGATTCCATTAAACTGGAAGTTAAAATTGCCACCTGGACACTTTGGGCTCCTCCTACCTTTAAGTCAACAGGCTAAGAAGGGAGTTATAGGTGCCCACCACCACGTCCAGCTTATTTTTTAAAAAAATATTTTTAGTAGAGATGAGGTTTCACTATGTTGGCCAGGCTGATCTCAAACTCCTGACCTCAAGTGATCCGCCTGCCTGGCCCTTCCACAGTGCTGGGATTATAGGCATGAGCCATTGTGCCCAGCCTGACTTAGCTGTTCTTTTAAAATTTACCAAGACTATTTTTGTTATTTCATCACAGATTCCATATGCCAATGGAAATTACCTTCATGTCATTTTTTTGCAAATGGCTTGATGCATCCCATTGATTTGCCTTTATGTCTGCTGGCTCCATCTAATAATCAGAGCTGGACCCAGACTTTACCTGCTCTAGGAAACATTCCTTGATTTAAGACTCACAAATATACATATAGTACATCCACCCCGATGCCTTCTCTAACCAATTATTTACTCAAAATCTCCACTTAGATGTTTCACAGGTCCTCAGACTCAACATGTCCAAACCTGAACACAAGACCCACACTCTAACCACTCATATTTCATTTCTTTACCCAAGTTTATCTAGGTCAGTGAATGGACACCTTGGTTACCCAGTTGTACAAGCCAGAAGCTTGGAGGTCATTCTTGAAGATTCCTTTCCTTCACCCCAATAGGCTACCATTCACAAAGTCTGGGGGATTGTATCTCCTAAATATCTCTTGCATTGAGATACTTCTTTTTAACCCCACTGCCTTCATCATAATCTAACTTAACAATTTCTCATACCTGAACATTCGAATCATTTGACTCAAGTCTACTTGCATCTAAATCCCAGGTATATCTGACACCCATCTGATCATATCAATTCATTAAATGGTTTCACACTGCTCTTAGGGTAAGGAATAAAATTTCTCAACATCTTATTAAAATAATTCGACTCTAAACATCATTTTTTTTTCTAAGACTACCCTTTTTCACTTTCTGTGACACAACTGAATTAGATCTCATCTTAGAGCTTTATTCTGTTTCACATGTATGGAAGATTTACACTAATTGCTCCACTCTTCCCCAATCCTTACATCCATACACTTTGCATGTAACATTTCAATGCTCTCCCACTGTTGGTAACATGTAATTCCCTGACCCTGAGTTCAACTGACTGACTCGCTTTGGTTAATAAAATTAGACCAGATTCAGAGCCCAGGCTCCAAGAGGCCTTGCATGTTTCTATTTGTCCTCTTGAACCTCTCCCTTCACTATATAAAGAATCTGCTTAATTGATCCCATGGACCCATGGGAGCCCTTTGATCCCATGAGCAGGATAAGGAACATTTGGAGTGCAACTGCTCAGCTAAACCCAGCCTAGACCAAGTCACCCCCAGAGAACACAGAGATTTATAAGAAACAATAACTGTCTGTTACTTTAAGTGGTTTTTAATCTAGCAATAGCTAACTGATACACAAACATAAAAATTTGCATTTCCCTATGGCTTGGTAAGTATCTTCTACCTTTGTTGATACAATTAGGCCAACAAGGATTAAAATCAACAAAGAATGTGTACATGGATGTTATCCTTACTGCTATGAACATCAAACTATTGCTTGAGGATTGAGGTCCAGTAATAAAACAGCAGCTATTTCTCCAAAAAAATCCTCTGTGACTTTTCAAATGAAATGAGGGCTTTCCTGCCAATCCCACAAGTCAGGAAGATAAAATTGGGCATGGATATTTCCTTTGCTGCTACAGAAACTTTTCATCCCTGTCAGGGATGGCAGATCCATTGCTACAACCATGGGGCCATGCTGAAAGTTCAGAGCTGGTTTCGGAAATGACATAGTCTACTTCATTTTGGATAAGGGCATAGTCTGTCATAACAGGTTATTTTAAAGGTCACCCTAGATTTAACCAGGACATCTTGTTCCTTTCTTTTGTTCTCTAAATTTTTCTTTGAAAAGCTGTTGCATATCTCTGGCCTTTCTATTTTCTCTACCAGACAAAACCTATTACTAAGTGGATGTTAATTAAGACATTGACAATTCAAAACGAAAACCATGACTGCATATGGCATTGTATCCTGCCCCCAAATGCTGTGCTCTTAAAGGGAGACTCCTGAAATGAAAATTCTTGCACCTATAGATGTGAAGAGTGACTTGAGTGCTATAAAACAATGTGCACTGGTTAACACACCGTCAGCTTTGTTACGTCAGGACAGAAATAAAAATCTAATAGCAAATAGTCAACAGATGTCATAGCACCAGAGAAAATAAATGCATACACACCTGGATGGGTGCCATTCTTCTCCCTGAAATAAATTTTAAGAATATATGTTTTAGTCTTGCTCATACCCATTCCAAACTCCAAAGCAAACATGTTGAAAGGAGAAACCATGATCCCTCCTAGTTAAAACATGTTCTACATTTTGGTGGGATTGGAAATTTGAATAACTGGCTCTTTCTCCCCTTTTAAATCAGTGACACCACGTTGTCTTTAAATAGTGTCCGTTTGCAAGAGGGCCCCCATTGCTCTCGGGTACCTGACAGACCATCGGTAAGCCTGGCTTTGGTGCATCCTTTCTCAAAGTGCCTCTAAGGACAGAAGAAAGTGAGCGAGATCATTTTCCTTCCTCCCCAGATTGCTGCCCTCCTTTCACTTAAGAGCCAATGCTTCCTAAAGAAAATGTGTCCCCTCAGTGTGACTTCCTGTGCTGTCTCCTTTTTAGGATCTACTGGCCCTTGGGGGAACGAAGCAACTCTGAGATCTATTTTGCTTTGTGGTTCACCAACTGAGAGGCCAGAGGCTTAGAGCTGTGTTACCTGAGGACTAGGGCGTCGTGGGGTGGGGCTGGGCAGGAAGTGGCCTTCTTGCTGCAGAAGAGAGGCCTGGTGAAGAGACCCTTCACTGACAGGCTGAAGCTCAGGAGGGAGACACTTGTCAGTGGGCTGGGTTTGGGGCTCCAGTGAGTCAGCTGCATTCAGGGCCCTTTCAGGTTCAGAGGTCAATCTTGAGTGGAGTCTCAAGGGTGACAGCAAGTGTGAAGAATCCTTCGAGCTTCCTGGCAGGCTCTTGGAAAGGTAACATGGGGAGCCCACAGGCTCTCCCCAGCTTCCCCAGGTGGGCACCTGCAAGGTATCCTGCCTTGTCCCACAGCTACGGGTCCTTAATCTCCTCAAAGTGGGTGAGGTGGAGAGGCGGCCTGGAGCTTGCCGGTCAAACTGGAGGAGACTCCCCTGGTTCTTTGGCAGGCTCCTCAGCGGGGGCCGAGGAGAGGCTCCGCAGTCTCGGGGTGGCACCTCTGGACAGAATGACTCTGTCTTCTCCATAAAGCTAAGAGGTTCTACTGTTGGTAGAAGGTTCCAGAAGATGTATGAGTTGCTGTTCTCTGGATCACATGGAGGGTGCTCAATGTCTGCATCCAAGTGCCCACGCTTCCTCTAGTAGTTCTTTTCCTTTTCCAGAGGAGAGTGTCAAGCAGGTTGTTGCATCTGTAGTGAGGAAGAGCAGACTGTGAAATATGTAGCAAATGACGGAGACTGCAGTGAGAAAAAAGGTCTAAAATTTCAAAGGAAAACTTCTAATTCTTCATAGGCAATAGAGCTCAGTTCGCATCAGCATCCTTTACGTTCAGAAGATAATTAATATATGTGACTCCAGCCTTCTCATCTAAATAGTGTATTGAAATCTGTTTACTGTCTACTTAATATTCCTTCTAGGTTCAAACAAAAAGGCCTTTAAAAACTTTGGTAACTTAAGGTACTTCCTGGAAACCACATAGCTCCTCTCCTTGTGATTATTACATTTTAAGAGAATCAAATATACCTTAAATCCTCCTTATCATCTACATTTATGTATGTATGTACATAATTTGGTGCATTCTGGGGATGCAAGAACAAGGAAAACAAGGCTCCTTCCCTCAAGGTTTAAATTACAGAATGAGACAGGCTTTGAAGGTAACTGATGTAAAGTATCTGACAATGTCTTTTATCTTAGATTCTATCAATCTTTACATTTTGGAAAAACGACTTGCAAGTTTGAAAAGAAAAACCCAGACATCACCAGGTACCCTACTGTTCATGATTGGAGGTGTTTTTTGCAATCTATGCATGCAGAATTATCTCTTCTCATGCTTAAGAAAAGCTGACCCTTCCATTTCACAACTTGATTCATGGAAGTGGCTTATTGTAGTTTCGTTATTCTGTACTTTCCCACATGAAGAAGGTATGTGTGGGAAAACATCAATCCTTACACATCCCTTATGGCATGAGAGTTGATGCTTGATGATTTGCAGACCAGGCGTGGGACTGTGGGACAGGCGAGATCCCTGGCCCCAGATGGCATGGGAGGTGGTTTCAGACTGTGCGTGGATTGTTTGTGGATGGAACATTAGTAGTTGACCATATATTCTAAGATCATCAATAATAGTTTTAGTAAGTTTATCATTCTAAAGCAGAACTGAGCAATCTGAAACCCTTTGGCCACATTTGGATCGCCAAAATTTAAGAATGGCTAATAATTTACTTCTTAAAATTTTAATTGCATGCGCAATACTTTTTAGTAGAACTTTTCTAGGGTGTATTATTTGCTTCTTTAACTTGATATACAGAAGGCTGAAAACCAATAAACCTTTTCCTTACAAACTGACCTCATTCTGTTGACTATCATTCTAGTACTTTGCCAAAATACAGTGATTACTACTATGTTTACTATAGTTCTGTGGAGAATACAATAATTGTTACATGTTTCTACAGCATCTGAATATTCACTCCCACACCAAATGGCCCCACGCCGATGTACTCCCTAATTTTTATTCCTTACTTCTCACTATGCTTTTTGTACTTGCCTGTGGCAACCACTCTCTCCTCTTTGTTTCTTTTAATCTGTGTCAGTCATAGAAGTCTAACAACCTTGTGAATAGATAATAGGCTGTTAGATCTATTCCTATCAGTAGAGGAGGAGCTCAATGTTATGACATTGTCATGACAATGTTGTGACTTGACATTGATTTTGGGGACTTTGTGGTCTCATTTGACTCCCTGACTCTTACCTTGTTTAAGGTCAAATAAGTCCAGGCACAGAGGCTCATGCCTGTAATCTGAGCACTTTGGGAGGCGAAGGCGGGAGGATCACTTGAGCCTAGAAGTTCAAGACCAGCCTGGGCAACACAGTGAGACCCCATCTGTATAAAAAGATTTTTAAAGGCCAAATGAAACTAACAGGTACTGGATTTTAGACTGGTGAGTTGTTTGAGGAACTACTTAGATGCAAACTAAAGTCAATTCAACTCTTATTCACAAAAGAAATCTAAAATTCTTAATGTTGGGTTTGCTTTATTTTGAGCTGAGGGCTCAACTGTTATAGAACTTCACATGTAGAACTAAAATGCATGAGGTACCCTTTTTTGCAGAGTGGAGGAAAGAAGGTAATGCCAGTTTAGGAAACTTACATTCAGTGAAGGTGAGATTGTACTAGTTTTGGTTTTAGATTGGTAATTCCTGGATGCTGCTCTGAAGGTTGATACTAACATTGCTGGAGAGGCATGAAATGGTCCCTCCTGACCATTGATAAACTAAGGTACATTGTTGCTACATGGAGAGGCCAGTTCCTCATTCTCCCAACAAACAAATGCTGAGCTGAGCATCAAATCTATGGGTACTTTCTTGCTTTTCTTTTTTTCTTTTTAGCGATGGAGTCTGGCTCTGTCGCCCAGGCTGAGTGCAGAGGTGTGATCATAGTGCACTGTAACCTCAAACTCCTAGCCTCACAGAATCCTCACACTGCAGTGCTCCTGAGGAGGTAGGACTATAGATGCTTACCACCACACCCAGCTAATTTTGAATCAATAGGTACTTTCACACATACATACAATCAGGGCCGTTCTATTATTTGTCTCCTTTAGAAGACTGTCCAAGTTCTAGGCAGCAACAATGTTAAAGGAATTTAGTATATTTGCATAGGCACTTGCATAATAGTTAGATCAAATTTCTCAGTCTTTGGGTTTCCCCTCTGTCCTTTTGGCCTTTTCCGCTCCTCTTTTGAGGGGTTAGGATACAGCTTTGGGTTTCCTTTGTAGTCGTTTGGACACAGGGGTGTAGCTGCTGGTAGGAAGTTATTTATGGTCAATAGGATTCACATCGATAAGAATTATTTATTAGCCACTGTCTTAAATATTGGAACCAAGGCAATAGTAACTGCTGACATGATGCACTGCAGAAATGGAGAAACTTTAAAAACAGCAGGGCTTAGGGAGGTGGTTTGCAGAAAGGCAGGAAGAGCTCAAGCACCAGAGGAAATGGATCTGGTTTCTCTTCCAGTATCACCGCCAACTGGCTGTGTGACCTAGGACAAGCCACTTCTCCTCTGCCAACTGCCATGCAGCATTTACCCAGAGGACATCAAAGAACCTCCCTCACAGGCCTGTTGCAGAAATTAAATGAGATAATAGCTAAGGCTCCTGGGAAGCTTTCCCTAAATGACTACACCCAGTGGATCTGGTAGAATCAAAAGTTAACAGTCAATCCATTCATGTTTAAAAGAGGAAATTAATACCTGGTCATCATAAAGAAAATTCACCAGCCTTTGACCTTCCAAGCTTTGAGAGTCCAGCAAACACCCACCCACACTGCTGGGGAAGCCATCTCACTGTATTAGAAATGAAACCATTGCAGGTTAATGATTCACTAATTCTAATGAGACCTGGAGAGATCAGCAAAACAAGTGAAACTGATAGCAATAGGACAACAGGAAAGTGCAAGAGAGAAACCCAGAAGGCAGCTGAATGTTGCCTTTAATACCTGTAAGATGGTCTGTCCCTGAAGGCAACGGCACCCAGGTGGGTCCTGAGGATCCTCAGAACCTGCAGATCCAGAGTGAGCTGCCAGGGAGGGCTCGAAGCAACAAGTTCCACACCTGTAACAATGCGCCCTCCCGGCTGAGTGAAAGCAACCTTGCTACCAGCTGCAATGAGGAACTGGTCTCTCCCCTCCTTGGAGACATTTCCAGTTATTTGTTTATGAAAAAGCCTAAAGGGGAGCCAGTTCAGAATCTAAGACAGCCTAAGAACAAGTCAGGTAAACAATGGCTGATCAAATACAGAAATGATGCAAATGTAGCTTTTTACTTCCTCTTGAGGCATTCAATAAATCATCACTCATAGTTTAGTGAAGCAGGTCTAGGTTTCTATTTCATTTATTTTCTCTAAGGTTGTGAGACGCATTCTTTGGGACTCTACTTTCTTCACATCATAAAACATTTTGTGTTGATCTATTTTATTAATGACATGCTTTGATAAGCATTGAATAATACAGGAAATGATTAGAGCACCAGGGAGCGAATTTGTGAACATTGGTTTTCAAATAATTAAAATGCAAATGGAAGAGCATTTATATCTACCAGTATTCTCATTAGATCAGTACCCCAAAGAATATTTATTTGATGCCTAGGTGGAGATAATGCATATTTATGCAGCATTGAACAAAAATGTCTACAGACTTTACCAAAACAAAGTTAAAGTAATTCTAATGAAGTCTAATTCACTGAAGTTTTCATTGTTTCGACTCATTACAGATACTTACTGTGAAGGTTCCCTGAGGTCGGTAGTTCTTAAAGTAGGGTCCCTGGACCAGCAGTATCGCTATGACTTGGGAACTTGTTAGAAAGCAAAAGTCTTCCCCTTCCATGCTCTCCAACTCCTGGAACTCTGGGGATGGGGTCAGAAGTCTGTGTTGTTTTTTTTTTTTTGAGACAGGTCTCACTCTGTCACTCAGGCTGGAGTGCGTGGCACGATCTCGGCTCACTGCAACCTCCGCCTCCCAGGTTCAAGCGATTCTCCTACCTCAGCTTCCTGAGTAGCTGAGATTACAGGTGCACGCCATCAGGGCCCGGCTAACTTTTGTATTTTTAGTAGAGACTGGGTTTCACCATATTGGCCAGGCTGTTCGAACTCCTGACCTCAGGTGATCCACCCACTTCGGCCTCCCAAAGTGCTGGGATTACAGGTGTGAGCCATTGTGCCCAGCCAGAAGTCTGTGATTAACCAGACTTCCAGGTGATTCTTACATGGGTTAAAATTTGAGAACCACTGCCCTTAGAGGAAAAAAAAAGTTCTAACTTATAGATGTTGGCCTTGTGATAACCTTTATATTAGTCTTTAATTCTCTCATATTGATCTTACTAGAACATCATTTACTTAGAACTTTGCAAAATGACTTGATCTGCCCTCACCACCATTGTCAACATTACCATGACTCAACCAAAAGCAGGATATCAAAAAATATCTATTTTGCCAGCATGGAGCCTGCATAAACAGTTCTGAGCTCCTGCCAAGGATGTCTAGAAGTGAATTGTTTCAATTTGGGAAGGAAAAAAATGAATAAAGTCTTTTAGCTTTTAATTTGTGGAAGGAAGGTCATCCTTTTATCTACCAATCCCCTCACGCACATGGGATTGTAAAGCTGTCTATCCTAGGGGATAATGGTAATGGAATATTTGATCCCAGTGCAAAAACTTCCAACCTCTGGTTGTAACTTCAAGAAGGAAATTAAGAGTCTTATAGAAAGGTCACAAAGGATTATCAGGGAAAAAAATGTGCCACCTCCATCTGATTTGTCAAGGAGATGGCAATAGGGAGGCATTTTGGGTGGGGAAGGGACGCCCTAGAGTCAGCTTTTCCTTCAAGACCCTCGGGCAACCTCACTGTGGCCCTTTCTCAGATGACACGTGGAGGTGCTCTCCAATATTGCAGAGGGAGCAGCTTGCCTCCGCATTGTTTGCCTATGTGTAGTTTTACATTTATGTATGCTTTCCTTCAATAAAAAGTATACCTTAAAAAGTACGTCTATGCTAAAAGATGACATCCTGGTTTGCTTACTTTCTGGCTTTGAATTAGCAAATTCCTAAAAGATATTTTCTTTCTAGTTGTTGAAAAGAGGTATGAGATTTATCTGAGCTTCCTTTTAGGTTTTAGGGTTACAAAAATTCAGTTGTACCATATTTACAATGATTAATATAGCTGGGCATGGTGGCTTATGCCCGTAATCCTAGCACTTTGGAAGGCCAAAGTGGGCAGATTGATTGACCCCAGGAGTTCGAGACCAGCCTGGGCAACATGCTGAAACTCCGTCTCCACAAAAAATACAAAAATTGGTTGGGTGTGGTATTGGGCACCTGTAGTCCCAGCTACTTGGGAGGCTGAATTGGGAGGAATGCTTGGGCTGAGGTTGCAGTGAGCCATGATCATGCCACTGTACTCCAGTCTGGGTGACAGAGAAAGATCCTGTCTCTCAAAAACAAACCAAAAAAAGGTGAATATCAGATGAATATCAATGCATCTTGATATCTTTCAATATTTCTGGGTTATTTATTCAGGAAAAGTTTCTAGGCAGTACATATTTTGAGCTGTTTCACACTCCAAAATGATTTTATTTTGCTATCACATGTGCAGGGCATGGAATTCTTGCAACATGGTATTTTCCTTTAAAGGTCTGTAGACAATTTTGCACAATTTTCAGTGATTAGTAGTTGAAATAGGAGGTCAATAGAATATTTGCTCTTTGCTGGGTACCATACTCTTAAATTATTATTTTTTACTTCTCTATGAGATTGTGTATGTTCTATTGAAGTGTGAAATTAATAATATATATATTATTTTATTGGGATTAGGTCTTGCTATATCACCCAGGCTGATCTCAAACTCCTGGGCTCAAGTGGTCCTCTTGCCTTAGCCTCCCCAGTAGCTGGGACTACAGGGAATGCTGCTAATTTTTTATTTTTAATTTTTTTAAGAGATAGGGTCTTGGAATGTTTTCCAGGCTTAAGTTTTTTTATTTTATATTTGAAGGTAGAGATGTTTACCTAGCATATGTCATGGTGGGTTCTGTTTACCAAATATCTAGTGTGTACACTCTATTATTTAAAATTTTTTTTCTAAATAAGAAATATTTTCTGCGTTATTTAACATTTATCTCTCTTCCACTGATTCTCTTTCTTCACTCCCATTCTTTATTCTCTTCGCTCTTCACTTTCTTCATTCTCTTTCTTCACTCTTCAGAGTGAAGTTATCGCTTCACTCTGATATTTTATCGTTTCTCTACATTATTTGTATTGCTTTTACCTTAGGGATAATTTCTTGACACCATTTTCTATTTGGCTATTTCGCTTGTTCCATTTTCTGCATAGTCCAAATTGCCTTTAACTGTTTCCATAATGACTTTAACATCAATTTTACTTTCAAGATAAATAGGAATATTTCAGTGCAATTCTTTTTTTTTTTTTTTAGATGGAGTTTCACTCTTGTTGCCCAGGCTGGAGTGCAGTGGTGCCATCTTGGCTCACTGCAACCTCCACCTCCTGGGTTCAAGTGATTCTCCTGCCTCAGCCTCCCAAGTAGCTGGGATTACAGGCATGCACCACCATAGCTGGCTGATTTTGTATTTTTAGTAGAGATGGGATGTCACCATGTTGGTCAGGCTGGTCTTGAATTTCTGACCTCAGGTGATCCACCCATCTCCGCCTCCCAAAGTGCTGGGATTACAAGTGTGAGCCACTGCTCCTGGCCTTGCAATTCTTTTTTATTGCAAAATGTTTTCATGGTGGCAGACTGTAGGTTCTTGATTCATGTCAAAAATATGGATTATTTAGTGTGTCATGAACTGAGGCCTATGATTAACTCAACTATATGTGGTCTAAAAATTAAAGTCAAAGAATCATGAATTATAATTTCTAACTTTTCCTGTTTTTTGAAATAACTCTGTTTCACAAAAAGTAGCTCTACTGAGCCATCTTAGAATTTTTTTGCTTTATTCTCATGACCTGTAAGCTATTTTACTACGCTCAGTAGTTATTCCATTTGCCATTCCTTAGAGAAGGATATCTTTGCTTGGCCAGTGTTGATTTGGGGTTAACAAAGGATTTCACTGGGTTCTGATTGCTTGCTCAGCAATTTTGCAGTTTAAGGGGCAGGGACCTACAGTCACAGCTGCAGCCACAGTCAGCACATAAGCTGGGTGCCATCACACTCATTCAGGAATGAAGGGCTCCCCATCGTGGCCAGTCCTCTGCTTGCTTTCAGACTGTGACCAGGAGCCACATCTGAGGCCTTCTCTCAGATATGCATTCCTACAGCTCAAGTGAGAGGACCCAAAGGGCTGGGCTTCCCATGAGTTGCCTATGCTCTCCTGCCTTCTGAATCTTGGAACAGTGCCAACTCATCTGTTAGAATTGGAGTTTTAGTAGACATTTGTTAGCATCCTCCCTGCACCCATGATCCACTCTCCTTTCCAGAGTCGTGATTTCCATTTAGGTTCCATGTGTTTCTCCATGCTTATTTCATTGCCAGCTTGAGGGGTGGAACACTAGACCTTGGCTCAGTCAATTTTGCATTTCAACCCCCAGGCTGCAAGGACTGGTTTGGGAGATCAGCATGTGACCCAAGCCAGTCCAATCAGTGTGAGTCTTAGAAATTTTGCTGCGAATCCTGGGACAAAGACTGTTTCCTGATGGATGTGGAAGAGGAGGCAGCCAGCAATGGGAACTGTTGGCAGACACCTTGAATCTATGGGGTTTAAGAGCCAGTCTTAGGATATATCTGACACCATGACAGGCAGAGTGGAGTTAGAAAAAAACAAAACTGGGCTTTAGTGACATCCTGGGTAGCCAAATCAGTCCTCCTCCAATGCTAGAAAGAGATTCCTCTACATTTGTTTCCCCAAGTCATTAAATTTCTTTTGTTTTTAAGCAATGTGGAGTCATGCTTTCTTTGCTTACATCCAAATGCATCCTCACAGATAGAGAGGCACCTGTGGGAGTTTATTAGTTCCTCTTCCTCCCTTCCAGAAAGATTGCTGTCAGAAAGAGGGCAGCTTTCAGCATCTTCTTTTGATCCAGGACCACTTAGACTGTGTCGGTGATTCATTCTCATGCTGCTAATAAAGACACACCCAAGACTGGGTAATTTATAAAGGAAAGAGGTTTAATTGACTCACAGTTCAGCATGGATGGGGAGGCCTCAGGAAACTTCAAATCATGGTGGAGGGGAAGCAAACATGTCCTTCTTCACATGGCGGCAGCAAGGAGAAGTGCCCAGCAAAAGAGGGAAAAGCCACTTATAAAACCATTAGATGATGAGAACTAACTCAATATCATGAGAACAGCATGAAGATAACAGCTCCCATGATTAAATTATCTTCCATCAAGTCCCTACCACAATACGTGGGGATTATGGGAACTACAATTCAAGATGAGATTTGGGTGGGGACACAGCCAAACCATATCAGACTGTATCTGAAGAATTAACTCTTCTAGATTTCTAGATTACAGGTAGCAGCAATTCCTTGATTTCCAGTGGTCATGCAGACGTGTTTCCAATGTGAATATTTTGATGGTTACTGTATTAGTTTTCTATTGCTGGATAACAAATGACCATATATTTAGTGGCTTAACATATAGCACACAGTGATTATCTACAGTTTTTGTGGGTGAGGAGTCTAGACACAGCTTATCTGAGTTTTTTTATTGTGGCCTTGTGAGAAGGCTGCAATCAAGGCATTGGCTAGGCTGCATTCCTTTCTGGAACTCAAGGTCCTCTTCCAATCTCATGCGGTTGTTGGAAGAATTCAAGTCCTTGTGGTTGTAGGATTGAGGCTCTCAGTCCACAGAGGCCACCCCCAGTTCCCTGCTATGTGATCCTCTCCACAGGCAGTTCACACCACAACTTGCTTCTTGAAGGCCAGTGGGACATTTTGTCCCTCCAGTCTGGCAAGATGGAGTCTTATAAATATATTGTAATATAATCACAGGAGTAATAGCCCATCACCTTTGCCATATTCTATTGGTTAGAAGCAAATCCCAGGTTCTACTCACCCACACTTGAGGGGAGGGAGTTACCCAAGAGTGCGACTTGGAGGTAACATTAGGCTGTGTCTCTCACAGCCATTTCAATATTAATTGAGATTTGTTTTCTAACTAATATGTAGCTAGGCTAAGATACGTCCCAACTTCTAGCACCATGCCTTTCTTTTACTCTGTTTTTGACATCAGATTGGCTTGAAGAATGGCTTTAAGTGTTTCTGAGGGATAGAGGCTAGTGTGGAAAAGTGAAAGTAAACCAAGCAACTGTGCATCAGAGAAACTCAGGAAGCAAGCACAGCTGAGGTTTCACAATTCCTAAGGCTGCCCCTGGCTCTGCACCAGCCCGTGTGTTTGCCAAGACCCAGCAGAGGCACTGTGGGGTTTATTTCTTCTGTTTAATTTTAGTGTGGGCTGCTTTGAATTTTGCTTTGACAATCAACAGGGGTTCACAGTAATGCTTAGACTTACATGAATGAATTTGTTTTGATGTTGACTGAACCAGCAGCAAATCGTCTACCTTGGAAAGTAAGGAGATGGGATTTAGGTGTGAAATTCATTTCCAAGTTGTGTCGAAGTCCCAAGCGGCTGCTGATTTACCTGGTACATTTCACTCAGCTCAACTCAACCAACTTTTAGTTCTGACATTTCTAAAGTGGTACCCTTGTCAGAATTCTAGATGTGAAGAAGTTAATAACTGCAAAAACAGCCTTGGAAATGAGTTTTAAGAGCCAATGGGGGAAAAATAAGCCTGTGGATTTTATTTTTAAATGTAGTAAAGATAGAACAGATAATTAGGCTGAAAATTGTCCTATTGCTGGTTTTTCTTGGTGATTTAGGACCCATTGTAAGACTTCATTCACTTTCCTGTGATTTCTGTCCCTAAGTCATAATTCTAGCATGATTATGTCAAAATTATCTCCACAGTAGTCAATTACAGGGCTACACACAGCGAATTAAGACCTCAGGTGGTGAATAAACAGAAACAGCAGGAACCCTAGAAACCGAGAGCCATAAACCTTCTGTTCTTCTGAAAATGCTCCTGAGGACAGCAAAGAGTGGAGAGAGAAGAAAGAAAACATGGCTTGTTACATAAAGCAAGAATTATTTCTAAATGAAAGGAAGGTTGATTCAATTTTGTCAAATGACACTCATGAAGTTTTCTCAAACAAGGCAGCTCTATGAGAAGGATCAAATTACTATCATATTTTATGTAAATAATGCGATGAATGTAAAGTTTTTTCAAAATGCAATGCCTATTATTTCCTATTTCCTATACAACCTACAGTCATTGTATCAAGACAGAGTTATCTTTAAACTTTTGTGACCACAGAGCACTTTACCTGATTTTATTTTTTGTTTTCTTTGCGGGCAGAAATATTTCTCAGATTATTGTTTAAAGGATTATAGTAATCAGAAATTGATTTATGCCTCATATCCCATGCATGGTGAGAGGATTTATTGGGGAATGATCTGTGTGCATGGCTGATTATACCACATTAGATAGTTAAACAATCACTTGCAATTTATTGGTGTTATTTCTTTTGGCAGATGTTGCTGTATTTGATTGTTACACATGGTGTTTAACCCTGGAAGAGCCCTTGTGCATGGTTTACGATGTCACAGCTCATAAGTTCAGTCAAATTAACTTAGTAAGGATTCTATGGATTTACTTTGCATTGTCTGAAAAACCAACAACTTTATTATTATTTTCTGCTTCTCATAGATAAGGAGAACTTTTTTCACATGTAGGATACTTTAACGTATCTAACAATAACTCTCCTGCTATCTTTCAGGGCAAGATGAGGAAATGAGTTTAGGTAGGTTAAGAGGGACCAAATATATTCCAAAGAGGCTTATGAGGGTAAGTGTGGCGGGCAGGGTATTGAGTATTATTTATAAAAATGGCAAAATAGTTTATATACCATCGTGCATTTTTTTTCATTTAACAATATATCATGGGCATTCTTCTGTGTCATTGAATATACATAAAATTTAAGAGCTATATACTATCCTGCAGGATGGAATTATAATTATGTAATCATGCCTGTATTGATAGCACTGTCATCTAATCTACAGTAGGACATTGCTCAACTAGAGTGGTTTTCCTCCCCTCATTCTCCTAGTGGTTGTATCTCTTTTCCCTTGGTTTGGGTAGGGCTGATTGTCCTTTTCCCTTCCCCCAACACAGAACCAGGCCTGCTCAATCAGAACAGTTTATCACTCTATCTGCATGTGATTGGTCAGGAGTTGACAGGCATCACAAGCTGGGCTGATCTTTTGCTGGCATTCAAAGAAGTGGGTTGAAAGAAGCTGGCATTCAAAGAAGTTGAAAGATCTTTGCTCTTTGATTACATGCTGCAAAGATGATGTCAATTGGGATTTGCTCATAGTCATGTTTATTACTGATATGATTTGGCTGTGTTCCCACCCAAATCTCATCTTGAATTGTAGTTGCCATGATCCCCACGTGTAGTGAGAGGGACCAGGTGGAGGTAATTGAATCATGGGGGGCAGTTTCCCCTATCATGCTCTTGTGATAGTGAATTAGTTCTCATGAGATCTGATGGTTTTATAAGGGGCTTCCCCCTTGGCTGGGCACTCATTCTCTCTCCTGCCATCCTGTGAAGAGGTGCCTTCCACCATGATTGTAAGTTTCCTGAGGCCTCCCCAGCCATGCAGAAAATTTGCAGCCTGACAATGAGATAGAAAAGAAAACCCCATTTTCTGGGGAGAAATTCAAGCCAGCTGCAGAAATCTGCATAAGTAATGAGGAGCCCAATGTTGATCATCAAGACAATGAGGAAAATGTCTCCAGGGCATGTCAGAGAGCTTCAGAGGTAATATAGTTACCATGCAGGAGAACTTGCCTTAAAGTGAAGTCAGCTCCAGGAAAGGAAAGCATGTGGATGCCCAAAGCCAGTTCTAATCTCTTAAATTTCCCAGCTGTGTTCTAGATCCTCCCTTTCAAAGCCTGTGTCAGCTAGGTTTCTGTCACTAGTAACCAAGAGTCTGAATTAATATGGAAGTAAGATAAAGTTAACAGAAGTTGAGATGTTTAGCTTGTGTAAGAGAAGACTGAGGTTATATGAGAATTATCTTCCGTATTGAAGGAGTTGTCATGTATGGTTAATGAGTACAAATATACACTTAGATAGAAAAAATAAGACCTGGTGTTTGATAGATCAGTAGTGTAAATATAGTTAATGTAAATCAATTGTACGTTTCAAAATAGCTAGAAGAGAATAATTTGAATGTCCCTAGCATAAAGAAAATTATTTAAGGTGATGCATATTCCAATTACACTGACTTAATTATATGAATGTATTGATGATCACATATACTTCAAAAATATGTGCAGCTATTATGTATCAATAAAAATAAATTATTTTATTACAAAAAGAATCATGTGAAATTTAAAGTAATAGACTTATTCTGAATAGCTTCAGCCCCAAATTAGGTTGTAATCTAGAGATAACCAAATTTTAGCCCTAAATAAATAAAAACGTATAATACTTAGGGCTGTCTGAAAATGAAGAGCTGCTTTGTAGGTAGGTATTCAAAAGGCCACATCCCAGAGCAGTAACATGACAACAGAAAAATTCTACTCATTACAGAAGATACCTAGTGAGTATGGCCAAGCCTCTGGTTTTTAGATCATCAGAGAGGCAGCAATGGGATGGGGAGGCCCATGTTGAAAGATCAGGGGCTCCAGCTTGGGAAACAGCTGAGGGATGGTAGTTCCAATGTGTTGGCCTAGGAGAAGAACTACAAGAGGAAAGAGCTGGGCTGAAGAGACTGGAGAGTTGCTGATCTACTGCAGTGGGGCCTATTCTAAGAACACAATGTTGTTTTAACATTAAAAAAGTAATGTAATTCACACATTGAACAACATTAACAACAAAGGAGAAGAATCAGATGATATTCTGCAATTGTTTGTTGCCAGTATTGTTCCTGTTCCATTTTTCTCTATCTCCTTCTCAGACTTCAATTATGTGTCATACATGTCTGTTATACTCTGTTCTATTCTTTCCATCTTTCCCTTCCCCACCTTTTTCTTTCATCGTAAGACTTTGGTTTGGAACATTTTCATAGGCCTAACTTTTATTTTTCTAATTCTATCTTTGACTTATAGTCTACTGTTAAATCCATCTGTTGAGTTCTTAATTTCAGATATTTTATTTGCTCAGTTCTAGAATATCCATTTTAATGTTTTTTTTTGGTAGATTGTAATTCTATGTTGAAAGTCTTTATGGTCTCTTTTATTTTCCTCAACTTTCTCCAATTTTTTATAAGCACATTTATTATATTTGCTTAAAAGTTTTTATCTGCTAACTCCAATATCTGGATTACATTTGGGCCCAGTTCTATTGTTTGTTTTTTATCTTGATTACTAGCCACTTTTTCATGCCTGTTCACATGCTATGTAATTTTGATTGAGTGTTACACACACATTGTATATAAAATACGTGATATTTTTGTCAGGGGCTCTTATCCATTCCTCTGTTTGGTAACTAGGTCAAAGTGTTAATCCTCTCAATCTAATCAGATTTTTATTGGTTTTAGGATTGGGTAGCAGCTTTGGTTATATTCACTCCATCTCTGTGGTCGAATGTCTCAAGGATGAAACCTGTGGTATGCTTGTTACAGAGCACTTCTAGTGGGATTTTGTTGCCTAAGCACTGTGGGACTGTGGGAGAGTTCAGTCTGTCTTCTCAGCCACTCTTGCTTCCCACTGCCTCAGCACTCAGCAGTGGCCTTCTGGGAAAAATAGCCATGCATTTGGGTCTCCTCTAGATTTCACCTCCCATGTCAGCCCATGTAGCTATCAAAAGCTATGCTGGTTTCTCTTGTCCCTAGCAGTGTACCACTACCTATGCCAAGCCAGTCCTCAGCTCATACCAGAATTAGCCTGTGTCTCCAGGGAAAATAATAGCTAACAGTCTCAGTCCACATAGGAAAGTCTTTTAATTTGTTCTAGAATTGCAGCTGGAATGATGACTTGCGGCTGCCTCTGATTTCCTGCCTCTACGAAAGGGATGTTTTCACACCTATAATCCATAGCAGCTTCCACCTGTACTTTGAATTCATGCAGGGCCAACATTCTTACAACCGTCTAGGTCATTTGGAACTTAACAAACAAATGGATATGCAGATTACTTTTTGGTGCCTTTTAAAATCCCCAGGACCATGCACACTGAAGGTTATAAAACAAGACAAAATAATTTATTGAGCATGTACTATATATTAGGCAATGTTCTAAGCCCTTTCTTTATAACCCTGTAAGGATGGTATTACTATAACCTTGTCTTATAGATACAGAAATTGAAGTTTCAAGAGGTAAAGTGAATTGTTCAAATAATAAATGACAGAACTATAGCTTGAACCAGGTCTTTCTGATGTCTGTTATGCTTAGCTATTATACTATAAATACTTGTCAAGAGAAGGACACTAGTAGTTACAGGTCAGAAGGCACACAAATGGTGCCTCTGGCATATATAACACACCTGTTCATACAGAGAAGCAGATGTACTACAATGACCACTTAGTATCACATATAACTCTCACTTAAGGACATACAGTGAGGAACATATGAATAATGTCACAACATTTGTTGGCACAGATTCTTTATATTATTTATTTCTGGTATTATTTCAAATGAACTCCTTTATTTCCCCAACTGATTAGATTTCAAAATATTTAAGGCCCAATGTTTAAGCATCAGTTTGATTTTCATCATACTTTCTTACCAGTGGAAGTATTTTTGAGTTTTGTAGAAAAGACTTAAAAGCAATTTTAATTCAGGGTATCCATATAGTAAGGCTAGCTTTGCTAAGTTTGCCATTAGATTTAATGATTCTTTCCTGATATTAGCATCACAAAGAGAATAGGGAAGTAGAAACATCCTCCACTCATTGTTTCTACATGTTTTTCCTGGTTCTGAAATGCATTTCTACTTCATCGTTTTTGAGATGCAATTGTCTCGCTAGAAGGTCCATAGCTATGTTATTCTGGGCTCATTATCTATGTATTTTTTCTCATACTTTAATTTTTTAGTTTCAAGATGCCCTTGGTCAAAACTCCCATGAATGTTTCTTTCCTTTCTCACAGTTCTCTGCCTACAGCAAAATCAGTCTCAGAAATTTCTAACTAGAAGAGAAGAAAGAAAAATCACTGAAAATGTGAAGGTGACAATATCTGCTCCTCCTGGCACAAGCTTCTCAAGGAAACTAATCTCTTAGGCCCCACAGATGTCAGAGAATTAAAAATTGGGAGGAAAGCAAAGAGGCACCAATCAAATCCCCTCATTTTTCAGTTACAGAAACAAAACCAAGAAAGATTAAACATTTTGCCCAAGATCATTTTGCTTCTAGTGCGATGCTGGCTTTAAAACCCAGGAATTCTGACTCCTGGTTCAGTGCTCTTTCTAAAACCCATCACTGGACAAGCCTTTGTTATGAAGCCACTCGAAGTAATGCTGAGGAAGATGACACCACCATCTGTGTTTTGTGATTTGTTTCTTCGTAAATTAATGTTTCAGGAATCCTCATTTTTACCTCTTTCGGGCCGTGGCAAGACATCCCAAAACTTATAAGCATTATCTGTGATACCAGGGGCCTTAGTGGCAAAAATTTATTCCCAGAACTTGTGTCTTTGAATATTTAAAAAGGATTTTTTATGTGTGGAGGTTTATGACAAGGTCAACAGACCATGAAGAAGAGGGCCCATTCTAATTAGTCCCAGAGACTTGCCTGAGTGTCCAGTCTGTGTAAGTCCCTTTTTAGTCCCTGTGGGGCTAAAAAAAAAAATGTGAAAAATACTAACTTTTGGCTGGGGAGAGAAAAATGGATGTGTGGTTATATAATATCTCCATTTTATCAATTCAGTTTTAATTCTTCTTTAATGATCACTGAGATTTGGCTCCAAAAAATTTACCATAGTTTGTACTGAGTCTGACACTTGGCTTATTAACTACAATACTTCTTAATGAAATCAAGCTCCTAAAATATACCACTAAAATTTAAATTGGCTTTTTTGGATATTAAAAAGCCAATTTAAAACATGCTTAGTTTATACTTTGCCTATCTGCCAAGAGTCCACGTTGCAGGTAACGTTGCCCTAAAGTGAACATACTAACCCACCAGTTCAGTTTAACAACCATTTAAATAACAATGATGACAATAACAACAATAACCACTACAGTTCATAGAGATCTTACTATGTACAAGACTGAAGCGGCAAAAAGATGATTAAGACAGAGTCACTAGGCTCAAGAAATTCCAGACTGAGAGCGAAAGATGCGCAAATAGAGATGGTGTGATAACCAACATAGTAAGTATAAGACTTAACATTGGCTGGGTGCGGTGGCTCACGCCTGTAATCCCAGCACTTTGGGAGGCTGAGGCGGGTGGATCACGAGGTCAGGAGATCGAGACCATCCTGGCTAACACGGTGAAACTCCGTCTCCACTAAAAATACAAAAAATTAGTCGGGCGAGGTGGCGGGCGCCTGTAGTCCCAGCTACGCGGGAGGCTGAGGCAGGAGAATGGCGTGAACCCCGGGGGGCGGAGCCTGCAGTGAGCTGAGATCGCACCACTGCACTCCAGCCTGGGTGAAAGAGCGAGACTCTGTCTCGAAAAAAAAAAAAAAAAAAGACTTAACATTTAGGCCAGGTGCAGTGGCTCAGGCCTATAATCCCAGCACTTTGGGAGGCTGAGGTGGGTGGATCTTGTCAGGGCATGAGTTCGAGACCAGCCTGGTCAACATGGTGAAACCCCATCTCCATTAATAATACAAAAAAATTAGCTGGGCATGGTGTCACACACCTATGGTTCCAGCTGCTCGGGAGGCTGAGGCAGGAGAATTGCTTGAACACAGGAGGTGGAGGTTGCAGTGAGCCAAGATAGTGCTACTGTACTCCAGCCTGGGTTACAGAGCAAGACTTCGTCTCAAAAAAAAAAAAAAATTAAAATTTAAATCTAAAAGTAGTAATAAATAAAAATACTTCAGAGAAACATGTGAACACCTCTGTCTGGAGGTGGTTCAGGAAATGTTAAACAATCAGCTTTCTTGGGAAAAGTCCCAGTTTGTAAGTTTACCGATTCTTGTTGTGCAAGTGTTACTGTAATGGCTGATTTCAAGCTAACTACCTAAAGCCACAGAAAGCAGATATGAGAAGAGATGCATACAACTGGCTTTCTGCTGCTCATGTAAGCTGGCTGCAACACATCATTGGGGTGGCCAGAGAATGTTCCACAGAGGAGGTGATAATTGAACAGGATTTGGAAAAAAATAGGAATTCATCATATAATTCAAAAAAACATGAATTCATCATAAGTGTGGAAGGGCATTCCAGGAAACAATCTAATATACAATGGCATGGACATAACTTTAAATAATAAAATATGAAAGATATGTTGCCATCTTTTTGTTAAACTTACCTTGAGTGTCACTGAATGAATGATAATGCCAATCAGGCATATAGGGAATGGCATCATTTTCATAAAGGGGATTTGTAAACGTTAAAATTGTTCTTCTCTCTCTCCATCAACACTTAATTAAAAATACCTGATATATGATAGTTACTTAATAAGAATTTGATTGCTCTCTATAGACATGTCTTTGATTCTATAAAAGCATTTTTCTAAATGAAAATAAACTGATAGTAGAATACTTGCAATCTCAGTTGCTAATATATCTATAGACCAATAATTTCATTTAGATTTTTGTGAAAGTTTCACAGAAAATTCTTCCCAGATTTCTGTTTTTAAGGGCAAAAGAAGATCTCTATACACAAAGATATACCCTAATTTATAGCAGAAAAAATTTATGAAGAGCCTAAAAGTCCAACAATAGGGGAATGGTTAAGTAAGTAATATGGTATATACATTCAAAACCCTATTACATAGCCATGAAAAATGACACATATAATGACTATGTAGTTATATAGAAGGTATTTGTTATATAAAATTAAGTAGAAAAGAAAAGTCTACAAAATCTTATTTATACCATGCACAGGAAATAAACAAAGGAAAAATATGTGCTTATAATTAGCCATGATTGTGTTTGAGTAGATGCTTAATCAATAACAAGGTTGATTATTACAGATCAGCCTTGTACTAATGCAGTTGTAGCAAGACATTAATTAGATTATTTCAACAGCTGGCACTGGAATGACTCTTAGGGAGAAAGTTGTCTTTGATTGGAAGCATTCCCTTTGAAAACTGGCACAAGACAGGGATGCCCTCTCTCACCACTCCTATTCAACATAGTGCTGGAAGTTCTGGCCAGGGCAATCAGGCAGGAGAAGGAAATAAAGGGTATTCAATTAGGAAAAGA
>NW_026652287.1:92335166-92460792 GCF_009828535.3 Hylobates moloch | reverse complement strand
GAGTTAATGGGTGCAGGAAATCAACATGGCACATGGATACATATGTAACAAACCTGCACATTGTGCACATGTACCCTAAAACCCTAAAGTATAATAAAAAATAAAAAAATAAAAAAAAAAGGAGCACATGCCGCTGGCCACGCCCTCTGCTAGGCACATTTTACACTTTGCCTAAATACTCATAACAGCTCTGCAAGGAAGGTATTATTTCTACCCATTCCCTTCTCTCACTCATTTTAAAGATGGAAAAGCCGAGGCCCAGAAAATCACCATCCTAAGGCACACAGTTAACAGGCAACTTTCAGTGACTTGCTCTGAGTACTGAAGGCAGTGAATGGTGGAAGAAGGATCATCCATTTTTTCCTTGGGAGGACAGATACACAGCTTTCCTGTGTCTACCCTGCCTTCCACTGCTGCCCTGTGGCTCTCCAGGGCAATATGTCATTGGCTTTTGCCTATATGGTGTAAGATGATTTTTCAAAGCTGGGAGGAACCGTGGGCAATCAGAATTTAAACAAAGTCTGAATCCAAATTCTTTTTCCCGCATGCCTTTGCCTCTCAGTAGAGAGGATCCTGAGAATACAGATTATCTTAACTCTTCCCTTAGTTTGATAGGTCATAGCCATAGGACTGTATGTTTTTTAGGATGGAGATCTTGAGCCAGTATTACATAAAAAAAAGAAACCCGCATGTGAAAGGAAGAAATACAATTCCAAGATAATCTTTCAGTACTCTTTTATCTTGTAAATTGAATAAGCACATCACATTGAGAGATATCACTGTGGAATTCTGGGGCTTATAAAAGAGTCAGATGGTAGCCAGTAAGTTGTTTGAATATCATACTCTCAACTTCTCTCCAAGCTTTGTAATATAAGTAGTATTATAGTGACAGTAACATCAACAGAAGAATCTGTTCTGCTTTTATGTTGCACATCCATCAATTTATCTTATATAATCCTCACCCACACACACAAAACCAAAGAGCTAACAAAGACAAGCTTTAACAATTCTCCATCTTAGAGGTGTGGTGACTTTCAGTGACTTGCTCTGAGTACCAAAGGCAGTGAATGGTGGAAGAAGGATCGTCTATTTGTTCCTTGGGAGGACAGATGCACAGCTTTCCTGGGGCTGCCCTGCCTTCCACTGCTGCCCTGTGGCTCTCCAGGGCAATATGTCATTGGCTTTTGCCTATATGGTGTAAGATGATTTTTCAAACTGGCAGGAACCGTGTTTAATTCCTCCTTCTTTACCTACAGTGAAGGATGTGCAGTGCTGGCCACAGCAAGGGAACTTGGAGCTCCCCAGGGTTGGACTTTTTCTATAGTGTTTTTAACATTCAACACTTGGAGTTGGTAACTAAGTGAAATGGGTTAATGATGTGAGTATCCTGTCCCTATTAAAGTATATAAAATGCTATATTCAGGACAAGTGAGTACATAATTACTTTTTTAGAATCATCTTAAAGAATTTTCTAACTCTCTTCTCTTGGTTCAATTCTGACAAATAAATTATGTTGGCTCTGGGGAAACATCAAGCATTCTACATCACTTTCCAAAAGGACCTTAAGACTAATTGTGTCTTTGGATACTTTTCTCAATTCTAGTTCCCAAAATTTATTGTAGATATTCTATCTCCACCCTTACTTTTCCAAAATCTTTTCTATGAGTCTTTAAAGACATTACTAGCCAGTCCTTGTGCATTATTCTAGGTAATGTCACATAGAAATTCTCCATTGAAATAGTCTCATGATTTATTTCCCATTAAACATTTACCAGCTAAAACTACTACAGGTAATAGACAACATATTTTTTATCTGGATTTTAAACACAAAAGGGAAATACACATTTTCAAAAAAGTATAACATTGTGTGTGTGTGTGTGTTGACTTTGGTTTCTGACTTTCGTTTTCATTTGGAAACACTGTATATATTATCTAGCAATCAAACTTTACATAATGTAGTTTCTACTTTTATTTTTTTTTTTTGAGAAAAGGTCTTGCTCTGTCACTCAGGCTGGAGTGCAGTGGCACGATTATGGTTCACTGCAGCCTCAACCTCCTGGGTTCAAGCAATCCTTTCTATCTCAGCCTCTTGAGTAGCTGGTACTACAGGTATGGCTAGATTTTTTTTTTTTTTTTTTTTTTGTAAAGACCTGGTTTTTTCATGTTGCCCAGGCTGGTCTCTAACTCTTGGGCATAAGCGATCCACCTGCCTTGGCCTCTCAAAGTGCTGAGATTCCAGGCATGAGCCACTGTGCCCAGCTAATTTCCGCTATTTTAATTCAGCTTTTGTGCTCTATGATTGCCCTGAAAACCTCAAGCCAAAATCTCTTTTTCTAGAACTTTTTTTCCTATAGCTTCAACATAGAAATATGGCTCAAATGGATTGTATTTCATTTTGAAGCAACCAATCAATGGGGTTGTTCATCCACAAGCCATCTGGAAATTTCAGATGCTTTACCTGTTTCCCTATGTCTCTTATTGTCTGCATCAAGTTAGTGACCAAATCTTACAAATTCTAATTCAGAATTTTTTCTCCTTTGCTTTCTCACTGCCAAAGTCTCCGCTCAGGCCTCACTTTCTATTGCCTGCACTATTTCCATCAGCTTCCTCTCTGGACTTCATTTCTTTTTTTTTTTTTTTTTTTGAGATGGAGTCTCGCTCTGTCGCCCAGGCTGGAGTGCAGTGGCGCAATCTCGGCTCACTGCAAGCTCCGCCTCCCGGGTTCACGCCATTCTCCTGCCTCAGCCTCTCCGAGTAGCTGGGACTACAGGCGCCCGCCACCACGCCCGGCTAATTTTTTGTATTTTTAGTAGAGACGGGGTTTCACCATGGTCTCGATCTCCTGACCTTCTGGACTTCATTTCTTTGGTATCATCTTGCTCCAAGTCATCCACTACACTCCATCAGATTATCCATCTTTTGACATAAAACAACCACCACCACCCAAACAACCCCAAATTGAATGACTTTCTGATTACAAAGCCTCCATTACCAATATGGAAACCAATTCAAAATCTTAACTTGGGAGATAAGACTTTGTATTTAGACTGTAACTTCCTCCTTCTTCTCATATCATTGCCCACTCACTGCATGGCCTTTGTGCTCCAACCACGTTGGCTTTCTTCCCTCAGTGCATGGACTCTCTCAAATCTGTACTTTTGCACATCCTGAATCGTCTTCCTGACTATCCCTCCTTCCCAAGGGGAAAGAGAAATCATCCTTCTGCAAAACCCTTCTAACTCTTGAGACAGTCATCCACTCTCCTCTGGATGCTAAGGGCACTTTGGTTATAATTCTGGCATTGCACATTTAAACTTTTCTTGTTTTCTCTATGTTTATTTGTATGTCCTTCTTTCCCATAAAACTGAGCATTAAGAGGGAAGGAACATGATGGCTGGGCACAGTGGCTCAAGCCTGTAATCCCAGCACGTTGGGAGGCCAATGCAGGTGGATTGCTTTAGGTCAGGAGTTTGAGACCAGCCTGGCCAACATGGCAAAACCCCATCTCTACTAAAAATACAAAAATTAGCTGGGTGTGGTGGCATACACCTGTAATCCCAGCTACTTGGGAGGCTGAGGCATGAGAATTGCTTGAACCTGGGAGGCAGAGTTTGCAGTGAGTCGAGATTGTGCCACTGTGCTCCAGCCTGGGCAACAAAGAAAGACCCTGTTTAAAAAAAAAAAAAAAAAAAAAAAAAGAAAAGGGAAAAGGGAAGGTGTTATTCCAGCTTTTCCTAAATGTCAGTATTTATTTTACCACCTTTGCAATTTCTTCCTTATGTGACTCCACTGGAAACTGTGATATTTCAATGAATGGCTAAAACTGAATACTGCGATATGCAGGAAAAGCCAGTATTTACATAATGCACACTAGCCATGTTTCCAAACAGTATGGATGCCTAAAGATTCTTCAGTTGAGGGAGGGAAAAGCCAGCAGACAGAATGAGGCAGAGCTGAGGCAGAACATGATAGAGAAAAGAGAGAGGAAGAAAGAGTGTGAAAGAGATCTCATATGATGGTGTAACCCTGGATCCCGCTGTGCAAGATGTACCATTGCAGTCTTCTCCAGCAGAAAGTCTAGCCATGGCAGAAATTGCAGTGTGTTTGTCAAAATCCATTTTTTTCTTCCTTTTATGCACACAACTAGACCACAGTTCTCAGACTCTTGTAGTTAGGTGTGGCCTGTGAGTTCTCACCTTATGTGGCCGAAGCCCATGATCACATCCCATGAGGGATCATTCATTTCCTTTCCCTACCCATTGGCTAGGAGGCTGAAGGCTTGGAGAAGAGTGCATCCTGCAGCCATCTGGGCAGGTATGCCACCATAGATCAGTGGCAAGAGCTAAAAAGAAATGTTTATTGTGTTAAGATGCTGAGATCTGGGGGTTTAACTGTTTAAGCAACTGTCGATTAATACCTTAACTGATCAATCTAGAAATTGACCTTTTATTGCTAAAGGCAATTTAAGTTGCGCTTCTGTCACTGGCAAGCAGAAGAGTCCTGCTTATAACATTTGGCCACTTGAATGTAATTAATGTGAGGGAGTGGCAGCATTACAGTGGAAAAATACTGGACTTAAAATGAGACTAGCCAGGTTCTTGTTGTTGTCTTACTAATTTTGTAATTTCCATTAAGCATGCTTTGGGTTTGACTTTTACTACGACTTCTTAGCTAATCTGATCTCTACTCTCACTACTTGATTCCTCCCACTTCCACAGTGGCGCTATGAAATGTATTGGTTATTTGAACAATCAGGCCAATGATAGTATTATGCAGTGTTCCCATTTAATGATTGTTTTCTTTCCAGGTATTTGGGAAAGCCTCAGAAATCATCTTAAGAACCTCTTTGTAGGCAAAAAACATGAAAAGTTATTTTGGAAAATTTCAAACCTACACAAAAGTAGAGAGAATAGCATGGCAAACTGCCATGCAGTCATTGTCAACCTTCCAACATTATCACCGTTACATTTCGCCTATTTTCCTGTCTTCTATGCCCTGCTTCCTGCTCTTTTTTTTTAATTGCTGAAGTATTTTAAAGCAAATCCCAAGCATAAAGTTATTTCACCCCTAAACATTTCAGCATGTATGTGTTTATATATGTGTGTATGTACATACTTATTTTATATATGCATGTATAAATTTTGTATGTCCCTAACGGATGAGGACTTTTTAAAAACATAAGTACAATATCATTACCACATCTCACAAAATGGGCAATAATTCCTCAATATTGTCTAATACTCATACCATTTTAAATTTCCTCGGTTATCTTAAAAATGTTGGTTTGGTTTCAATCAGCCTCCAAAAAAGGTCTACACAGAGCATATGGTTGGGGTGTATTTTGAATATTTCCTGATATAGGTGACTGTATCAATTAGTTTTAGCTATTAAAGCACTACAAAGCTCAATGGCACAAATCAAGCTTGTCCAACCCATGGCCCACAGGACCACATGCAGCCCAGCATGGCTTTGGATGTGGCCCAACACAAATTTGCAAACTTTCTTAAAACATTATGAGATTTTTTTTGCAATTTTTTTTTAAAGCTCATCAGCTATCCTTAGTGTATTTCATGTGTGGCCAAAGACAATTCTTCTTCCCATGTGGTCCAGGGAAGCCAAAAGATAGGATACCCCTGGTGTAAATCAACATACCATTTTGGAAGAATTTGCAGTTTGGCAATTTGAGCTGGGCTCAGGTGTGAGAAGGTGCTAGGTCAGCTGGAGCCTGGCTGGTGTGTCGTGGTGGTTGGGCTACAAAGCTTACCTGGGATGGTTCATCTTTGTCCCAGGTGGTCTCTCATCCCCCAGTAGGCTACCCTGGGTTTACTCACCTGGTGCCAGATTTTTTTTGTAGCAATTAGGAAATCCCAAAAGGTCTCTTAAAGCCTAGGCTTGAACTGCAGCGCTGCTTTGTCACATTCCATTGGCCAAAGAAGGCACAAGACCAACTCCACCTGTTGATGGGAGAAATTGCAAAGCTATATTGCAAAGGACGTAGCTGTTAAGGAAGGGAATAATTTATGAAAATTTTGGAAATCTACTATAGCCACTTAGCAAACATGTTTTGATTTCCGTAATCCTTAAAATCTGTCAAAGAATACGTACCTCCTAAAGCTTACATTTTAACTTCAAACTATTCTTAAGTGAATAGAAATTGATCACTAATAAATTTTTAAGAAATATTGTCATTCAACACAGCCATATGATCTTTTTGTTCTTGTACCAAAAATTTTCTCATTTCCTTTAAGTGGTGTAAAGGCATTTATTTCAATGCCTGAAAAAGTTTCATACAATGTATAACTAGAACATAATAAAAAGTTTGAGGGCCAGGTGTGATGGCTTATGCCTGTAATCCCAGCACTTTGAGAGGCCAAGGTGGGAGGATCACATGAACCCAGGAGTTCAAGACCAGCCCGGGCAATATGGTGAAACCTTGTCTCTACTAAAAAGACAAAAAATTAGCTGAGCGTGGTGGCATGTGCCTGTAGTCCCAGCTACTCAAGAGGCTGAGGTGGGAGGATTGCTTGAGCCCAGGAGGTTGAAACTGCAGTGAGGCATGAATGGGCCATTGCACTCCAGTCTGGGCAACAGAGTGAGACCCTGTTTAAAAAAAAACAAAAAGTTTTGATTCATTTTAATTTCAACATGTAAAATTGTAATGTTTTGTTTTGTTATTTTTCTCTTTCCAGAGGGTTACTAAATGCATTAAACTGTTGGGAAGGGCATTGTATTTCTCTGGTCCAGGGCAATAATTCAATAAGGATCAAGGAAAGCTATTTGTAAAAGCTATCTATAGGACAAGGGCTTCATTTATGTGGTGGTTTCTGCAAAGTACCTTGCATTAAAGAAAAACTATCAACTGTTAGAGAGCAATGGCAGGTCAACTTACTTTGGTAGTAAAGGGACGTGATGATGAGAAGGTTGATCAAACAGGTGTAAATCTTTTCTGAATCTACAGTTTTAATTTTGCCTGATGATAAAATTATAGGCTTTATCATGAGGAACTACAGCTGGCTCATACTAGCTTGTGAGAGTCATTGGCCTCATATCTTTCTAATTCCATGTTCAGTAAAGTCATGTTGGAAGCTTGATATTGGCCAGAGTGAGAGTATTTACACCATGGAAATTGGCAAATGCTACAAATGAGGGCCTCTTTTTGTTTTGTATTTTTTTTGGATGGTCAATTGTTAAACATTTGTAGCATACCACTGGCCTTTACCCACATAAAAAACAACAGGTGCTGCTTTCCAGGCATATTTAAAAAGAGTTTCTTTTGCAATGAAGGACAGTAATCATGAAAGGAGGGGAGGGCTTCCCTTGGCATCTTTTCCATCCATATGTGTCTCCAGATTGCTGGTAGCCTGGTTGAGTATGAGCAAAGATTAAGAAATGAGTAGCAGAGACCAGGGAAAGGAACAGGGAATGTGCCTGGTCCTTTGCTTACCCTATTGACTCTGACTTTCATCAGGCTCAGGCCAGACATGCTCTTCGGCTTGTTTCTAAGTGCTCAACATCCTCTGAGTCTTTTAGCGAGAATTGTAGAAATGGAAGCAATTTTTCATATGTTATGGAATTCGGCTACTTGCCATGCAGCCCTGATGAAATCCCTTACCTGCCACAGTGTTTCCCCTCTGCGAATCAGTGATGGGAAATCTGCTCCTCTTCATTGTGCAAGTAGTTATGGTTAAAGCCAGGTTGACTCTCCCTGTACAGTAAGAAATGGAATAGGATGAGATAATTCTTAAGAGTCCCTCTGAAGAGGGCTCTCCATGGAGAAGGAAAAGGAGAAGGAAGTTTGGAAGTCATCAGGTGAGACCTTGTTGAAATGGTAGTCCGTAGAATAGCAGTATTGGTGTCAGCTGGGAGTTTGTCAGAAATGCAAAATCTTAGGCCCTACCCAGACCTATTGCATCAGAATCTGCATTTTGACAAGATTCCAGGTGAATTTTATACACATTATAGTTTGAGAATGATTTAAGCAATGGTTTATTCATGGAACCAGAGAAATACTCTTTTTTTTGGTAGAGTATGTATTTAATCTTATTCATAGCTCCATTTTATTTCCTAGCCTTTGTTTTTCCACTTTTAGGTTCCCATTTAGGCTTTATTCTTAGAAAACAGATTGGCCTTTCCAGGAACAGTATTTAAATAATCATCATACTAGAAAAATGCATTTGCTTAAAATAGTGACACACTTACAATGGGAGCATGGGGTAGGTGAGCACTAACTCCCATCTGTAATAGCAAAAACCAGGGCTGGGCGTGGTGGCACACACCTGCAATCCCAGAACTTTGGGAGGCCGAGGCGGGTGGATCGCCTGAGGTCAGGAGTTCAAGACCAGCCTGGCCAACTTGGTGAAACCCCCTTTCTACTAAAAATACAAAAATTAGCCAGACTTGGTGGCGCGCATCTGTAATCCCAGCTACTTGGGAGGCTGAGGCAGGTGAACTGCTTGAACCCGGGAGGTGGAGGTTGCAGTGAGCCGACATCCCGCCATTGCACTCCAGGCTGGGTGACAGCGAGACTCTGTCTAAAAAAAAAAGATAAATCAATAGGTAGAAAATGTAAAAATTAAATATCAGCATATTATGTAGGGGATATGAAGGCAGTTGCCAGGATTTTTTAAAAAATAGCTAAATGATTTAAAGAAGTTGCCTCTGAGAAATAGGCCTATTTTTTCCTCCATTCTGCCTGTTTGGGCTATTTATTTTTTTAAAATGTGTGCATGTATTATTTCGATTCATTTAAAGATATTATGCAATCCCGTATTTTATGCATTCTGAGAACAAGGTGGAATGTAAACAAGCAAACAAACAAAACCAAAAATCTTTCCCAAGGAGAACAAGTTGCATATAGTGGTGCCTGAAATAGGAAACACAGTGGTTTATACAAGAAAAAACACTCAAGGATAGTAACTTAGAGAGAATATGAGATGTCCATATCAGCTTTATACTGGTGACCTTACATTTGAAAGATGAGAAAAGAAACAATGTGGAATGCTGCTGGGGATGAGTAGAGACGGAAATCATCTGGGGTTGTGGTAGGATAATATTGAGGCAAGAAGTATGTATGATCAGCAGAGAAACTTTTCTCAGAGATTTCCCCCAGTGATTTATCTGCCAGAGATGAAAGACTGGTTTATGCTCTAAGAGGGAGAAACTACGAAATTTGGGAAACCAAACCACAGAACAGGAATAGATCTTAAAGTTGTTTAAGGCAGTAGTTTTCAAACTTTATTTTAGCTGTTATTTTTTCCTCTTCAAATGAGATCGTACTATAAACTCTGATGTATGAAAGCAGAAGCAGACAGCTTCTGTAGTTAAAATACAGGGTAGAGGAACCTGGAACCTGGTGTCATGAATCTCTATCTCACCTTCAAGATGCTCTGAGCTCTGAGCTCCAAGGAACACAAGCCGAAAGTAAACTAGGTTGCAGCTCACAAATATTCCTCATTTTACTAAGGCATGGGGACACCCATGTAATAATTTATGAATGGTCTTTCATAAGTCAAAGATGAAGCTGAGTCTTGACCTCAGTTTTCTTGAGTCTTAGTTCAGTGTCCTTTCCAATTTACCTTACTGTACATTACATAGTTGGAGGGTCACTTGGCTCCAATAGACTATAAACTCTGTGAAGACAGAGATTGGGTTACGCTTCTTCACTGCTGTAGAATAGTTGGCATGCAGTAGGCTTTCAATAAATATTTGTCAACTAAATGAAATACAGTGTCATACACTGGCTAGACTTGATACTTTCAGGGAATAAAATGGAGTTAAAAGATGTGAGGAGTACAGTTAATTCAACTTCTACGATTCTCTTCTCCAGGAAGAGTGGTTAGTGTCTGGAAGATAATTGATTTACTATTTTTATCTCTTTAAGCCTTATATGATCCTTTCCTTATCCCTTTGCAGTTTGGTACTCCTCAGCCAGAGAGTTTTCATTTGTTTGGGATTAAGTTCTTTTTGGTCTTCCTGTCTTTGAATAGCCCAGAACACAGGCCATTTTTAAAGACCAGCTCTTTTATAAGCTTTATCTATTGGGCTTGACTTTGGCTATGGAAATCATGAATTGGATCTCTTTTCACAGATGCACAAGTCGAGTTGTTGGAATCTTAGCAGTGGCATCTCCTGGGAAAATCTGTATTCATTTAATCCAAGCCCTCTTCAGCTTTCACTTTGCTGTAAGTATAAAAAAAAAAAAAAAAAAAAAGAGCTAGCAGAGGCAGCACCTGGACATAATAGTTCAGCTGTGAACACTCACTATAATTGTCTCTTAATGGCTTGTCTTAAGAAGTGGGCTTGTGCACAAGATCTGTGTGTTGGTGTCAGAGTTTCCATTTAGCTCAGGTCAAGACCGCAACTAAGGCGATTTGTTTGATAACTTCCACCTGTGTCTTAATAGGTTCTGCTCCCTCCCAGGTGTCCTGGATAATAGGCAATGAGAATTGAAAGGAGATAAGAAAGAGTAAGCCATCAGCTCTTCAGATATCAGAATTGCAGGCTATATAGCTCAGTTGGGCTGCCAGCACATTCTCTAGGGCCCTGAGTGTCCAAGTTCACTTTGTTTTTCTTTGGAAGAATTAGAAAAAGGTGTTGGTTGGCTGACCTACCAGCTGTATCCTGTGGTTGAAACAGCCTATTTAGGCCAGAGTGAATTGGTCAGTTATTCCTCCATCCTCATGAGTTGTTCCATTGCATCGAAGTTACCTTCCCAAAGAAGCAGCTACAAAGATCATTTTATCTTCAGTGCCAAGGGGTGGACTAGAGAAGGTGCTGCCAAGACTTGGAGTGGCTGGGGATGATGGGCTAGTTTTTATGCAGGCAAATTGGCCAGAGGGACTTAGAAAGGGTTAGCAACAGGACTGTTTCTCCTTTTTTTTTTTCCCTTCTTACAGTAATGAACGAAACATGTTAGGCTTGTTTTCAATTATGTAACAAGTCTCCATTCATTAGAAACCAAGGGAGCCATCCTAACTATATTTCAGTGACCTGGAAAGGGCAGCTCCCTACTCGGCCCAAGGTTGAGCAGTTTTACTATTCAGCATCCGTGCTGCCAGCTCACGTATCCTGAGAATGCATATTGCATATTCAGGAAACAGAGCCAAATCTTTTTCACTTGAGTCTAGAGGGCTCAGGGCTTGTCATCTGTTTCTGGGATATAGAGAAATGGTAAACTCATTCTGTATTGCAAGGGAAGGAACTTGTCATATAGTCACTTGGGTTGGACCCTCGAATGGCTCAACTCACTGTCTTCGCACAGTGATCTCTTCAAAGAAGCACATGTTTCATTGAATACAACCAGGGGCCCATCTATCTCATGCCTCTAGCTCTTCATCGTCCTCCCTTGAAAATTAAGGTAGGTGATTTTGATTTTTAAAAAATTTTCCAAAAGAAAATTGATCCTTGCCTTGAAGTGAACATGAATATTATTTGTATGAGTGTGTTTGTGTGTTGTGGGGGTTGCAGTGGATGGGAGGATATTGCATCATAGTGGCAGCTTATCATTTTTAGCTGATATGGTTTAGCTGTGTCCCCACCCAAATCTCATCTTGAATTGTAGTTTCCATAATCCCCATGTGCTGTTGGGGGGACCTGGTGGGAAGTGATTGGATCATGGGGCAGTTTCCCCTGTGCTGTTCTTGTGGTAGTGAGTGAGTTCTCACGAGATCTGATGGTTTTATAAGCGTCTGGCCTTTCCCCTGCTGGCACTCATTCTCTTTCCTGCTGCCCTTTGAAGAGGTGCCTTCCACCATGATTGTAAGTTTCTTGAGGCATCCCCAGCCATGCAGAACTGAGAGTCAATGAAACCTCTTTTCTTTATAAATTACCCAGTCTCAGATATTTCTTCATAGCAGCGTGAGAATGGACTAATACCATAGCCATCAGTCAAAACATGCTCAGGGAGCTCCTTTTATCTGCAGTCTGGCTCAGATAATAAGAATGATAGAAGAGCTCTGTAGTTAGGATGTTGCTCCAAGCTGCCTGGGTTCAAATCCAGGCTCAGCTCCATACTACCTGGAGAAATTCTGAACAAAATATTGAACACTTTGTGCCTCTGTTTTCTCACCTGTGAAACTGAACTAATAACAGTATTTGCTTCAAAGATTTCTTGCGGTTAAATGCATTCATGATTGTTGCACAATAACTGCATGATTAATACTAACTATTCACATTGCGAAGCTATCAACATTATCATATAAATTGTATAAATGTATTTATGTAATATAATTTTATTACATATACATATTTAATTATTATGTAAAATATGCATTTATATGTTTATATATATGAGATTGTAATGAAAATTTTTGTTAAATGATATTTTTACATCATACAAATATATTTTTATAATCTTATGAGATATCCTTTTGGAAAAAAGGAATGATTTTTCTCTTTATTATGTTTTTGTTATAGATTGTACTAGTTTTTTTTTTTTTTTTTTTTGAGACGAAGTCTCGCTCTGTCTCCCAGGCTGGAGTGCAGTGGCGCGATCTCAGCTCACTGCAAGCTCCTCCTCCCAGGTTCACGCCATTCTCCTGCCTCAGCCTCCCAAATAGCTGGGACTACAGGCGCCTGCTACCACGCCCCGCTAATTTTTTGTATTTTTAGTAGAGATGGGGTTTCACTGTGTTAGCCAGGGTGGTCTCAATCTCCTGACCTCGTGATCCACCCATCTCGGCCTCCCAAAGTGCTGGGATTACGGGCGTGAGCTACCGTGCCTAGCCAGACTGTACTAGTTGAACCCAACCTGGGAATCTAATCTGATGCTTAGAGGAACTGGAAGGCTGACGACCTCTCTAAGCACCAAATGCTCATGGGGGCTCTTTACCTTTATATATTTATTTATTTAGAGACAGAGTCTCGCTCTGTTGCCCAGGCTTGAGTGCAATGGCACAGTCTCGGCTCACTGCAACCTCTGCCTCCCAGGTTCAAGTGATTCTCCTGCCTCAGCCTCCCGAGTAGCTGGGACTATAGGCATGTGCCACCATGCTCGGCTAATTTTTGTATTTTGAGTAGAGATGGGATTTCACCATGTTGGCCAGGCTGATCTCGAACTTCTGACCTCGTGATCTGCCCGCCTTGGCTTCTCAAAGTGCTGGGATTATAGGAGTGAGCCACCGCAACTGGTCGGGCTCTTTATTTTTAATATTTTAGTGGAAAGAGTAGAGCAGAATGTTGGCAAGTGGAGAAATACCTAAGGAGAGAAATGGAGAGAAGGGGGTTAGCACGAGGATGGCACGGTGTCTACCTGTCCCTCTCACTGGGGAAGGGGCTGGCCTGAGGCCTGATGGGGAAAGTGCAGAGGGTTAGTGCCAGAGGCCAAGGAAGGTGGCCATGAGAGACTGGCGGGTGGTGGTTGGGGATTGTGGCTTCTCTGTCGCAACCTCAGTGCACTGGGGTTCCCTGGTCCTGGAGGGGGCAAGTTTCTGGGGAGCAGCAGCAGCCCCCCAGAGAGAGGAACCAGAGGGCAGGGCTTCACAGCCAAAGAATATGGGCACATGTGAGATACTCTCTGGGGACCCCAAAAAATAGTTGGGAGAGAACTTTAAGGATGTATCTTTTAACAGTAAGGCTGAAAGCTAAGAGCACTATGATTTGGGGAATTCAGGTTATTATGGCTAAGAATATTCAGGAGGTCACCATAAATCTAGTCTTTTGGATTTGGAAGTAGATGAAAGCAAAATCTGCTTATCTTTCTTAATTCTAAATTCTAAGATATACTTTGATTTGATGATTTTCTTTTTTTGGAGGAAGTTGGGAACTAGAGAGAAAAAACCAAAACATACGAAACCAAAACATGCAAGTACACATTGATTTTAAATTATGCTTCAATATTAGAAACATCAAAATGTGAAAATGTATTTTCACAATCTTGAGAAAATAAATATGTTGTGAAATCCTGGAAAAATAATGTTTTATTGGGGCTGTTTTTTTTCCCTTCCCAATTACCCAAAGGATATTTAATGGCTAAGGTGAGCTTAAAAAATCTTGTTGCTTCTTGAAGGACAAAGGAAGGATTGAAAAATTGGAATGAACAAGTGTAATAATGACAATAATAAGGATTACCATATAGAATAATGATTATGTGCAAGACACCATGTCCAATGCTTCATATATGTTGTTTCCAATTCTTTCTATAATCTGAAGACCTGGGTGTTATTAGTCCTATTTTACAGATGAGGAAACTAAGGTTCAGGAAGTTAATATGAATCTGCAAAAAGTCACAAAACTACCAGATGATGAAGATGAGACTGGAAACGTGCTCTGTTTGATTCTCCCAAAGTTTACACTTCAAAGGTAGCAAAAGATGCAATGTTAAGTCTCAAACTAAAGAGGGGCAAAGTGGAAAAGGGGGAGTCCTAGGAAGTGACAAGGAAGGGCTGGCCTCACTGGGGCTTTGGAAAGGAGAGCACTTTTCTAATCTCAGCTCCATAATAATAGCAAAATCTTATTATGTGTCATGATCAAGGCTAAGCACTTTGCATGTATTGTCTTATTTAATTCTCACAACAGCCCTAAGAAATTATTACTATTCCCATTATACAGACAAGGAATCTGGGGCCCAGAGAAGGAATTATTCTGTTGGTAAGTTTATTAAAAAAATTTAAAAAAATTGATACATAATATTTGTACATATTAGACCGGGTGAGGTGGCTCATGCCTGTAATCCCAGCACTTCGGGCGGCCAAGGCGGGTGGATCACCCGAGGTCAGGAGTTCAAGACCAGTCTGGCCAACATGGTGAAACCCCATCTCTACTAAAAATATGAAAATTAGCTGGGCGTGGTGGCGGGCACCTATAATCCCAGCTACTTGGGAGGCTGAGGCAGGAGAATCGCTTGAACTTGGGAGGTGGAGGTTGTAGTGAGCCAAGATCATGCCATCGTACTTCAGCCTGAGTGACAAGAGTGAAACTCTGTCTCAAAAAATATATATATTCGTACATATTTATGGGGTACATGTGATATTGTGTTATACGTATAAACAGGGTGTTCCAGCATAAGGAGTTACTCTCTACTCAGTCCTTGTTCCTACCTTTGCAAAACTCACTGTTCTACTGTTTCCCAGTGGGTTTCAAGACCAAATAAGTACATTTACAACGCTAATAGTGACATCAATGACTAAAGTTTTGGTCACTGTCAAAATTGAGAAAATGACCAAAAGGGGGGAATTTTTAAAGTGAACTAAATATGACCTGAGAAGGACTCGGTACTTCTGTATTTAAGTCCTTGTGGATGAACTGCAACCTAACGCAGTAGGTAGACAAGAGTGAGATCCTAACTTGGGAGTGTGTGCCGCTAACAGTGGCTGGGTCTTGGCCAATCCCAGCAGCCGTGCTTCAGCCACTCATATGCTGTTGTGTGTTCAAACAAGGCAAATGCTGAGCTTTAACCAAGCCAGTTGTTTCTGTACCTCACTTCCAATTTCTGTACGTCACCTCCCTTTTTTTGTCTATAAATCTTCTTCTACCACGTGGCTGTGCTGAAGTCTCTCTGAATCTGCTGGGATTCTAGGGGCTGCCCGATTCATGAATTGTTCATTGCACAATTAAACTCCTTTAAATTTAATGTGGCTGATTTTTTTTTTAACACATGCATAGAATGTGAAATGATCAGGGTATTTAGGGTATACATCTTCTTGAATATTTGTCATTTCTGTATGTTAGGAACATTTAAAATTCTGTCTTCTAGCTATTTTGAAATACACAATACATTGTTGTTAACCATAGCCACCCTACTCTGCTGACAAACATTAGAACTCATTCCTTCTATCAGTTGGTAAGTTTAAACTCTGGTCAGCCTGACTCCAAGTCCTGTGTTCATAACCAGTCAATTACTTTATATCAAAAATGACCTACGTTTTCCTTGGCAAGTTAAGGCCTCTCTTTCATATCCTTTCCCAAACCTGGTTTCTCCTTCAGACCCTGTTCCAAACTCACTCTGGATGGTTTATGAGACTGATTTTGTCAGCCAGTTTTGCTTCTGAACTCACAATGAAGGAGCCACAGGGTGGCAGTGTAACATTGCACAGTTCAAACAAGAGGGCATGAGACTGCATCATCCCAAGTGCACCAACCAGGTCAGACTCAACTCTTAGGCAGACAAACCACTGACCAACTGGCTTTAGTTCATCCTGTCGCAAACACACAGAACGCATTCCTCATGAGCTAATCCGAGGAGAATCGATCCCAGAGACCTCAGCTGAATGACAACGGTGGCCCTAATATCACAGGGAATGCAATACATTTTTAAATATTTTGCATGCCGACCCTTCACTCTCCTCTCTCTATTTAGGCTTTATGAAATCTGTGTGTGAAAAGTACGGAAGTGGTGGAAAGAACAAGGAGAATAAGGGGAAAGGAATAGAGAACGGCTTTGGAGTCAAAGGGCATAGACTCAAGGAGCTCCTCAGGCCGTTTCTGGTTGCATAATATTAACCACCACACCCCGTATCCCCAGACTCATTTCCTTATGCATGGAATGGGGAAAACAGTGTCGGCTTTGCAGTTGTTGAGAATAATAAATAAGGCAAAGGCATGCAGGATTTCTAGGTGCTTAATCATGGAAATTATGTGCTTTCCTCAGATGTTTGTTTCCTTAGCCTGGAGAAGTATGATAGCTAAGAGACAGACCAAGATTCATGTTAGAGAAGGAAGAGGACAACACAGCAAGGGTAGAAATCAACACATAGTTTATGGACAAAGAGGATCCCTGTTGATCAAAAAACATAAAAACGGTTTATGAAGCTGACAGAATGCAGGGAATCACCTCTGTATCTTTCTGCATCGTTTTTTAGTTTGTTGTTTAGTAGCAACAAGAAATAATCATGCTTTCCAAGGGAAGTGACAAGATATGCATATAGAAGTGTGTTTGGTTTCTAAAGGTTTTTAGGGATCAGTTACGTTTTACAGACGTGCCTTTCACAGATCATTCTTCATATGTGTCTGTATTGCCTGAAAATAGCCCAGGATGAGCAGTCTATGTGCTCTGGTTGGAAACCTGGCTCTTTTATTTACTGGCTTTATGATTTACAACCAATTCCTTAACCTCTGTTTGTTCATCTGGAAAATGAGGAAAATTATAGTAGCTCCTACTTTACAGGCTGATTATACAGGATACAAGGATTATATAGGATGATGTGTGTAAAGTGTCCAGCATACAGTAGGCTCTCAATAAAATGCTGGAGCTTGTTAATAACCTTGCCCAGGTACAGTAACGATAGTGCTTTTCAATGGCCTGGAATTCAGTCACAGCTGGGAATCAGGTAATACTTGAAATTGCTTAAGGAACAATAAAGAGAGCAAAAAGCTGGTTTTTGCAGCTCTCTGTTGAAAGTTGACTCATATCCTTTCAGGCCACTTGCAGCAGTGCCCAGATCTCTTCTCTGGGATCGTGGTGTCTCCATCAGGCCAGATTGACTCCCCTTTGCACTTACAGTGCATTCTTGGGGACCAGTTGGGTGCCCATAGATGCTTTGAACTACAGACTCCAGCAAAGCAGTGGGATCAAAGGTGTCCCCCGGTTTCCACGGGTTCACAGAACAGAAGTCTCTAGGAGTCACGGCACTTCTTGACCATAATTTCAATCCCCTTACTTCCCATTCAGTGATGTTCCTATTTGAAATAAAATACTACCATGTTCTCCTCCCAACCATTTTTGGAGAATTGCACATTATTACAGAAATACCCATGTTGTGTAGGTCAGCGATTTTCAGTGTGGTCACTAGACGTGCAGTATCAGCATCACCTGGGAACTTTTAGAAAAGCAGATCTCAGGCCCCACCTCAGACCTGCTGAATAAAAGACTCTGAAATGGTGGCGTCTAACCATTTGCCTCCTAACAAGCCTTCCATGTGAGATGCTTGCTCTAGTTTGAGGCTTTTTTTCCTCTAGCCTTAAAGACAGGTCATTTCTGTACCATAGGTATACTTTGGTGTTTGTCTCCAAGAACTCAGCCGTTGAGATCAGATTCATGATGTTGTTTTGAAGGTCTTCTCCATACTTCATCATATTATCTCTGCATTTTGCTTGTCGAAAAACTAACAGGATTTGGAACCCTTCTTAAAACTGATCCAGCTCTCTTATTCTCTTATTCTGCCTGCATATGTGTAAATATTTGACTTTTTTTCTCTATTACTCATTGTTCCAAACCATGAGTTAAAAACAAATTGAATTAGCACTTAAAAAAATTAATGATAACACATGTTATTTCATTCCTTTTTCTTTTTTCTTTTTTTCTCCCGTCATTAGAAAAAAAGCAATCTATCTTCATCTTTAATCCTAAGGCTGAAAATTGAGAACTGGTTGTGGATTTTTTTTTGTGGGTATACGGCAACAGTAATGACTGCTTGGAGTATTATAGCATAAATAACACTAATGACAAAATTAATACATTTTTAAAATTTTTAATTGATGCATAATAATTGTACATTTTTATGGGGTACAATGTAATGTTTTAATACATGTATGCATAGTGTAATGATCAAATCAGGGTAATTAGCAGATCTATCACCTCAAACACTTATCATTTCTTTGTGGTGGGAATGTTTAAAATCCTCTCTTGCAGCTATTTTTGGATATACAATATCTTTTTGTTGACTCTAGTCACCTGAGGTGCAATAGGACACCAGAACTTATTCTTCCTTCCCTGTTGTAATTTTATACCTGTTGACCAACCTCTCTCAAACCCTTCTTTTCCCCACCCTCCACAGTTTCTGGTAAGCACTGTTCTATTCACTACTTGTATGAGATCAGCATTTTTATATTTCACATGTGAGTGAGAACATGCTGTATTTGTCTTTCTGTGTCCAGCTTATTTCACCAAATGCAATGTCCTCCAGTTTCATCCACGTTGTTGCAAATGACAGGATTTTGTTCATTTTAAGGCTGGATAGCATTCCATTGTATGTGTGTGTGTGTGTTTGTGTATAATATGTGTGTATGTATTAGTATACTGTGTGTGTATATGTGTATAAGACATACACAAAGAAATGATGTTTGAGGTGATATTACACACATATATACACACATTATAAAAATACATACACACATATTATATACACACATATACAATGGAATACTATACACGTATATAATGGAATACTACATATATATATATACACATACACACATAAACACACACACACATACACATATACACCACATTTTCAAACCAATTATTGATTGTTGGATAACAGGTTGATTCGATGTCTTGGCTACTGTGAATACTGTAGCAATAAACATGGGAGTGCAGATATCTCTTTGACATACTGATTTTATTTCTTTTGGGTATATAGGAGGATTGCTAGGCAATGGTAGTTTCATTTTTAATTTTTTGAGGAAGCTCCATACAGTTTTATGTAATGGTTCTACTAATTCACAATCTCATTGACTGTATGTAAAGGTTCCTTTTTCTCCACGTACTTGCCAACACTTGTTTTGTCTTTTTGATAACAGCCATGCTAACAAGAGTGAGATGGTATCTCATTGTGGTTTTCATTTGCATTTTCCTGATGATTAGTGATGAGCATTTTTTCATATACCTTTTGGTCATTTGTATGTCTTTTTTTTTGAGAAATGTCTATTTAGGTCTTTTGCCCATTTAAAAAATTGGATTATTTGTTTTTTTTGCTGTTGAATTACTTAAGTTCCTTACATATTCCAGATATTAACCCCTTGTCATACACATAGTTTGCAAATATGTTCTCCCATTCTGTAGGTTGTCTCTTCACTCTGCTAATTGTTCCCTTTGCTGTACAGAAGCTTTGTAGTTCGATGTAATCCCATTTGTCTGTTTTTGCTTTTGTTGCCTGTGCTTTTCAGGTCTTATCCAAAAAATCCTTGTCCAGTCCAATGTCATGAAGTGTTTCTCCTATGTTTTCTTCTAGTAGTTTCATAGTTTCTGGCATACATCTAAGTCTTTTATCTGTTTTGAGATGATTTTCGTATATTGTAAAATATAGGGGTCCAGTTTCATTCTTCTGCATGTGGATGTTCAATTTTTCCAGCACCATTTATTGAAGAGCCTATCCTTTCCCCACTGTGTGGTCTTGATACCTTTGTTGAAAAGCAGTTGGCTATAGATGTATGGATTTATTCCTGGGCTCTCTGTTCTGTTCCATTAGTCTGTGTGTCTATTTTTGTGCCAATACCTTGCTGCTTTGGATACTGTAGCTTTGAAGTTAGGTAGTGTGGTTCCTTCTGCTTTTTTTTTTTTTCTTCCTTAAGGTTGCTTTGGCTATTCAGGGTCTTTTGTAGTTTCATGCAAATTCTAGGAGTTAAAAATTATGTGAAGAATGTTACTGGTATTTTGATAAAGATTGCATTGAATCTGTAGATCACTTTGGGTAGTATGGACAATTTTATCAACATTAATTCTTCCAATCCATGAACATAAAATATCTTTCCATTTTTTGTGTCCTCTTCAATTTCTTTCATCAATGTTTTATAGTTTTCAGTGTAGAGACCTTTTACTTCCTTGGTTCAGTTTATTCCTAGGTATCTTATTATTATTTTTAGCTATTGTAAATGTGATTGCTTTCTTGATTTCTTTTTCTTTTTCAGATAGTTCACTATCGGCATTTAAAAATGCTTTTAATATTTGTTTATTTATTTTGTATCCTGCAACTTTACTGAATTCATTTATTAGCTCTAACAGTTTCCTTCAGTGCTTGGTGGAGTCTTTAGGGTTTTCCATATGTAAGATCATGTCATCTGCAAACAGAGACTATTTGACTTCTTCCTTTCCAGTTTCGATGCCTTTCATTTTGTCTCTTGCCTACTAGCTCAGGCTAAGATTTTCAGTCTTACGTTGAATAGAAGTGGTGAAAATGGACATTCTTGTCTGATTCCACATCTGAGAGGGAAAGCTTTCAAGTTTTCCCTGTTTAGTATGATGTTAGCTGTGGGCTTGTCATATGTGGCTTTTAATATATTGAGGTATATAACTTCAATGTCTAATTTGTTGAAACTTTTTATCAGGAAGTGAGGTTGAATTTTGTCAAATGCTTTTTCTGCATCTATTGTAATGATCATGTGGCTTTTGTCCTTCTTTCTATTGTGATGTATCACATTTATGGATTTGCATATGTTAAGCCATACTTGCATTCCTGGACTGAATCCCACTTGATCATATTTGCATCTATGTCCATCAGGAATATTGGTCTGTAATTTTCTCTTTTTTTGTTATGTCCTTGTCTTGTTTTGGTATCAGGGCAATCTAGGACTTGTAGAATGAGCTTGGAAGTATTCCCTCTTCTTTGATTTTCTAGAATAGTTTGAGAAGAGTTGGTATTTGTTACTCTTTAAATGTCTAGTAGAATTCAACAATGAAGCCATCAGGTCCTAGTCTTTTCTTTGATGTAAGATTTCTTATTACTGATTCAATTTCTTCACTCATTATTGGTCTGTTCAGATTTTCTATTTCTTCATAAGTCAATCTTGGTATGTTGTATATGTCAACGAATTTATTTCTTTTAGGCTGTCAAATTTGTTGGTGTATATACTTGTTTATACTATTTCATGATCCTATGTATCAATTGTTGTGTCTGCTTTTTCATCTCTGATTTTATTTGAGTCTTCTCTCTTTTTTTCTTAGTCTAAGTAAAGTCTTTTAAATTTTATCTTGTCAAAACACCAGCAATTTGTTTTGTTGATCTTTTGTATTACTTTTCTAGTCTCTATTTTATTTCTGCTCTGATTTTTTTTCTTTTTTCTTCTTCAGAGATAGGGGTCTCACTGTGTTACCCAGGCTGGAGTGTAGCAGTGCAATCATAGCTCACTGTAGATTTGAACTCCTGGACTCAAGGGTTTCCTCCACCTCAGCTTCCCAAGTAGCTAGACTCTCAGGTGCACAGAACCATGCCTTGCTAAATTCTTTATTTTTGTAGAGACTAGGTCTTATTATGTTGCCTGTTCTGAGCTTCACTATGCCCTTCCTTCTACCAATTTTTAGTTTAGTTTGTTCTTGTTTTCTAGTTCCTTGAGGTGCAACATTAGGTTATTTATCAGAAATCTTTTATCTTTTTGATGTAGATGTTTATTGCTATAAACTTCTCTTTAGAATTGCTTTTATTTTTTTATCCCATTGGTTTTAGTATGTTGTCTTTGCTTTCTTGTTTGTCTTATTTTTTAAAAAAATTTCTCTTTTAATTTCTTCATTGATCTATTGTTCATTCAAAAACACATTGTTTAATTTCCATGTATTTGTAAAATTTCTGAAGTTCCTCCTGTTATTGATTTCTAGTTTAATATTGTTGTGGTCAGAAAAGATACTTGACATGAACTCTATCTTCTTAAATTTGTTAAGACTTGTTTTGTGACATATAATCTATCCTGGAGAATGTTCCACATGCAGTTGAGAATAATTGTGTATTATGAAGCTGCTGGATAGAATGTTTTGTAAATATCTGTTAGGTCTAATTTGTCTAGGGTGCACTTTAAGTCCAATACTTCTTTGTTCTTTTCTGTCTAGATGATCTTTCTATTGTTGAAAGTGGGTTGTTAAAGTCCCTTGATATCATTGCATTGTGGCTGGTCTCTTTTTTTAGATTTAATAATATTTGCTTTATATATTTGGGTGCTCTTGTGTTGTGTATATATACATTTCTGATTGTTATATCCTCTTGCTGAATCAATCCCGTTACCTTTACATAATGACTGTTTTAATCTCTTCATTTTTTTCTCTACTCCCATGACAGATTACTACTTTGTCGCTTTTTTACAGTTTTTTTCTTTCTTTGTACAGTTTTTGACTTAATCTCTATCTAAATAAATAACTTGACTTAAACTCTATCTAAACAAATAACTAAGGTTATTCTTGATAGGTAAGAACTTACTCCTATTTTGTTAATTATTTTCTGGTTGTGTCATAGATCCTTTGCCCTTTTCTTCCTCTCTTTACCATTTTGGTTTCATGCTTTTCTGTGGTGTTAAGCTTTGATTCCTTTCTCTTTCTCATTTGTGTTATTTTCTGGAATTTCTTTCTTTGTGATTATTGTGGGGTTAACATAAAGTCTTGTAGTTATAAGAGACTATTTTAAGGTGATAACAGTTTAGCTTTGGTCACAAAAAATACTCGAGGCCCCCCCCACCCAGTTTATATTTTTATTGTCTTAATTTACATCTTTATCTATTGTGTTACTTTAGACTGATTGTAGCTATTGTTATTTTTGACCATTTTGACTTTTAACCTTCATACTAGAGGCTTGAAAGAGTTCCATAATACTATTCTAGTACTGGAGTATTCTGAGTTTGATTATGAATTTACCTGTACTAGTGAGTTTTATACCTTCACATGTTTTTATTATAGTAATTATTATCATTTTGCTTCTAATTGTAGCACAAGAATTTTTTGTAAGGCTGGTCTAGTGGTGATGAATTCCCTCAGCTTTTGCTTGTATGGAAAAGATTTTATTTCTTTTTCATTTCTGAAGTATTAGTATAGTATTCTTGGTTACTAGCTTTTTTTCTCCTTCCAGCACTTTGAATCTATCATCCCATTCTCTTTTGGCCTGCAAGGTTTCTGCTGAGAACTCTGATAATCTAATAGAGAGTTTCTTATATGTCACTTGTCAGTTTTTTTCTTGCTGCCAAACTAGTATATTAAACAAGGCAAATATAGCCATGTAATTTACGAATTACTGTCACATGTATTTTCTTATTTAATTCTTACCTTTGCTATAGGTATTATTCTTATTTGCAAAATAGGAAGACCGAGGTTCAGAAGATTACACTTTTATGATAGGTACCTTATAGGTTTTTAGGGGGCAGGAGACACTATATGATTTTAGATGGAACTTTGTCTTGGACTAACAGTAACTAATGCATATTGGGTGCTTTCTATGTGCCATGCTTTATAATAGGTGCGTTCTGTGTTTTACCTGATCTACAAAACATCCCGAAGAGGTAGTAAATATTACTATTCCCCTTGTGCAAATGGAAAGACAATCTTACCGAGGGTAAATAACTTGACTATATCACACTTAATTTTGAGGTATAATGGAGCTAGGATTCAGATCCAGGTTGGCTTCAATCTGAGAGTACTTGTTGTTAGTCTGTGTAGACATGATCTTTGGAGATGGTGCATCTGAGCAGTATCTGAACCCTTCAGAGAAGGGAATTTTTACCTTTGGCTACCTAGGTTCTGTACCCAGCAAAAACACAGAAATAGCAAAAAAGACTCCACTGAAGACTTGAATCCTTCAACCCAAGGGACTCCGTGATTTTTTTTCTATAGAATAGAAGTTACTGTTATCCTATTTGTCATATCAATTGCTATTGAAGATTTATTTTGCAATGCCCTACTTATTTCCAGAAAGGATTTTAGGAAGCTATAAGGGCCTATAGGAGATCTCACGTAATCCCATAAGTAGTTTTATATCCATATGAAGGGCAGGCCTTTCCTAAGAAGCCAGCCTCTAAGTAGATAATTTTAAGTTAATTGGGACATTCTGTTATTCTTATCATACAAAAGGCCCTGGTGCGGTCCAGTTTGAGACATCTTCCTACTTCTTCAACACAAAAAATTACTGTGAATAAGAGCAAAATGTTACAAATTGTTTTGACAACATTCAAATGGTATAGAAATACATAAAGCAAAAATGAAATCAAAGCTTTCTACAATTGGATTTTAGCATCTCAGTGGTTCAGGAGATCAAAGATTGAACAAGGTTGATGAGGAGAATATAATATGAATTTTTCCTCTTCAACCAAGCACTTACTGGATTTTATTGTAATAGAAACAAAGTCCACTTGCTTATCTCTTTAGCCTTATGTAGAATGATCCTCAAAAGGCTGAGCAGGTGCCATGGGACTCACCTTCTAGGCATTCATATTGTCAGTCACCTTCTATATGTGGTTTGTTGATCTCAAGCTTCAGTCAAGGGCTGCTCTGTGCTTTAATGATGAATGGTGCAGCAGTTCACCATTATTTTTGGTGCCAGTGTTACCAAAACACCAGGGATTTGGCCTAGGTCCTGCTGCTCACCACACAGAAAACCAATAATTGAGACGATGAGCATAGCCAGGAAAGAAGGCTTTAATTGGGTGCTCCAGCCAAGGAGTTGGGAGATCAGTCTCAAATCCATCTCCCTGACTGACTAAAATTAGGGGTTTATATAGCAGGGAAGAAATGTATGGGAAAACAGGAACTAGGGAGGGTCAAGGAAGCAATCATGATGAATGAGGGGTCTGGTGTCTCATTGTCTGGATACAATGATCTGGTGAGTTTTAATTTTTTGATACTTTTTGAGAGGCCTGGGAGTCCTTTCCTGAAGAAGGAACTCAGATAAAACAAATGAAGTTTCAAACATTAAGACCCAAAGGGTCAATTTTTATGTTTTTCCAAGAAAAAACTGCCTATGGGACTATTGGGTTGGTTTCATCAGCATGATTCTTTCTTGTTCCGAAGAAGTTATTTGTATATGAAATAGAGTTGAATGTCACAATGTTATTCAGGAATACAAAGTTCTCAGCATTTGTAAATTTTGGGGGTTTTTTTTGGTAACAGCTTTATTAAGATGTGATTCATATTGCATATAATTTACATACCATATAATTCATCTACCTAAAGTGTACAATTCAATGGTTTTTAATATACTCATAGAGTTTGCAACCATCACCATAATCGATTGTAGAATATTTTTATCACTCTGAAAAGAAATCCCGCATCCTTTAGTTATCACTCTCTCATCTTCCCATTTCCTCCCTCGCTCCCAGCCTTAGGCAACCACTAATCTAGTTTCTGTCTCTATATATTTGCCTATTATGGACATTTAATATGAATGAAACTTTCTAATATGTGGGCTTGGCTGCCTGTCAGTAGGCAGTATGCTGTGGTGGCTAAGAGCAAGGGGCAGATTTGGTTTCAACTCCTTGCTTTCCGTCCTACTACCTGTGCAACCATGGGCAGAACCCAACTTAATTTAAAGCTTTCTTGCTTGCCAAATGAAGATTTTAAAATAATTTTCCTTTATTTAAAAAATGTTTTAATTTTGCGATCATTTCAAACTTATAGAAAAGTTGCAAGAATAGTGCAAAGAATCCTTGTGTACTGAACCCCATATGTTCCAGTTGTTAATAATACTTACATTTACTTTGTTATTCTCTCAGTCTCTCTGTATCTGTGTGTTTATATATTTTTCAAACCATTCGAAAGTAAATTACAGAATTTTCTTTACCCCAAGTATGTTAGTGTGTATTTCTGACAAATACACTTTTTTTGGGGTATATAACCACAGAAAAGTTATCAAAATTAGGAAATTAACATGATGTAATACTATTATCTAATTAAATTTTGTCAATTGCCCCAATAATGTTGAGGATCACCTGCTAGCTTTAGTGATATTTAATCTATGACAATTTTTTAGGAATTATTTTCTTTTATGACTTTGACATTCTGAAGAGAATTGACTGCTTATTTTATAGAATGCCTCCCAATTTGGCTTTTTCTGATGTTTTTGAGGTTATGCATTTTTGCATAAAATGCTTCTTAGCCCTTCCATATAAGTCAGTTTGTCCCATGACTGTGGATAACTCTGATGTGTCAAGATGGTATCTGCCAGGTTTCTCCACTATGAAACTACCACTTTTTTCCTTTGCAATAATTGTCTTGTGGGGAGATACTTTGAGAAAATTTACAAAAATATCCTATTCTCATCAAGCTTTCACAAGTTTTAGCATCCATTGACAACTTGTGGCAATCAATTATTCTGATGGTTGCCACATGTTGATTTTATAACTTCTATTATTGTTTCTAGATTTATTATTTGCATTCTAATGCAAGGTAGATCTTTTCCATTATAACCATTATTATGTCATTATTTATTTTTGCTCAAATTATTCCAGATTTGGCCAGTGATGTCTTCTATATATACACAGACACACTTCCATATCATTTTCTATACCTTTCTATCCACCTATATGCAAATTCCAGTCCAATGCCACAAGGTTCATTTTGGACTTGTACCTCCTTTTTTGGACAGTGAGAAACCTGGCTTCCTTTATTTGCCTTCTACTTATTTATTTACTCAAATTTGCTTTTTCTCCCCTGTAAGTGATATCTTTTGAGCACTGCCACCTAGAATGGCCCACACTCTTAACATCCCTCCCTGTGACCACTGCTCTGATCTTCCAGATATCTTTTAGGATTGATGCCCTTAGAGTAGATTTGCTCTTTCTGGAGGTGAGTTACATCAGTCTTAGACTCTCTGCCAGTTCCACTTTTCCATGCATTTGGTGTTGCTTTTTCTATGTATAGGTAATTTGAGGTTTGGGCATTTTCTATCTTCTATTTGCTGAAGGTGTGGGTTTTGAATAGTTTTATTTGTTTTTATTTCATATTGCTTTTGGAAGAAATTTAGGAAGATTTGGATTTAGGGGACTATCTTCATCATCAGCTATCTGGAAACTCATCTAAATAAGAATTCTTATTTTGTGAAGATTCAATGATATAACCTATGTAGAGTATTAAGTTTGCGTATCTGTCAGAGTGAGAGAGAGAGAGTGAGTGAAAAAATCAAATACGGTTGACTATGTAACAGAAAAAGCCATAGAGTTAGTAATAATAGCAACACAAATTTAATGAGATTTTTCTAGCAAAAATTTCTATACTTATTTTAATTTTTATAAAAAGTAATATATATGATATAGTTTATATATACAATGTTTATATATATATACATATATGGCTTCAAAATGACTACAAACCTACAAAAAACAGCCATCTCTGGATCTACCATTTCCTATCTCAAGTCTACCCCTCAGAGGAAACCTCTTTCTACTTCTAGTTATTTTTTCTGTGATTTACCTTTTTATTTATAGGCAATATGCTTATATTCATTTATCAAGTTTAGATAATATCATTATTTTGTTAAATCAATAATCAATGTTTACTATATTATTGTGTTGAGGGGCCCCAACATCACATCTAGGTTTGATGATTCATTAGAATTCACAGGACTCAGTATATCGTTGTACTTATGTGTCTTAGTCTGTTATTGTGTTCCTATAACAAAATATAGATGACTAGGTAATTAGTAATGAGCAGAAATTTATTGTCTTATGATTCTGGAGATTGGAAAGTCCAGGATCAAAGGGCTGGCATCTTCTGAGGGCCTTCATGCTGTGTCACCCCATGGCAGAAGGTGGAAGGGCAAGAGAGCTTGTGAGCGAGAGTGAGACAGCGGGAGAGAGAGTGCACGTAAGAGGGGCCGAACACATACTTTATAAAAAACCTACTCCTAAGATAACAAACTGACTCTTCAGATAATGGCATTAATACATTTACGAGGGCAGAGTCCTCATGATCTAATTACCTCTTCAAGGTCTCACCTTGAAACACTGTCACACTAGGGATTAAGTTTCTAACACATGAACCTTGGGGGATACATTCAATTCGTATCATCGTGGCTAAGATTTTTTTTTTTTTTTTACAGCAAAAGGATACAGACTAAGATCAGCAACAGTAAAAGGGATATGGGTGAAGTCCACAGGAGATAGGAGCAAGCTCCCAGAGTCTTCTTTTAGTGGAGTCACACAGTACACACATAATTCCTCCAGTTGTGACAAAAAGTGAGATATATTGTCAAGCAGGGAAGCTCCGCAGAGAATCAGTGCCCATAGTTTTTATTTTTTAATTGAAGGCTTGTCACCTGGGCATTCTCTGTCTGGCATATACAAAATTCTAGACTGCTAAAAGAAAAGCAGGTGCTCAGCACAAGCCATATTGTTTGCACAGACAGTTTAGGCACCATAAATCACTTATCCTGAAATGATGCCAGCCAAGGGCAGAAGAGTTAACCTTGTAAGCAAAGCTTTTAAAGCATAGCAGTCAGGCCTGCTGTGCTGACTTTTTTTCCTGCACAATGGTTTTTATAAAGATTTTTCATACCTGTGTCAAGCAATCTGATTACATCCAGGTAATATGATTACATCTCCTTTCTTGTGTGACTTTTTGTTTCCCCTACAGTTAATAATTGCTTTGTTTAGGTTATTGTTCTTGTGTGCTTGCTTAGTTTTTTGAATAACTATTACTAATTTTCTAAAACTCCAGCAGTATTATACGAGAGGTAAAATACTTGAAAGGTAAGTTGGGGGTCATATTATAAAACGTTCCGTATGTCATGTGTTATATGGACTGAGTGTTTGTGTTCTCTCAAATTCATATGTTAAAATCCTAACCCTTGATGTAATGGTATTAGGAAGTAAGGCCTTTGGGAAGTAATTGTGTCATGACAGCAGAGCCTTTATGATAGGGATTAGTGTCCTTAAAAGAAGAAACACTTGAAATCTTGCTTCTTTTTCTGATCTCCATCATATGAGAATATTACAAGAAGACAGCCATCTGCAAACCAGAGAGAGATGCTGCACAGACACTAGATCTACTGGCCCCTGGATCTCGGACTTCTAGACTCCAGTGCTGTGAAAAATATTTTTTTTTTCTGTTTAAGCTATCTAATCTATACCTATATCCAATCTATATCTTGTTACAGCAACCAGAGCTTCCTAGGACATTATGCAAAATAACTTTGAGTTTTTTTTCTGTAGGTTCCCAGAGCCATTAAGAAGGATTAAGCAAGAAGAGATTTGATTAAATTTAGTTTTTCTTTTTGTCTTTTTTGTGACCAGTTCTCACTCTGTCACCCAGGCTGGAGTGCAGTGGCGTGATCACGGCTCACTGCAGCCTCAACTTCTCAGGCTCAGGTGATTCTCCCAACTCAGCCTCCCAAGTAGCTGGGACTACAGGTGCATGCCATCATGCCTAGCTAATTTTTTGTATATTTTTGTAGAGACAGGGTATCACCACGTTGCCCAGACTGGTCTCAAACTCCTGAGCTCAAGCCATCTGCCCGCTTTGGTCTTCCAAAGTGTTGGGATTATAGGCGTGAGCCACTGTGCCCAGCCAAATTTAGTTTTTAAAAAGACTGCTTTGCTGGAGGAGGGTAAGAATAGGTTAAGGTAGGAGGTAGAGAGAGAAGTTAGACCATTACCATAGTCCAAGAAAGACATAATGAGGATCGGATCTACAACAGAAAAGATGAAGAAAGCTAAAAAACTTGGTGGCTGACTAGACTTGGGGGATGTGATGAAGGGATGTAGCATTTCAGGTAGGTTATAAAATGATAGGGTAAGAACAAACACAAAAACTACCCTAAGATTAGATTAATTCCACATTTATTTAGACAAGCATATTAGTTTCCTAGAGATGCCTTAACAAATTAGCACAGACTGGATGGCTTAAAACAGCAGAAACTTACTCTTCCACAGTTCTGGAAATCAAAAATCTGAAATCTAGGGGTTGGCAGGGTCAGTTCCTTCTGCAGGTTCTGAGAAGAATCTGTTCCATGCCTCTCTCCTAGCCCCTGGTGGTTGCCAGCAATGCCTGGGTTCCTTGGCTGGTAGATACGTCACTCCCATCTCTGCCTCCGTCTTTTTGGAGCCTTGTCCCCTGTGTGTCTGTGGCTCTTCTCTTCTTATAAGGATACCATTGATATTGAAATTAGGACCCACCCTACTTCCAATATAACCTCATCTTAATTTGATTACATCTACAAATACCCTATTTCTAAATAAGGTCACATTCTGAGGTTCTGGGTAAGCATGGATTATTAGGAGACACTATTAAACCCAGTGCATTAAGAATATGAAATGGAATGCGGACCAAAAACAAGAGCAAATACTTACATCTCAGCAAAATATCTGTTGCCTCCCTCCCCCATCCGTAACAGGCACCTGACTGTGCCAGGTATGGTCTTGCCAGAACTGGAAAGCTCAATTCTTACAGTAGCATCACTCTTTAAATGTAGGGCTTACATCTCTTTTCTGGAAGATTCTTTATATTATCTTATGTGAAGGACTGTTACAACATCTGGATCTCTTTGTCCTTGAAACTAAGAAAGCTTTATCTTTATCTGTAGCAGGGAAGAAAAAGAGAAACAGATCAGTGTCTGGTGTCCCTGAACAGTATTTCTGCCTACAGGCTTCCATTGTGCAAATGGGACTTGGATAAATGATACGACCAAATGATATGTAGCAGGGCTGGAGCTCCAATATGGACTCTTTGGTTTAGGTGATTTCATGTCCCAGTCTTCCTGGGACTGTTTATTTTACACTTAACAGCTCCCCTTTTCCCCTTTTACTATCCAAAATGTTCTGGTATGTATAGTAGATTATATTTCCATACTACTGACTCTTTGTCCTCTTTGTCCTGTGGGTTTTTTTTTTTTTTTTTTTTCCATGACACACAACTTGCCAAGACCAAAGAAAACCAGCAACTTTGAATGTTAAACTTTGGTGAAAGAGCACTAAAATCCAAGACTGGTTTCTGGGACAGAATTTTTGATATCTAACAGCTTCCCACAGAGTAACTGGAACATTGAGGTTTGTAGTCATGATAATTGGCAAATGAAAAGAAGAAAAAACCACATGAAAAGAGTAAAGAATACTTTATGGATAAATGCCTTTCTTAAAACTGCAGAGGTCTGGCCAGGCATGGTGGCTCACGCCTGTAATCCCAGCACTTTGGTAGGCTGAGGCAGGCATGAGGTCAAGAGATCAAGACCATCCTGGTCAACATGGTGAAACCCCATCTCTACTAAAAATACAAAAATTAGCTGGGCGTGGTGGCATGTGCCTATAATCCCAGCTACTTGGGAGGCTGAGGCAGGAGAATCGCTTGAACCTGGGAGGCGGAGGTTGCAGGGAGCTGAGATCATGCCACTGCACTCCAGCCAGGTGACAGAGAGAGACTTTGTCTCAAAAAAACCCAAAAACCCAAAAACGAAAACAAAAAACTGTAGAGGTCTACAGCTAGTTTGTTTTAGGCTGATCATTTCTAGAAACCTCTCATGTAATCCAGTAAGACAAGACTATATACTGCAGTCCCTCCTTATTCATGAGGAATACTTTCAAGACCGCTAGTGAATGCTTGAAACCATGGATGGTATTGAACCCTATATACACTATATTTTTCTTAATTATGTACATACTTATGATAAAGTTTAATTTATAAAATAGACACATTAAGAGATGAACAGCAATAACTAATAACAAAATAGAACAGTTATAATGATATATTGTCATAAACGTTATGTGAATGTGATCTCTCAAGATATTTTATTGTACTTTACTTACCCTTCTTTAATGATGTGAGATGATGAAATGCCTAAGTGGTAAGAGGTGAGATGAATAATGTAGGCATTGTGACACAGCATTTAAAACTTATAAATTTTTGTTTCTGGAATTTTCCTTGAGCTACAGTTAACCAAGAATAACTGAAATCATAAATCTCAAAACTACAGATAAAGGGGGACTACTGTACCATCTACTCTTAGAAGAAACCAAATCTGAACTGTGGCCTGTTTGTGTTTTTTTATTAATAGACTTCATTTTTTATGATTTTTTTTTTCTTTTTTTGGAGACAGAGTCTCACTGTCGCCAGGCTGGAGTGCAGTAGCATGATCTCGGCTCACTGCAACCTCCACCTCCTGGGTTCAAGCAATTCTCCTGCCTCAGCCTCCTGAGTAACTGGGATTACAGGCACCCACCACCATGCCTGGCTAATTTTTGTATTTTTAGTAGAGATGGGGTTTCACCATGTTGTTCAGGATGGTCTTGGTCTCCTGACCTCATGATCCACCCGCCCCAGCCTACCAAAGTGTTGGGATTATAGACGTGAGCCACCGTGCCCGGCCAAGAATTGTTTTAGGTTTACAAAAAAGTTGAACAGAAAGAAAGAGCTCTCATATTATTTTCCCATCCCAGTTTTCCCTATGATTAACATCTTGGATTAGTGTGGTACACTTGCTATAAACCACTACTGATCCATTCTTATTAACTGAAGTCCATAGTTTATATTAGGGTTGACTCACTATGTTGTAGGGTTCTAAGGATTTGGAAAAATGCAGGCTGCCATGTATGCACTATTGTAGCATCATACAGAACAGTATGTCCAATGCCCTAGAAATCTCCTGTGCTTTACCTATTCACCCTCTCCTCCTCATCCCCTAATCTCCAGGCAACTGCGAATCCTTTTTACTCTCTCAATAATTTCACATTTTCCAAAATGGCATAGAGTTGAATGTTATGAACTGAATTGTGAACAAGACATCTCCAAAAAGATATGTTGAAATTCTAACCTCTAGTACCCTGAAACAAGATTCTACTGGGGAATTGCAAATGCAATTGTTTAAGATGACGTCACACTGAAGTAGAGTAGGCCCTTAATCCAATATGAATGGTTTTCTTATAAGAAGAGAAAAATTTGGACACAGATGCAGACACAGGAAGAACACTACGTAATAATGGGGTAGAGGTTGGAGTTATGCAGCTTCAAGCCAAGGAATGCCAAGGATTGCTGGCAACTCCAGATGCTAAGAGAAAGGCATGGAACAGTTTCTCCCCTGAGCCTTCAAGAGAGCATAGTCTGGCCGCCATCTTTATTTTTGGATGTTCAGCCTCCAGAGCTGCTAGCGAATACATTTCTATTGTTGTAAGCCACTTGGTTTGTGGTAATTTGTTGAGGCAGCTCTCAGAAACAAATACATTGGAATCAAACATTATGTAGCCTTTTCAGATGGTTCTTTCACTCTGAATATATATCCAGAGTTCCTCCTTTATTTTTGTGGCTTGATAGCTTCTTTCTTTTAATGGCTAGAATGGTATTTCATTGCACAGATGTAGCATAGTTTGTCTATTCGTTCGCCTATTGAAGGATTTATTGGTTGTTTGCAGTTTTTGACAATTATGAATAATGTTATTGACAGAGACAGGAGACAGCAAAATGCCACCCAGGTCATTGTGCACAGGGGGCTTGCCTAAATATGCCCATGGTGAAAAGTTCTGTCCCTTCCTTAACACATGCGCAGTAAGGGAAATAAATCAATGTGGAACGGCTCAGATTAAGAGCCCGTCTGCACACTGGGAGAGTGCGACAGAGCCATTGGAAATTCACACCTTATGCAGAGAGAGGAGCCTGGCCTCTTCAGATCCTGTGTGGCGGCCTGGTATTCAATTTGTGAGCTGGGAGCCTGTTGGTAGTACCCCTTTTTTTTCACTGAGAGTTTTCTTTGAGTAAATTCCACTCTCCTTACCTTTCAGTATGTCCATGTGCCTAATTTTTCCTGGTCATGTGACAAGAACCCGGATTTTAGCTGAACTAAGGCGCAAAAAGTCCTGCGTCATTACTATAAACATTTGTGTGCAGGTTTTTGTGTGGACAGAAGTTTTTAGTCTGCTGTATTTTCTCTCAGCTTTTGTCCATCTACTTGCATTAAGGGACAAGACACTTATTTCTTCCCTTGCAGCATGTGAATTGCCCTTAGGTTTCCCTCCTTTCCTTAATTCATTCAAAAAATATTTATTGAGTACCTCCTGTGGGCTGGACACTGTGCTAAATATTAGAGCCCTAATGGTAAGTAAAATAGAGGTAGTTCCCACTTTCATGCAGCTTTAGTTGAAGAGCAGAGATCTCAGAATTCAAGTGAGATCTTGAATAGAATAATTAAAAGTCGTAAGTGCTATGTGGGAAACAAATAGTGTGCTGAGATTGGAAATGCTGGGTTGGGGCTGCAGGAGCAGTCTCAGGTAGGTGATGAGAGAGGGGGCTCATGTGGGCCTGGGCTCCATAAGCTGGGAGAGACCTTGGCATGTGCTGGGCTCAGAAAGGAGGCAAAGGAGCTGAAGTGTTTTGAGCCAGGGCAAGGTTGAGGAAGCTGTCATGAGATGAGGCTGCAGAGAGAGGCAGCAGCACTCATTCACACTGAAGTGCTCTTGTTCTGTGCTATTGGAGGGATTGAAAATGGGAGGTAACGCAGTCCAATTTATGGTTTTCTGAGTTTTATGTTAATGACAGATAACGATGCTGCAACCACAGAACAAATATCAGTCTGTGAATTTGGAAACTTTTCAACATCTGTAGTCTTTCTTCATCCTACCCTGATGAGATTTTTCTGGAAGGTCTAGACTTCGGATAGGGCTTTTTCAAGGCATTCTAGAATATGGGGTGAATGGTGCTCCCCAGGGTTGCACAGTGGGGATGTAGTGACTTCACGTCTTCTCAGGATTAGGCCGTTAACAGCCATTTCATAGCCAAATCAGTTCAGATGGGGTCAGAGATTACGCTGCTTTGGACTAAAGCTGTTTCTGTATTGTCACATAACAGTTAAACTTGTGGATTTAAATATAAAAATTTAGTTATTCTTCTATGACTTATTTGCTTGATTAAACCAGATTTAAATAAGCTAATTTTCCAGCCTACCAGATAATTCCTCTAGATCTTAACAGGTCCTGCAGTGATGAGGGAGTTCTTAAATACACACACAAACGTGAAAGTCTTCACCTAAACAACCATAAAAAGCTGTCTAAACTCAACCATAATACTTCACTTGCTCCGACAAAGAAGTAGCCTATTCCAGAAGTTCCCCACATTTGTGTATATTAATTTTTCAGATGGAAACCGGTGAGATGAAAATAATTTAGAGAGGAAAAAAATCCCCAAATCCAAGACCTTGTTAGTGAGCTTTGACAGGCAGAGCTGAAGTTGATGAAATTCACACTTGTGACTAAACAAATTATTGATGGGTTCCTCTGGGCCTTCAGTTCCCAGTCAAGGGCAATTAGTATGCTCACTGCTACATGGATATGCATAATAATAGCTAACTCTTATGGAGTCCTTATTAGTACTAAATACAGCCCTAAATTCTTTTCGTGTGTTGTTTTGTTTAATCTTCACAACCCAGTGAGATATGTGTTACAGTTACCCTCCCTTATTACAGAGGACATTGAGGAATCTGCCCAAAGGCCCACAATGGTAAATGGCAGAGCCGGGATTTGAACCCAAGTGGTCAGATCACAGAGCTTGCTCTCTCATTGGTACCAAGTGATTCTCCATATGACCTCCCTCAGCTCCATCTTACCAAGAGAGTGGTGATTGCCTGGACCAAGCGTGGCCCATGCCGGCGGTCCACAAAGTGGCCTCATAGAAACAGCTATACCAAAACTGGAACAGGGGTCATTAATGAGAGCAATCAGGTTTTCTCTTGTGAATATGTACTGAGGAACACAGATGGAGGAACACAGAGGGAGGGGCAGCCACCAAAACTCACACGATGAGAACTCAGGTGCACTGAGGCCCTAAGATCACAGAGGCCTATAGGGGTTGTGAATGAACCAAAGCAATGATCACCCACAAGTGTTAGCAAGCAGAGGTGTCATGTAGGGAAACGACACAGAGGAGAGAAGAAAGTGGATAGTCAGGGGAGGAGAGAGATTAGGATGTGACAGAGATTTAGCAAATTCTCACGGCTAAGAAGACAGAGACCCTGTCCAAGTTCATGCTCCTATTCTATGACAACCAGGGGATGCCTAACAAATGCTGCCACACTGTGAATAGAAGGACGATGACTCGCAGAAGGACTGCGGGGTCCTGGGAATGGCAGCACTCCTGAGGGCAATTCAAGAGCGTTTGCTGCTGAGGAGCTGATGAGATTGCTCTGCTCCTGGAGCCAAATGACTTTCCAGGGAGTTTGTCTCTCTTCTATGGCTCCTTTTTTTCTCACGAGATTTTCTTCTTTATTGGCATGAGTACCATTTCAACCAAAATGGCAAAACATTTGTTTTTGGCAAAAACAACAGCAAAGAACGCTGTTTATGGAACAAATGGAACAATTTCTTCAGATCCTCTTCAAATTTTTATTTCCCCCTCGTTAGGGATGGAAATAACAACATTCAATTCTACCTGAATTCTAGCTTCTTAAAATCAAAGCATGTAAAGGTAAGGGTCACCTAGGTTTTTAATATCTTAAGTGTTACAAATTTCAAATTACCTTTCTTTTTTTTTTTTTTTTTTTTTTTTAGCTGGCAATTTTTTTTTATTTTTTTATTTTTTATTATACTTTAGGGTTTTAGGGTACATGTGCACAATGTGCAGGTTTGTTACATATGTATCCATGTGCCATGTTGATTTCCTGCACCCATTAACTCATCATTTAGCATTAGGTGTATCTCCTAATGCTGTCCCTCCCCCCTCCCCCCACCCCACAACAGTCCCTGGAGTGTGATGTTCCCCTTCCTGTGTCCATGAGTTCTCATTGTTCAATTCCCACCTATGAGTGAGAACATGCGGTGTTTGGTTTTTTGTCCTTGCGATAGTTTACTGAGAATGATGTTTTCCAGTTTCATCCATGTCCCTACAAAGGACACGAACTCATCATTTTTTATGGCTGCATAGTATTCCATGGTGTATATGTGCCACATTTTCTTAATCCAGTCTATCGTTGTTGGACATTTGGGTTGGTTCCAACTCTTTGCTATTGTGAATAGTGCTGCAATAAACATACGTGTGCATGTGTCTTTATAGCAGCATGATTTATAGTCCTTTGGGTATATACCCAGTAATGGGATGGCTGGGTCAAATGGTATTTCTAGTTCGAGATCCCTGAGGAATCGCCACACTGACTTCCACAATGGTTGAACTAGTTTACAGTCCCACCAACAGTGTAAAAGTGTTCCTATTTCTCCACATCCTCTCCAGCACCTATTGTTTCCTGATTTTTTAATGATGGCCATTCTAACTGGTGTGAGATGGTATCTCACTGTGGTTTTGATTTGCATTTCTCTGATGGCCAGTGATGATGAGCATTTCTTCATGTGTTTTTTGGCTGCATAAATGTCTTCTTTTGAGAAGTGTCTGTTCATGTCCTCTGCCCACTTTTTGATGGGGTTGTTTGTTTTTTTCTTGTAAATTTGTTTGAGTTCATTGTAGATTCTGGATATTAGCCCTTTGTCAGATGAGTAGGTTGCAAAAATTTTCTCCCATTCTGTAGGTTGCCTGTTCACTCTGATGATAGTTTCTTTTGCTGTGCAGAAGCTCTTTAGTTTAATGAGATCCCATTTGTCAATTTTTGCTTTTGTTGCCATTGCTTTTGGTGTTTTAGACATGAAGTCCTTGCCCACGCCTATGTCCTGAATGGTATTGCCTAGGTTTTCTTGTAGGATTTTAATGGTTTTAGGTCTAACATATAAGTCTTTAATCCATCTTGAATTAATTTTTGTATAAGGTGTAAGGAAGGGATCCAGTTTCAGCTTTCTACATATGGCTAGCCAGTTTTCCCAGCACCATTTATTAAATAGGGAATCCTTTCCCCATTTCTTGTTTTTGTCAGGTTTGTCAAAGATCAGATAGTTGTAGCTATGCGGCGTCATTTCTGAGGGCTCTGTTCTGTTCCATTGATCTATGTCTCTGTTGTGGTACCAGTACCATGCTGTTTTGGTTACTGTAGCCTTGTAGTATAGTTTAAAGTCAGGTAGCGTGATGCCTCCAGCTTTGTTCTTTTGGCTTAGGATTGACTTGGCGATGCGGGCTCTTTTTTGGTTCCATATGAACTTTAAAGTAGTTTTTTCCAATTCTGTGAAGAAAGTCATTGGTAGCTTGATGGGGATGGCATTGAATCTATAAATGACCTTGGGCAGTATGGCCATTTTCACGATATTGATTCTTCCAACCCATGAGCATGGAATGTTCTTCCATTTGTTTGTATCCTCTTTTATTTCATTGAGCAGTGGTTTGTAGTTCTCCTTGAAGAGGTCCTTCACATCCCTTGTAAGTTGGATTCCTAGGTATTTTATTCTCTTTGAAGCAATTGTGAATGGGAGTTCACTCATGATTTGGCTCTCTGTTTGTCTGTTATTGGTGTACAAGAATGCTTGTGATTTTTGTACATTAATTTTGTATCCTGAGACTTTGCTGAAGTTGCTAATCAGCTTAAGGAGATTTTGGGCTGAGACAATGGGGTTTTCTAGATATACAATCATGTCATCTGCAAACAGTGACAATTTGACTTCCTCTTTTCCTGGTTGAATACCCTTTATTTCCTTCTCCTGCCTGATTGCTCTGGCCAGAACTTCCAGGACTATGTTGAATAGGAGCGGTGAGAGAGGGCATCCCTGTCTCGTGCCAGTTTTCAGAGGGAATGCTTCCAGTTTTTGCCCATTCAGTATGATATTGGCTGTGGGTTTGTCATAGATAGCTCTTATTATCTTGAGATACGTCCCATCAATACCTAATTTATTGAGAGTTTTTAGCATGAAGGGTTGTTGAATTTTGTCAAAGGCCTTTTCTGCATCTATTGAGATAATCATGTGGTTTTTGTCTTTGGTTCTGTTTATATGCTGGATTACATTTATTGATTTGCGTATGTTGAACCAGCCTTGCATCCCAGGGATGAAGCCCACTTGGTCATGGTGGATAAGCTTTTTGATGTGCTGCTGGATTCGGTTTGCCAGTATTTTATTGAGGATTTTTGCATCAATGTTCATCAAGGATATTGGTCTGAAATTCTCTTTTTTGGTTATGTCTCTGCCAGGTTTTGGTATCAGGACGATGCTGGCTTCATAAAATGTGTTAGGGAGGATTCCCTCTTTTTCTATCGATTGGAATAGTTTCAGAAGGAATGGTACCAGTTCCTCCTTGTACCTCTGGTAGAATTCAGCTGTGAATCCGTCAGGTCCTGGACTCTTTTTGGTTGGTAAGCTATTGATTATTGCCACAATTTCAGAACCTGTTATTGGTCTATTCAGAGATTCAACTTCTTCCTGGTTTAGTCTTGGGAGGGTGTATTTGTCAAGGAATTTATCCATTTCTTCTAGATTTTCTAGTTTATTTGCATAGAGGTGTTTGTAGTATTCTCTGATGGTAGATTGTATTTCTGTGGGATCGGTGGTGATATCCCCTTTTTCGTTTTTTATTGCATCTATTTGATTCTTCTCTCTTTTCTTCTTTATTAGTCTTGCTAGCGGTCCATCAATTTTGTTGATCTTTTCAAAAAACCAGCTCCTGGATTCATTAATTTTTTGAAGGGTTTTTTGTGTCTCTATTTCCTTCAGTTCTGCTCTGATTTTAGTTATTTCTAGCCTTCTGCTAGCTTTTGAATGTGTTTGCTCTTGCTTTTCTAGTTCTTTTAATTGTGATGTTAGGGTGTCAATTTTGGATCTTTCCTGCTTTCTCTTGTGGGCATTTAGTGCTATAAATTTCCCTCTACACACTGCTTTGAATGTGTCCTAGAGATTCTGGTATGTTGTATCTTTGTTCTCGTTGGTTTCAAAGAACATCTTTATTTCTGCCTTCATTTCATTATGTACCCAATAGTCATTCAGGAGCAGGTTGTTCAGTTTCCATGTAGTTGAGCGGTTTTGAGTGAATTTCTTAATCCTGAGTTCTAGTTTGATTGCACTGTGGTCTGAGAGACAGTTTGTTATAATTTCTGTTCTTTTACATTTGCTGAGGAGAGCTTTACTTCCAACTATGTGGTCAATTTTGGAATAGGTGTGGTGTGGTGCTGAAAAAAATGTATATTCTGATGACTTGGGGTGGAGAGTTCTGTAGATGTCTATTAGGTCCACTTTATGTAGAGCTGAGTTCAATTCCTGGATATCCTTGTTAACTTTCTGTCTCGTTGATCTGTCTAATGTTGACAGTGGGGTGTTAAAATCTCCCATTATTATTGTGTGGGAGTTTAAGTCCCTTTGTAGGTCACTGAGGACTTGCTTTATGAATCTGGGTGCTCCTGTGTTGGGTGCATATATATTTAGGATAGTTAGCTCTTCTTGTTGAATTGATCCCTTTACCATTATGTAATGGCCTTCTTTGTCTCTTTTGATCTTTGTTGGTTTAAAGTCTATTTTATCAGAGACTAGGATTGCAACCCCTGCCTTTTTTTGTTTTCCATTTGCTTGATAGATCTTCCTCCATCCCTTTATTTTGAGTCTATGTGTGTCTCTGCACGTGAGATGGGTTTCCTGAATACAGCACACTGATGGGTCCTGACTCCTTATCCAGTTTGCCAGTCTGTGTCTTTTGATTGGAGCATTTAGCCCATTGACATTTAACGTTAATATTGTTATGTGTGAATCTGATCCTGTCATTATGATGTTAGTTGGTTATTTTGCTCGTTAGTTGCTATTGTTTCTTCCTAGCCTCGATGGTCTTTCCAATTTGGCATGTTTTTGCAGTGGCTGGTACCGGTTGTTCCTTTCCATGTTTAGTGCTTCCTTCAGGAGCTCTTTTAGGGCCGGCCTGGTGGTGACAAAATCACTCAGCGTTTGCTTGTCTGTAAAGTATTTTATTTCTCCTTCACTTATGAAGCTTAGTTTGGTGGGATAGCAAATTCTGGGTTGAAAATTCTTTTCTTTAAGAATGTTGAATATCGGCCCCCACTCTCTTCTGGCTTGTAGAGTTTCTGCTGAGAGATCAGCTGTTAGTCTGATGGGCTTCCCTTTGTGGGTTACCCGACCTTTCTCTCTGGCTGCCCTTAACATTTTTTCCTTCATTTCAACTTTGGTGAATCTGACAATTATGTGTCTTGGAGTTGCCCTTCTCGAGGAGTATCTTTGTGGCGTTCTCTGTATTTCCTGAATCTGAATGCTGGCCTGCCTTGCTAGATTGGGGAAGTTCTCCTGGATAATATCTTGCAGAGTGTTTTCCAACTTGGTTCCATTCTCCCCATCATTTTCAGGTACACCAATCAGACGTAGGTTTGGTCTTTTCACATAGTCCCAAATTTCTCGGAGGCTTTGTTCATTTCTTTTTATTCTTTTTTCTCTAAACTTCCCTTCTCTCTTCATTTCATTCATTTCATCTTCCATCAGCGATACCCTTTCTTCCAGTTGATCGCATCTGCTACTGAGGCTTCTGCAATCTTCGCGTAGTTCTCGAAACTTGGCTTTCAGCTCCATCAGCTCCTTTAAGCCCTTCTCTCCATTGGTTATTCTAGTTATCCATTCTTCTAATATTTTTTCAAAGTTTTTAACTTCTTTGCTATTGTTTTGAATTTCCTCTCGTAGCTCAGAGTAGTTTGATCGTCTGAAGCCTTCTTCTCTCAACTCATCAAAGTCATCCTCCATCCAGCTTTGTTCCGTTGCTGGTGAGGAACTGCGTTCCTTTGGAGGAGGAGAGGTGCTCTGTTTTTTAGAGTTTCCAGTTTTTTTGTTCTGTTTTTTCCCCATCTTTGTGGTTTTATCTACTTTTGGTCTTTGATGATGGAGATGTACAGATGGGTTTTTGGTGTGGATGTCCTTTCTGTTTGTTAGTTTTCCTTCTACCAGACAGGACCCTCAGCTGCAGGTCTGTTGGAGTTTACTAGAGGTCCACTCCAGACCCTGTTTGGCTGGGTGTCAGCAGCAGTGGCTGCAGAACAGCGGATTTTCATGAGACCACAAATTCAGCTGTCTGATAGTTCGTCTGAAAGTTTTGTCTCAGAGGAGTACCCGGTTGAATGAGGTGTCAGTCTGTCCCTACTGGGGGGATGCCTCCCAGTTAGGCTGCTCAGGGGTGAGGGACCCACTTTAGGAGGCAGTCTGTCTGTTCTCAGATCTCCAGCTGCGTGCTGGGAGAACCACTACTCTGTTCAAAGCTGTCAGTCAGACAGGGACCTTTAAGTTTGTGGAGGTTCTTGCTGAGTTTTTGTTTGTCTGTGCCCTGCCCCCAGAGGTGGAGCCTATAGAGGCAGGCAGGCCTCCTTGAGCTGTGGTGGGCTCCACCCAGTTCGAGCTTCCTGGCTGCTTTGTTTACCTAAGCAAGCCTGGGCAATGGCGGGCGCCCCTCCCCCAGCCTCGCTGCCGCCTTGCAGCTTGATCTCAGACTGCTGTGCTAGCTATCAGCGAGACTCCGTGGGCACAGGACCCTCCGAGCCAGGTGCGGGACACAATCTCCTAGTGTGCCGTTTTCCAGGCCCGTTGGAAAAGCGCAGTATTGGGGTGGGACTGACCCGATATTCCAGGTGCCGTCTGTTTCCCCTTTCCTTGACTAGGAAAGGGAACTCCCTGGCCCCTTGCGCTTCCCGAGTGAGGCAATGCCTCGCCCTGCTTCGGCTCGCGCACAGTGCGCTTCACCGACTGTCCTGCACCCATTGTTAGGCACTCCCTAGTGAGATGAAACTGGTACCTCAAGCAGAAATGCAGAAATCATCCGTCTTCTGTGTCGCTGGGGCTGGGAGCTGGAGACCGGAGCTGTTCCTATTCAGCCACCTTGGCTCCACCCCCTCAAATTACCTTTCAATGGTGAAAGATGTTTTGTTTTCTTTCCCTTGTAAAAATCCAAGATTGATCATGCATGTGCATGAATAATCTAGATAATGACTTTCCATTTATTAGAATAATTTACAAACTCTGCCTCATATATTCTCCTCTGCTGTCAATTACATGCCTCAAGAATGGAGCTCAAGGTCAGTTTTACAAAAAGGTTTGCATTTGCTGATTTGTTCCCTGGTACCCAGTACCACGTGGGGCATGCTTCATGGAGAGAATGCAAGATTTCAATTAACTAGTTGCGATTTCTTGTCCCAGTTTTACCACCTTTCTGACTGTAATCTCAAAGCAAATCACTTAACTCTCCCGAGCATCAGTTTTCTCATCTGTAACCTAGGAGATATAATGATACATTTAGTAATAACTATTTAAATAGAATTCTTGTGAGATTTTGATGACATCCTATATGCGAAAGTGGTAACGCAATGATTATTTTAGATTTCCCCTTAGCATTGATTACTGGTTAGAAGATGTTAACATTTTGTTTTATTTATATTTTCTATACCCATCTTTATTTACTGGATAGATTACTTTGAGCGAGTCATTTAATGTCCTCATCATTGTTCTTAAGACAAAGACCAAAATCTTTAACACGGCTTGTCTGTCAACCATAAGGCCAATTCCTTCCCTGGGTCTCCAAGTTCTGGACATACTTGCCTTCTTTTGGGTTTGAAGGAAGCCACCTTCCTGTCTACCCTTAGGTCCTTGTACATGTTTTCTCTGCTTGAAATGCACCCCCAACTCCAATCTTGCTCCACTCCCCTATTCTCTTACCTAATGCTGATGGAGCTTAGTTCAGATGCCACATGCCTGGGGAAATCCTGCCCACCCTTGGGTTTAGCTCAAGTCTATTTGTTATGGGCTCCCTGTAGTTCGTCCTTGTATTTTTCACAGATAGCAACGGCACTTACTTTTGTGTATGTGAGACAAGCACATTGTTTTCCTGAAAGCAAAGGCCATGTGTGTGCTGCTTCCCTTGGAAGCCCAGCCCATAGCTCAGTGCCTGGCATATGGTGTATACTTGACAATTATGTTTTGTCTGAATAAGACAATAACTTGAATACAATTAGTAAAACTCGTAATGTGAAGTAAATATATTGAATACTTAATAAAAACTAATATAGACTAACAACTGTATCAGGTACTAAAGAGAGTGACCAAATGCATGAAGTAATTATTTATTTTGTCTATTGGTTACATAGGAATTGAGTTTGTCAGCAAGCATATGTAATCTACAAGCTAGTACAGTATAAAGCAGTCGAAAATTGGTACCTAGGAATATATAAACATAAAAAGGAAAGGCCAGGTCAAACGCTAGAATAAATATTTAGACTAGAGTGTCTTATGAGGTTAATAAAATTGAGCTGTAAATTTGATTCTATGCTTGCCACAGGCCAAAACAAAAATGAAAATATGATCAGTTATGTGATGGTCATTGACCTGAGGGAAAAATCCCTCCAGTCTTCTAGAGAAAGAAGGCCGTTCACGGTATTTTTTTTTTTTTTTTTTCCTCTCTGAAAGACGTTTCTTTGAAGGGACAGCACTTATTTTCTCCATGGCTCCTTGAGCATTTTGGCAACCTTCCAAAACCTGCAGCGTTAGACGGTCAGAGATTCAGAGATTCTGTTTCCAGATTCTTTTCCTCTCCTGAAATTTCTGTCTCATTGCAATTAAAAAAAAAAAAAAAAAGAAAAAAAAAACTTAAAGTGTGATCTTTCCCAGACCTGAGATGGTAGCAGGTCGGGGGTATATCCAGGTCTTCCAGGCCCTAACCCTTTGGTGTGACAATATCCCCACAGACCCTGCTTTAGTACTGACTCTACACTTACCAGCTTCTGACCTGGAGCGAATCACTGAATCTTCCTCAATTTCTTTGTCTGCATGGGCCTGCTGATAACTCCTTCACAGGGTGGCTGAGAAGATGGATGTGATAACATCTGTAGCTGCGCCTGGCAGAGCCCCACACTCCATAAAATGGTTCTGTCTTCATACATTTCTTCTCCCCTCTCAGATTTGACGTAAGGTCCCTGGACAGACTGTGAGCAGTAGGCCTCTCTTATCCAGGGTTTTGCTTTCCAAGCTTTCAATTACCTGCAATCAGCCAGAGTCCTAAAATAAGTGAGTATAGTAGAATAAAATATTTTGAGAGGAGAAAGAGAAGGAGACCACTTTCACGTAACTTTTGTTAGAGTATATTGTTCTATTTTATTATTAGTTGTTTTTGTTAATCTCTTACTGTACCTAATTTGTAAATTAACTTTATCACAGGTATGTATGTACAGAAAAAAAAAAACCTGGTATATATAGGGTTCACTACTATTTGTGGTTTTAGGCTCCACTGGGGGTCTTGCTATGTATCGCCTGTAACAGGGGACTACTCTATTTGAAAAACTCTTGTAGATGTATGAGCATGTGTATATTCTAAAGACTCAGAGAGAAGGGAGGCCCAATCTACTATTTTACCAAACAAAAGAGGGAAGAAATAATTGAATTTATTTCTGTTTATTACTAATTTTCTTCCCGAATTTTACTTTTTATATTTTTTAAATTAATTTTTACCTAAAGCAATCAAACCAGGAATGGTTTTATAGCCTCTAATCTTTTCACCTAATATGTAATGTGTATATAGAATTTAAAAGTATAGAGCATGTCACTTAAAATAATCATTATTTTTGGAAATTAATGAGGCATTGCACCAGTGATTCATGCAAGCAAAAACAAAACAGGGAGTTGTGGGATTTGTGGTCAAGAGTCAGGAATGACTTAGCCGTTGAATATATATTGGGGTTTCCCACCTTTGCTACCTTTATACTGAGAAACTGGGCTTCCACTTAGCTGAACCTAATCACTGCTAGAGATTTCTCTTTCTATAAAATTCTCTAAATGCTTATTTGGTCTTTTGTGCCAAATTTCTGAATTAAAAAGCGTAATAACTTCACTTATAACGTCTATGATTTCTGAGCAAATTATTCTTGCCTTTCTAACTCATTCAATCCAGATTTGTCCATCTGAGAAGGTCATGAGAAACGCCTACCTTCTTTAGAAGTCAACTTAGATATAGTGGTTTCCGTGACAAAGTCTCAGAGGGACAAAGTATATTGCCCAGTGGTTACCAGCACTGTCAACAGGGAGACATGTTTATTTGTACAGTAATTTTCTTTATGTATACTTTTTTTCCCTGAAAGAAAGCATTCTGTTAGCACACCAGATCTAAACGTGGATACTCTGTATGTGTCTCATTATGGTTTTGTGGACAAAGGAACTAAAAACAATGGTAGTTTAATAACAAAGTTGCTTTGTTTCCTCTAGCAGTGTCAGAAATGTAGACTCTTTCTCCCAGGGGGAAGGAAGGGTACTGAGTAGGTGGTTCTAATGTACTAGCAAAAATGTGTCTAGTGCCGAATGTTTTAATTGGTAAAAATGGAGTAGATTTATACACAGAAATCCAGGGTGCTTAATGCTGTTAAAAATATTTAGATTTAATAGTCCATAGATATTAAGTTAGAAAGGTTTTAATGACCAATATCCAGAGAAGAGAGATATTGGCTTGCATAGTAGACTACTCTGTTTTGAACATGTGGCATTTCCCAGGATTTTGCAAATTTCTATCTTTACGTGTTCTAGATTGGAGTAGTAACCTCAAAGGTGGCCACGGTAGGCAGCCCTTTGTGGCCTGTGAAATTCTCTTGCACAATCCTGCACCGGGACTGGCAAATCAACATTTCTAGCATTGCGACCATAACATCGCTTTTACAATAGTATCTACCTAGTGTCTGTAGCATGAGTAATGAAGGTAAGCATGCCATCTTCCCTTCATTGAATACTTACTCTGTTAGGTATGACTCGAAGTGCTTCAGCCATGTTATCTCATTTAACTCTCTGAGTTGATATGATTATTATTCCCATTTTACAGACAAGAAACTGAGGCCCAGAACGTTTAAGTGACAGCTGGTATGTGTTGTGGAGCACATTCTAATCAGAGGGTCTCTGGCTGTGGGGTCTCTTTTCTAAACTGCCACACATATTGTTCCTCAAAGATCTAATTGATAGTTACCTAAGTTACCTAATTATTAGCAGTGTAGAAGGATGGCAGCTGGTGTTTCAGCTCTAGCTCTCCAGCCTATTTCTTAGGTGACCTTGGGCATGTTATTTATTCTTTGGCCTTGGTTTCCTTATCAGTCAAATACGGAGAGTTTAACTAGATGGTTTTTAAGATTCCCCTTGTCATCATATTGGGTGAGTCTGTGATTAATATGACCTATTAATTTGGGTGGCCTCGATAATTTGTGAATAGCAGTGGCTGTTGTGATCCCCTTTACAGACTTACATTTTATAAAGGAGAGTTGTTTCACAATAGCACAGGGTAATGCAGTATAGTAGCAAGCACCATGCACTAGTCTTCTGGTGACTTTCTGGAAGGAGGTCAGAATATCCAGGTAGTACCAGTTCATCTGGGCTGCTACTAATATAACAGAATGCCATAGACTGGGTGGCTTATAAACAATAAAAGTTTATGTCTCACAGTTCTGGAGGCTGGGAAGTCCGAGATCAAAGTGCTGGCAGATTTGAGGTCTAGTCAGGGCCCATTTCATGATTCATAAACAGCACCTTCTTGCTGAATCCACATGTGGTGGAAGAAGAGAACTCTGGTCTCTTTAGACTCTGATAAAAGCACTAATCCCATTCCTGAGGTCTCCACCCTCATGACTTTAGCACCCCCAATACTATCTACCTCCTAATACTATCACACCGGGGATTGGGTTTCAACATAGGAATTTTGAGGGGACGTGAACATTCAGACTATAGCAGGTTTAACCACATCCAAGCAAGCTACATAAGGTTTATCAGACTACACGACAGTTATGAGCCTTGTTTTTTTCAGCTGAAACTTAACAGAGTGTATCTCATACTCAATGTCTTCGGATTGAAAGAAATAAAGTACAGCATATGAAAGCCTTAACATAATTATGAGCAGAATTATTGAAAGCCTATTGATAAGCAGCGACCAAGAGAAGAGTACAAAATGGACAACAAACACATTGGTCACAGAACAAATGATCACTGAAGCACATATTATTTGCCTGTCACTGTGATGGCAGAGGAGCATTCAACAGTACCTCTCTCCTGTGCAGGTTTTAAGATCCTTCTTGATGTCTCCCCTGATTCTACTCTTGTGACCCTTCCCCATAAAAGAGAGACAGTTGGGTTATGGTCAAAGACTCTAGACACACCTTGGTTGTCTCATTTGCCACACTACACTGGGGTTGATCTGCTCATGTGTGTGTGCCCCATCCATTAGAATGTGAGAGACTCAGGGGCTCACATCACTACCTTCTAGTCCTATGCCTGGCACAAAGTCAGTGCTTGATGGATGTTTGTTGGTAGACTGCAAGTCCTTGCAATCTATTTAGACCAATCTACTTAGACATATGACACAATTAGAATACATTTAGATATTAACATCAGCAATTATAACAAAACCAACAACAATAAGAATCGTAATAGCTACTGCTTATTGAGAACAAGGCACTCAGCTAACAGAGTCATTGCTTGCACACAAACCACAACTGTGCTATTATACATTTGACCTCCTTCATTAAACCACAACTGTGCTATTATACATTTGACCTCCTTCATTGTCTTTTCCAGGTTGAATTTAGACCTGTGGACCTGAAATAACAAATTCATTTTTTTTTTAGCCTGGTAGAGTTGCCTCTCGGCGGATAGTTCAATTCTGGCAGCATCCTCCATTTTAATCTTTGTAGCAGTGGTTTATTTAATAATTTGGATTTTTTCACACTTTTGTACTTATTTTATAATATGCATGGAATGGAAAAATGAAAGTATAAGAGTACTGATTTTCATAACGAGTAATTTGGTCTCATGCACTTAATTCAATTTAGAAAAAGTTGGAAAGCATCAGGGTGCCAAAAATTAAGACAATTTATCCTTAATTGGACATTCATTGATCTTAAGCCAGTCGACTGTGGTTTAATTGTCAAAGCAAAGAACAAAATTATAGAACATGTGCAAAACTCTAAAAATCAATGGTCAAAGATTATATTTAGAATTGGATGAAATTAGGAATTTTTTTTATAGCACACTGAACATGGAGTCCCATTTACTGAATACATAATCGTGATGTTCAAGTTTAACCAATTTGAAAATTTTCAGCAATGCATTATGTAGGAAAATTGAGAACTTCGTATGTTTTGCTTAATTCTCCAAATTCTTCAAAGTAGACTTAGTTTTCACCGTTACAGAGAAGTCATATGCTTAGGAAGCGGCAAAGGCTGCATTATTAGTTTGTTAGGACTCCTATAACAAAGCACCACAGAGTCAGTGGCTTCAACAACAATTTACTTTTTCATAATTATGGAAGGTAGAAGTTCAAGATCAAGGTGTCATTAAGTTTGGCTTCTTTTAAGGCCTCTCCCCTTGGCTTGCAAATGGCTGCTTTCCCCCTGTGTCTTCAAATGGTCTTTCCTCTGTGTGCCCACATACCACTTATAATCTCCCTCTTCAATAGGGATACCACCATATTGGATTAGGGCCTACCTATAGGAGCCCATGTTACCTTAATTACCTCTTTAAAGGTTCTATTTCCAAATGCAGTCACATTCTGGGGTCCTAGGGGTTAGGATTCAACTTACAAAATTTAGGAGAGAGGGACACAATTTAGCCCATAACCTTATGACATGATTCAAAGCTGGTGACTGTAAACTCATTTTTTTTTTTTCAAGAAGGGAAGAACTTATCTTGAAGAGTTAGGACAGAGGGAAGATGGCAAAAAAGAAACTCATAATTGGAGGACCAATATAGGAAAAAGTGATTCAGAATGCCAAAGATAGAAATCAGCCCTGAAAGGTGAATTTTTTTTCCCTAAATCATTGTTTTGCTTTTCTATTGATACAATAAAACAAAACAAAACAAAACAAAAAAAAGTCTTTTGGCTTTAAGCAGCTTGACCCCAGTGTAAAGTTTGAAGAATTAGGTCAGGCACATATTACTGCTCTGAGTAATACAACAGCTGCTTCACTGCAAAATGACTAAGGTGTTCAGAGAACTTTAATCAACCTAATCAGGTCATCTGTGGGACTTAAAGGGGTCTGGTTACAAATCTTCAAAGCTCTGAACTACTTTCTGCATCCACAGGCTAAAAGGGTTATTAAGTTAGTTGCACAGAGAGATGGAATTAATATTACTTGATTGAGCTAAGATCATCATATTCTAAAAAGCAATTAAAATAATTCTGACCTTTGAAAAGTAAATCAGTGAATTTTGATGTTACATTTGAATCTGGGTAAAGGCAAATAGTGAATTTAATAAGTACGAATGAGTCTTTTAACTGAAGAATTTTTAGGGGATTTTAGTATATACTTTTCTTTGAAAAGTAATTTAGTGATCATAAAATCCAGATTTTTGCATTCCCTTTCATGTACACAAAGACTTTTGCTTTCTGTGTGTGAGGTACATCGCAATTCATAGTTTATACGTATATATATTCTATATAGTAGCCAAAATTTCATTAATAGCCCATTTTCCCAGGCTTTCAGAAATCATTTGCTTTGTTACTTCAATTGCCTGCACAGTAAAATGTGAAAGTTGGCAGAGTGACTTCTGGGGAGCAAAAATGTACATTAAGAACTGTTTGAGCACTCAAATATTAGAATTTGAGTTATAAGAAAATCCCTTAGTTGTCAATCAAAGGCAACAGATTAATTTCTAAGGAGCTTAATAAGCCTGAGTTTGAACATGCAAATTAGAAAAGGACTTGACCAAAATAACTACAAAGAAAGCAGTAAGAAGCGGTAGAGAGAAATGACTGCACACACAAAACATGCTGGAGGAATAGCCAATTTTAAAAGCTTTGATAGGCAGTGAAGGCATTACTTTGCAGTGACTTAGGTTATGTCAATGATCCAGAGTCATAAAGAATTAAATAGCACCTATAGCTTCTATTTAAGAGGGAAGATTACTGTGAAATGCACGTGATATCTCTGGAAAACTAAATTCTGTGAACTATGCTATTCATTCATTTATTCACTAATTAATAGATGATATATCAAACACCTACTATTTATTATCCAACAAATACTTGTTGAGTGCCTTCTCTTTCAGACATTGTCTTAGACTCTGGGAATATACCAATGAGCACAACAGATATAAATATCTGCCCTGTACCACCTATGCTTACATTTTAGTTGGAGGAAACAGACAATAAAATGGTAAATAAGTAAATGTCTTGGTCCACTTTGTGTTCCTATAACAGAATACTACAGACTGGATGATTTATAATAAAATTTATTTGGGTCATGATTTGGCGGGGCTGAGAAATCCAAGATCAAGGAGTTGCATCTGATGAGGGCCTCCTTTCTGTGTCACCCCATGGCAGAAGGGAAAACAGAGAGCAAGAGATCAGACTTGAAGTCTCAAGCCCTTTTAGAGTCAGCATTAATCTATTCATGAGGATGGAGCCCTCATGACCTAAACACCTCCCATCAGGTCCCACCTCTCATCACTGTTGCACTGGATATTAAGTTTCCAACAGATGCTTTATGGAGGACACATTCAGACAATAGCAGTAACATATAGAATGTCTACACAGAATAGACAGTGTTATGTGCTATGAATGAAAATAAGACAGGAAGTAATATACCCAAACGAGAAACATATTGCCTCCAAAATCCTCTTGAGAAGACACAGATGGGCTTGGCAGTTAGAGCAGCAGACTAGAAAACAGAAATCGGCATTATGACACTAATTTTGCTACCAAATGCATTGGGTAACAAGGTGTTTCATCTTTGTTTACCATAGTTTCCCTACTCTAAAAAGACATTTATGGAATTTAGTTTTGACAGTTAAATTATAAAATTATAGTTTTACAATATAAAAATTACAAAAATCAATTCACTCAAGATGTGTATTGACAGCTATGATATGTACCATACCATATATGTTGATGAATGTCTTTTGTATGCAAATAAGATGGCTGGTGGCTGAGAACTTCTAGATAGCTTTGGAATGAGGGCTGCTTGCTAGAAAGACCAAGGCACGACTAGAGGTTTGAAAGAGATTTGAGATTGAGATAATCACTAAAGACTGAGTTAATCACCAATGGCCAGTGATTTAGTCAGTCATGTCTACATAAACAGACCACCATAAAATCCCCTAATCTATAAAGTTCAGAGAATTTCAGGGTTGGTTAACACTTGGGGTTCTGGGAGGTACAAAAAGGGCATGGAACTCCATGCACCCTTTGTTGAAGGCCGAAAGAATGAGGATCGTGATCAACTCAGTATACCACTGGAAGCTATATGAGTAAAACAGCAAACTGTTTCTCATGAAAGCAGGATGTTGGCAAATTGACAAACTGTGTCTGCCACCCAGAAGGAATGCTGAGGGCAGTGATGACCTAGGCACAAGTGTTTCTTGTAATTAGGCACATCTGAAGCCTGTTAGCAATCATGTGAACCTGTGATCAATTAAGCAGCTGACCATTGATTACCTCCTGCTCCCTGCTCTTTCTACCCAATAAATATGAAGGGCTGTAGAAACTCAGCCAGCTGCTGCCTTTTCTCACTAGAAGCAGGGAGCCCTCTTCTTCTTCCCCTGGCTGCTTTCTTTAAAATAGTTTCTTTTGTCTTAAGTTTTCATTTCTGTGTTTGTCCTCCTTTGTTCAGTCTCGTAGTGACGGTCTCAAGTAGTAACTGAGGCAGTCTGCCACAAGTGGCACCCGAACAGGGACAATCAGGGACAAACAGAGACCTGAAGGGACCTGAAGAGGCCTGCAGGGACAAAGAGATAAGTAGGGATAAATAGAGACAAACAGAGATAGATAGGGAAAGACAGGGACTTGAAGGAACTTATAGGAACCAACAGGGACCATAGGGACAGACAGGGACAGATAAGGATAAAGACTAGCAGAGACTAGCAGAGACTAAGAGACTAGCAGAAGCTAGCAGAAGCTAGCAGGGACAGACAGGGAAAGATAGGGTCCTATAGGGACTTGAAAGAGGAAGGTCTGCTGGAGTAGAAACAACTAAAAGCCCAGAAAAAAACTCAAGCCAACCAGACAAACGAGAAACCCCGTTACAAGTGTGCTGGCAGCAATATAAGGTCAGTGTTCTAAAAAGGTACTGGTCAGTGCCCTAGAGGTACAAAAAACGGGAAGTTTTTGAATCAGGGTAACATGGGGAAGAATTTGGCTATTTCTTTTCTGTTTTTTGTTTGAAGTTTGGTTTGTACTGTCTTTTTGCTGTTATTTCAGGGTTTGAGAGAATTTTTTGCCCCACCTACAGCACCTATCGAAAGTGGTGAACAGGAGAGGGAGGATGAAAATTGGCTGGTACCGTCTTCTTTTGTGGCTGCAGAAATGCTAGCTTTGGCTTTGGCTTTTGGGAATGCAAACACAGATTGTAAACGTGCACTGGCACCTGTGAGATGTCCAAAAGGCTTAGGAATACCTGGAAGCGCAGGATTAGATCTCCCAGCCAGAGAATGGGTTACATTAATTGGAGGAAACAAATTTACTAAGATTCCCACTGGTATTTGGGGACCTTTGCCAACAGGATACATGGGATTAATTCTGGATAAAAGTCATCTTAACTTACAGGGCATTACTGTAGTCCCAGGAGTTGTTGATTCTGATTGTGAAGGAGAAATTCAGTTAGTGGTAATGTTACAAGATCTTTGGGCTTTTGAACCAGGGAGAATATATTGCTCAACTGTTGCTCATTCCCTGTAAATTGCACCTTTTTCCACAGAAGGAGAAACAAGGGAATCAGGGATTTGGAAGTACAACTAGGAGGGAAATTTATCTGTCACAACCCATAGCATCTAATAGACCCACTTGTGCAGTGTAAATTGAAGGAAGTAAGTTTTGTGGGCTTATGGATACAGGAACAGGAGACTGGAGGGACTCGTGGATCCCAGCCATGGGCCTGGTTCCCTCAGCACCAGCTGAATGCAAAGACAGAATGAACCACCAACCGGCAATTGAAGGCTGCACATTTTGCAATTGCCTTTCTCGATTAATTCAAAAACAGAAAGGGGGAGATGTTGAAGGCCAAAAGAATGAGGGTCGTGATCAACTCAGTATATCACTGGAAGCTATATGAGTAAATAGCAAACTGTTTCTCATGAAAGCAGGATGTTGGCAAACTGACAAACTGAGTCTGCCACCCAGAAGGAATGCTGAGGACAGTCACGACACAGGCACAAGTGTTGCTTGTAATTAGGCACATCTGAAGCCTGTTAGCAATAATGTGAACCTGTGACCAATTAAGCAGCTGACCATTCGTTACCTCCTGCTCCCTGCTCTTTCTACCCAATAAATATGAAGGGCTGTAGAGACTCAGCCAGCTGCTGCCTTTGCTCACTAGAAGCAGGGAGCCTTCTTCTTCCCTTGGCCCCCTTCTTTAAAATAGTTTCATTTCTGCATTTGTCCTCCTTCTTGCAGTCTCATAGTGACAGTCTCAGGTAGTAACTGTGGCAGTCTGCCACAACCCTTCACCCTGTACCTTGCCCTATGCATCTCTTTTATTTGGCTGTTCATACGTTGTATCCTTAATAATAATCCAATGATAGTGAGTAAAAGGCCTTCCTGAGTTCTGTGAGACATTCTAGCAAATCATTAAACCTGAGGAGTGAGTCTTGGGAGCCTCCTCCCGTTTATAGCCAGGTGATTCCAAGTATGGGAGAGCAAGGACTTGTGATTGGTGTCTAAAGTGGGGGCAGTCTTAGGGAATTGAGACTTTTAACTTGTGGAATCTAACACTAACTCCAGGTAGATAGTGTCAGAATTGAACTGAATTATTGAGCACTCAGCTGGTTGGAGAATTATTTGGAGTGGGAGAATCCCCACGCACATTTGGTGTCAGAAGTGTTGTGAGTGAAAATGGTTCATATTTCCTTTGTAGCAAAGACCTCTAGGCCAGCAGAGGATAAGGTTGCAGGAACAAGAAACAAAAATTTGCTAGTGGTTCATTAAGGGTAGCAGTAAGTGGTGCCACTCCCATTTCCACCCTTTTATTCCTGGACCCATGAATTTTGGCTGTGAGATCCAATATATGGGCTATGGGAGCATGATATGTTTGACATTGACTCACAGCATATACAGCCTCCTGGAGAATTTTGTGCCAGCCCTGCAAGGTATTGCTACTTAGCTGGTACTGTGAGTATTTAAAAGGCAGTTCCACTGTTCTAGGAAGACAGCTGCTTCAGGATGGTGGGCAATATGGTAAGACGTGAATTCCACGAACATAGGCCTGTTGCTGCACTTCTTTTGCAGTGAAGTGAATTCCCAGATTGGAAGCAATGCTGTGTGGAATACCATTATCATGATAAGGCATTCTGTAAGTCTTCAAATGGTAGTTTTGGCAGAAACATTGTATGCAGGGAGGGTAAATCCATGTCCAAAGTATGTGTCTCTTCCAGTAAGAGCAAAATGATGTTCCTTTCATGGTAGTAGTTCAATATAATCAATCTACCAGTAGGAACTGGCTGATCACTATGGAGAATGGTCCCATGTTGAGAGCTCAGTGTTGGTCTCTGCTGCAGCCGATTGGGCACTCAGCAGGGGTTGCAGCCAGGTCAGCCTTGGTAAGTGGAAGTCCATGCTGCTGAGCCCATGTGTAACCTCCATCCCTGCCACCATGGCCAGTTAGGTGGTGACAGGGGTGGTTGGGGAAAGAGGTTGACTTGTATCCATAGAGCAGGTCATCCTATCCACTTAGTTATTGAAATTCTCCTCTGCTAAGTTTACCATTTGATGAGCGTTCACATGAAACAAATATCTTCGTATATTTTACCCAGAGAGGTTTATCCGCATACCTCTTCCTCAAATGTCCTTGTTACCAATTTTCTAATCATGTTCCTTTCAAATCCCTGACCATCCAGCCAAACCATTGGCTAAAGCCCATTAATCAGTACATAATTACATATCTGGCCATTTCTCCTTCCAAGCCAAATGACAGCCAGGTGCATTGCCTGGTGTTCTATCCACTGGGAGGAATTCCCTTCATCACTCTCCTTCAGGGATGTTCCAGAAAGGGGTAGTAGTGCTATAGCTGTTAAATTTTGGGTGGTGGTGTAAGACATCGAGAGCCTGGTTTGGGGAAATAGCAATGGGAAGAGGACAGACAGTTGTAAAGTCTAGTTAGTAGAAGAACTAGCAGAGAACTGCATATTATGCAGAATCATCTGTAAACCAGGCCTGAGCGTTTCTCTGTCAACTAATCATAGGTCACTCCCTCTGAGGCCATAGGCGCAGGCTGGGAGAGAGAAGGCAATGTAGCAGGAGTGGGGTCCAAGGGCATTTGAGCCACTTCTTATAACTTGTACCTTCAGGTCCTGCTTGGGCCCAATCACATACACGCCACTTCCACTCGATGATGAAGTGCTGCTGTATGCACCCATTTTTATGATGTGGAGGGTCAGACAAACCCCAGTTCATGATGGGCAACTCAGGTGACAGGGTAACTCAGCCCCTGGTCAAGTGTTCAGTTTCTACTGAGGCCTAAAACTGTTTCTAACAGGCCAAAAGCTGTTTCTTGAAAGAAAAGTAGTTAGCTGTGGATGGTGGTGGGGCCTTGTTCCAAAATTCTAACAGTCTAAGCTGCAATTAACCTATGGGGGCCTGAAGAAGGCTCCAAACAGCACCCCCATCTTCCATGGACACCTCGAGCACCATTAGATCTGCTAGATCCCATGGCCCAAGTGGAGGGGCAGCTTGCATAGCAGCCTGGACCTGTTGCAGAATCTTCTTTTATTCTAGGTGCCACTCAAAACTAACAGCATTTTGGGTCACTTGGTAAGTGGGCTGGAGTAATGTACCATTTCTTTTTTTTTGAGACAGAGTCTTCCTCTGTCACCTATGCTGGAGTGCAGTGGCTCAATCTTGGCTCACTTCAACCTCCACCTCCTGTGTTTAAGTGATTCTCCTGCCTCAGCCTCCTGAGTAGCTGGGACTACAGGCGCGTGCCACCACACCCAGCTAATTTTTTGTATTTTTAGTAGAGACAGGGTTTCACCGCATTAGACAGGATGGTGTCAGTCCGACATCATGATCCACCCACCTTGGCCTCCTAAAGTGCTGGGATTACGGGCGTGAGCCACCGTGCTCAGCCTTCTCATTTCTTAAATGAGAAATATATTGTCTCCAACATTCTCTTGAAGATACATGGAAGGGCTTGGCAGTTAGAACAGCAGACTAGAAAGCAGAAATGGGCATTATGATACTAATTTTATTACAAAATGCATTGGTTTAATAAGATATTTCATTTTTCTTCACCATAGTTTTCCTACCATACAAAGAAAAAGGCATTTGTGGAACTTAATTTTGTAAGTGAAAGTCTAAAATTATAGTTTTACAGTCTAAAAATAATGGAAATCCATTCACTCAAAATGTGCATTGGACAGCCATGATATGCACAGTACCATATTTGTTGTCATTAAATGCCCAAAATGTATAATCTACCCCTATTTTTGGAGGCACCTCAAGCAGGGCCCTGCACACAGCAGGTACTTAGTAAGTGTTACTTGAAGGCCCCACTTTTCACAAAGCTCAAAATCTATTTGAGGAAACTAAAAGACAACGTGACAGACTCAATAGTGGCATGGCAGTCCTGCAGCCATTTGTTGCACAGTTGATTTTCGATGAGCACCCAGTAGGTTGCTCAAGCAGAGAGAACCTCTTGGGCAATGGTGGCTTCAGGGAGCTTCATGGGACTTAGGAATATATGGAAAGAAAAGAAGGTGCTTCAGGCAGGGTAAATAGCCACTGGATCTCTCACAGTTTGTGGAAGTGGAACCATCCACCTGGAGAAAGGGCTTGTGTTGAGAAATGATGGAAGGTGCACCTACAAGAAGTCTGGGGCATCTACTTTGGCCCTGAGCTATGACATGGGAACTTTATTCTTTGTCTTATCAATAGTGGCTGTCTTTGTGGTTGTGCAGAGGTGTAACAAGTTTAAAGCAGCACTTAAGAAAGATCTACTTGGTGTCAACAAAAGCAATAAATTGGAGAGGACTCAAATTGGAAGCAGGATACTATTAAGATATTTTCAGCATAGTCAAGGTGTGAGATATCGAAAGCCTGGTTTGAGGAAGTATCTGTGAAAATAGGACAGACCGTTGTAAAGGCCAGTTAGTGGAGGAAACAGAGAACTAATAGAGCTTGGTTATCGGAGAGAGTAAGGTGGGGAAAAGGAAGAATGAAAGACGAGTACATTTGAAGCTTGTGTGGCTGAAACAATAAAGTAACTATGATAATATAACAAAAAGATAAGTAACAAATAAAACAGAAGAAGAAAGAGAAGCCAGATAAAAAGGAAAAATCAATTATTTTAATTTTACACTAATATAAGACGTTATTATTAATGGCACAGCTCCTAATTCTGTATTTACATAATACCTTGTAGTTCACTCGGCACATTCCCAGGTATGATACATCACTGTGCACACTATAAAGCCATAGGTGGTTAGAAGAATGCAAATACAGTTGGAAAGAGAGGGGAGAGATGTGGCAACAATAGCTTAGAAAGTCCTCCACAAGGAAGTGTACTGAGCAAATAGCACACAATAACTCATTTCACACTCTCGTTTAACTCTTATTTGTGTTACTTAGTTAAAGTAGTATATCTATAATTGAATCCATTAAATCCTTAATGTTCATTTCTTTTCCTCAATAACTAGTGAGCTGTATTTTGAAATATCAACCAGTGTTTTGAAATAATTCTTCAAATAATGTTTTTTATCCCAAGTCTTACCATACTTTTTTCTTTTATATATCATATAAAATATACATAAAATTTCAAATATATATAATATATATATGTGTCTGTGTGTGTACATATATTTCCATTTGCAGATTTAGCAGTATACTGGAACAAAACCAAAACAGGATCTGCTATTGAATGTTTTGATCAGCTCGTGCTGGGGAGAATGATTGGCAAACTGAATTGCAGTAGTATTATTAAAATTCATGAAGCAGAGGATTACCAATGTGTAATATTCAAAAATGCAGTGGGTGCTAAGTATCTTTGACACATTCCTTAAAGCTTTAACCATCTTGGGGAAAAAATGTTAGAAGTCTGTCAGGAACATATTGGATTTTCCTAAAGCATATGGTGATGAAATAGTATATCATTTTATGAGAAAATATTGTCATACTGGCTTCCTGGCCCAACATGTCATAGTTATTTTATATTTCTATTTTGTAGTTATCTTTTTGTGCTCTTTATTTTAGGATGAGTTTCTTTCCTGGTCTTGAAGAAGGTCATTGTTTCACTCCCTCTCTTTCTTTTGGCCATTCCTTTGTTTTTATTCTTCCTTCAAGAGTCTTTTGTTCTCTAAAATAGTTTTTTATACTGTGTTTCAAGACTGAGAGGTGTGTACTTTGATCAAATTTTTGTTTTGAGGACACTAAGAGCATTTTCAATTTTCCCTTTCTCCACCCCATGGTTTGTGTGCTGCTGCTGTTTCATCCTCTTTCTGCAGTACTTGCTTTCGTCCCAGACCTGGCTAGATTGCAAGAATGGAAATGGTTCCCAAAGTGCTGGGATTACAGGCATGAGCCACCGTAAATGGTGCCGGGCGCGGTGGCTCACGCTTGTAATCCCAGCACTTTGGGAGGCCGAGGCGGGCGGATCACGAGGTCAGGAGATCGAGACCACGGTGAAACCCCGTCTCTACTAAAAATACAAAAAATTAGCCGGGCGTGGTGGTGGGCGCCTGTAGTCCCAGCTACTCGGAGAGGCTGAGGCAGGAGAATGGCGTGAACCCGGGAGGCGGAGCTTGCAGTGAGCCGAGATTGCACCACTGCACTCCAGCCTGGGCGACAGAGCGAGACTCCGTCTCAAAAAAAAAAAAAAAAAAAAAGAATGGAAATGGTTATTCTCTAGCTTGCATTTGAAAAAAAAAATCCATTTTTATTTCAAGAGGATGATGGACACACACACAAAATGTATGCCACTGGGCCCTTTTACCACATTTTCTGTTTGGTCCCCTTTGGCTCTTTCAAAACGTTGAGCATGTTCCCAGAATTGGTCGAAACCACATTGCCCAGTTGCAGGCAAAGCTGTAGGTTGGCATCCTCTGGGAGTGGCTGGTTGGTAAGCCCAATTTCCAAATTCCTGGAACTGTCATATTAATCTGTATTTTAAGGCAACGAAGGAGCCATTCATCCTTCCCCAGGGGCTTTTATTGTCTTAGAATTTCAGAGGCCATGTGGGCATTTCTAGTTGGCTGTGAATTTCAACAGCCAGCTATGTATACTCTCAATGTTAAGACCTGGTGAGCTTGGATAAATTGTCCCTCAACGGAGTTCCTTACTTGAGGCAGCTATAATGCAACTCATCATCTCCCTCTGTAGCACACTTCACCTGTTCTACATCCTTCCTTGTTGTTGGAGAAAGACTTCTCTTGGACTTGAGGCACGTGCATGAAGTTTCAGTCTGTGCAGGGCAGTTAGAAACAGTGTGTCAGACAAACATTCCCTATAAGCCACTAAATTTCCAGAGGAGTGGTTTACATATGAGCCATCTAAAAATACTATTTAAAAAATCTATAAACATTATTTTAAAAATATCATTACATGAGCACATTTTGGAGGAGACATTTGAAAATGCAGAGACAAAATAAAATGGTATTCATTCGAACCCACTCATGACTCACATTGGAAATGTTGTTTAATTTTTTTTATTTTCAAGAGATTTCTATAGATGATAGAAAGTTGCTATAATGTCATAACTTCTCTTTGTAAAACAAGTTAGCAGAAACGAAAATCTTCCCTGAAACTACCCTCTAGTGCAGAACTGCCACAAAGAATCAAAATCCAGGATGAGAGTCAATTACAGATGGTGTCATTGAAGTAGGATGGGCAAGAATGGGAAACATGGGTTTTTTAGAAATGTATACATAAAATAAAAGGGTACTAAGCACAACTGTGACAAGGACCATGGCTTTCTTCTCTCTGCTCACCTTCCTCATTTCTTTCCTTTTGCCTTTTCTTCCTCAGCTTCCCTACTTTTTGCATTCAACCAATGCATCTTTTCCTTTGCGGTTTATTCATTTGGGACCTGAATCACTCTAAAAGTACTTAGATTGACTCATCAGTGTCATGGAAATATCTAAAATATAATACTGTTGGGGCAAAAATTATTTTCTTTCATAAAATTAATTTAAAAATAGTTAAATTCCACCATATTTTTTCATTTTCCATCTTAGAGCCACTTTGTTACCTCAGTTATACCCTGCTTAGAACCCTTCATGTTTCTGCTAGTGTCAATTCCTCCTTCTAGAATATTCTAGAATATTCTTTATCCCATTTCTCACTTATTGAAATCCTTCCTATTGGTTGAAGCTTAACTCAAATGTCACTTCTTCTGGAAGGCCTTCTTTCAACAGATATTAATGGAGGGCTGTCTTCATGCCAGGTAGTATTCTAAGGGCTGGGGACATGCAGTGAACAAGGCTTACATAGAATTTACATGCTAAGAGTTGGAGATAGCCATTGTTCAATAACCAAAAAAAGTAGATATGTAACATGTCAGGTGTTATAAGTACAATAAGGTAAAATAAAGGAGAGTCGTGGGCTAAAAAGTGGTGGGGGAAGACCAGAGAGAGGAATATAATTATTCTCCCTTTTGTACTTCTATAGCATATAACCCTATGTAAAAACTACATACCTTTTCATACGTGAGGAAATGACATAAATGTCTTGTGTTGTAAGCTACGTGTAGATAGGAAGTTATGTAGCTTTGCATTCACCAGTGCCTTGTATACAATAGGCATACAATCAATGGGAATGACATGACATCAGCAGCACACAGGAAGCTGACAGTTTATCCACAGCACTATCAATACATGTTAGTGTCATATGATGCAAGTCATGTCAAGACTTGCCAATTAACTGGGGAGCAAGAAATGACTACAAAGTACAGAAAACAATCTTCCAAGACTGGAAGTGTGTCAGTGGCAGAGGTTAGAGGAACTGATCCAAAGAGGTAGGCACACAGCTGAGGGTGTGCTGGGAAGGATAAAGGAGGAGGAAGAGGAGAGCCTAGTGGCCACATCAGTGGACCATAATAGGTATTGTTGTTGATGCTAAACTAATAAAGGTCCCTCCTTCTCAGCCCCCTTGAGTGAGCGTGAGGACTCTCAAAGTCTGTGGTTTTGAATGGCACACTGAGATTTTAGCTTTCATTTGGTACCCTTTATTTTACTGCATTAATTATCTTACATGGTATTTAATGTTAAACACCATTTCCCATTAATTAAGCATCTTTTTTTTTTTTGATAAACTTTTGGTAAGAGTGCTAGCAAGACCAGAGGGCTAGGAAGACCAAAAGATCAGTATTTCAGCTGTTTCCAGAAGCGTTAGGGTTGGATAGTAACGCAGTGAGAGGTAGGCCAACAATGGGAGTATCCTGTGTAACTAATTACTAAGAAATTTGTGATAGAGTGTAGCACCACAGATCTTAGAAACAGTTTTTCACATGAACGGGACATATGTAGAATTTACAACGTCCCATGCACTATTCTAAGTGTCTTGTGTTAACCCAACCTATAAGCTAGATTTTTTGTTATGTCTATTTTACAAATGGGGAAAAAAAGGAATGGAGAGATTAGGAACTTGGCCAAGATCAGTTGGTTGTACATGGAGGTGCCCAGATTAAAATCTCAGCCCTTGACCATGCCGTTAACCACCTCATGATGCAGAGGCAGTACTGTGGTGATGATGAAGAGAGTACTTAGGTACTATCTCTTGCTTTTTGGTTTAGGGGATTGCAATACTAATTCCTTTCTTGTGCTCATCCTGTGGGAATTGTACCTACACTATCAAACACACAATCGCGTGATGTCTTGCCTGAGTCTCGCACTTTACAGTGTACAGATGCTTCCATCAACAGTCCCTGACCTTGATCTTTATAACTACCTGGGGACATAGTTTTTATTATCTCTGGCCTTCAGATAAGGCAAGGGAGGCCCTGTGTGGTCATTCCCAGCAAGTGGGGCAGAGCCAGGCACATTCGGAGGGCTTTAGACTCCAATTTCCTGTGCTCTTGTCTCATTTGAGCAACATCGTGAATTTATAAATTTGCCAGTTATGGGCCTGGGTAACATGTTACCTTCTAACTTAAAAACAAGCCAGATTCTCCCACCATATCGGTTGATAAGTTATATAGTAGGGTAGTGGTATATTCATTTTGGAGCTATGTTTAGGGATCTTCTGAAACCTGTAATAATCCTATCTTCTGCTAGTAGCCTCCTGGTCTTTCAAATTGACAGTTATACTGGAGAATAATCATCTATTTATCAATCTTTTTAAAAAGTGAGATTTTTTTGTGTGTGTGTTTTAAGAAAGGCAATTAGATCGTCCCCCCGCAACTATTTTTCCTGGTATCAATGTTTGGTAGTTTTGACTCCCTTTAAATATGAATGCAAAAAAGCTAAACTGTGATATTTTAAGTGAATAAGTGGGGCCTTAATTTAAAAGTTTATATTTACTACTAACAAACCGAAAAGGCTTTAAAAATGACTCAAAAGCTATTTATTATTTTTTCTCTCTCTCTTATTTTGTGAATGCTCATGAGGAGTGGATGAGGCATAGGAAACCTAAGTGATTTATTCAGGTTTTACTGAGTTGGTAATAACCTGGGTTTGCAGAACTAGGCTGGGAAAAGTCACACACTTTTCTCTGCTTTTTTTTTTTTTTTCTTCACATGAATTCTCTACTGGTTCATAAAGTTGCTAGCGTAGCTCTTACAAAGTCTCACTCGTGAAATGAGGTATTGATTCTTTGCTTTTTTGCTTTTTTCCTCCCGACTCAAATTTCCTTTTACTTCCACATTGGAAAAGGAAGAAATGAACTTCTGGAATCAAATACTTAAATGATGTAGAAAAGCAAAGACTGCAAACCAAGAAAGCTAATGTATACAAACTTTAACTGTGACCTGATTATGATATGATATTAATTTGCAGGGAAAAAAGTTAGTCTCCGTTGTATTCTAAAAACCACGATGTTATATATGATTGGCGACAAAGGATATATATTTTTTCCAAGTTGAAATGACTCATGGCCTTTAGGTAGACAGTATAATAAACTTAAATGCTTATGTAGGCTGCTGAGTTAGGGAACAGCATGAAGTGGGTCAGGTCTAAGAGATTATGGAGATTTGCCTGGAATTGGAGACTTGGAGGGCCCGTGCCCCACCCAAAGGCTGTTTGGCTATATTGCTCCAGCTGATTTCTACCAAGTAAGAATTTGGTACCTGGGTGGCTGCATTTCCTGATTTTTCAAACTGGGCACCTAGATTTGCATGTGAAAGTCCCCAATTATAGATTGATATTCACTTCAAGAGTTGGTGTCTGGCCGGCAGAGCACACGTAGTGACTGACTTCAGCTTGGGAAGGGCTGGGTTTTGCCTGTAAGACAGAGGAGACCCCTGCACATGTTTATCATTTAATTTTATTTCAAAACCAGAAAGGACAACATTGAAGGCCTAAGAACATGGGAACAACCAATGAGACATAATTTTTCCAAAGGAGTTGTCTGTACTCAAAGATCAAAAGGAACACTGTTTTAGATGGAAGTTACAGGAAGGCACTTTATTCATTAAGTACGCAGTAACAGTGGTGTTTGGGAATGACAGAAAAGAGTAGACTAGACAAGCAAGTGGAAATGGGTAAAATCCCGCTCATCTTTCAAGGCTGCTCTTAAACACCATGTACTCCACCATCCATTTGCTTTAAAATCATATGACGTCTATGCTGTCCACCACAGCTTCAGAGAGTACTGAAACAATTATTTATATTCGGAACAATACTCAACAAGAAATTTAACAGTAGGTTTGTCATGGATAATGGCCAATCAGAGCAGATACAGCCTTTAAAACAATAGTAAAGATATGCTTATGTACAACAGCAAAATACAAGATCTGTTTCTATCATTCTTTCAATGTCATAGAATTTTGTTACTCAGAGGGTAGACCTGAGACCAGCAGCATCAGCTTCACCCGGGTGCCTATGAGAAATGCAGAATCCCAGGTCCCACTGCACACTTACGGAATAAAAATCTGCATCTTAACAGAGTCTCCAAGTGATTAATACACACATTACAGGTTAAGAAGCGCTGTCCTGGGACACTTTGTAGCTCACTTTGTCATCATCTACCATAATCTTGCATTAAAATTAGTAAGTAATTATTTGTCATTCCTAGTAGACTATTAGTTTCTTGAGGGCAGAGGCTACATAAAAAATCCTACTAAAGCGCTTAGCATCTTGGCCGTAGTAAGGATTAAAGAATTTGTATTGAATTGAATTAAAAATGATTTTAGGGCCAGGTGTGGTGGCTCGCACCTGTAATCCCAGCACTTTGGGAGGCAGAGGTGGGCAGATCACCTGAGGAGCTCCTTGAACTGATCAGAAGTTCAAGATCAGCCTGGCCAATATAGTGAAACCTCGTCTCTACTAAAAAAAAAATATAAAAATTAGCCGGGTGTGGTGGCACATGCCTGTAATTCCAGCTACTCGGGAGGCTGAGGCATGAGAATCGCTTGAACTCAGGAGGCAGAGGCTGCCATGAGCTGAGATCACGCCATTACACTCCAGCCTGGGTGATGAAGTGAGACTCTGTCTCAAAAAAAAAAAAAATAAAATAAAATAAAATAAAAAAAAAATGACCATAGTTACAATCAGAGTGGCTAACATTTATTGGGCACTTTCTATGTATTTTACAGATTGTAAACCATTATTATATTTATGTTACAGATGAGGGGTTGGGGGTAAAAAAGGTTAAGTAACTTGTGCCAGACATGAAGGTGCAGAGAGGAGTCTCAGCTTTGATGCCATACCAAGGCTTGAAATATTATCAGACTTGGATTGGCAGGTGTGAACGAAGGAAATAAGAGAAGAAGACTGGAAGAAAATCATTTCAGAATTGTAAGCCTAGGAGACTAGAAGAAGGTTGTTTTATTCTTGATGATGTTGGACGACTCATCAATAGTCGTCTTCGGGATCTTGTCCCAGAGATAAAATGCTTCCTTTTACAATCCGGAATAGCTGCTGGTTAACATGCATCCTTGACCAGAAGGTGGAGCACTTTAGTCTCCATGGTTTATTGATTCAACTGCTTGGAGATGAAAGGGCAAGAAAGAACATTTTTTTTTTTTTTGCCTGTGACAGTCATTTTGCCTTTTCTCCTAAAGAAAGGAAAGGAATTAAGAACTCGGCTAAATGTAAGAAAGATGATTGAGAGTGGGGAGAGGAAAATGTCACTTGGTTTATTCAGAACTTTCCAGCAGGAAGCAAAGAACTAGATACAGTCCGTGACACAGGAAGCCCTGGTAACAATCTAATGGGACAACCAGACAGTACTATTATGGGGGTGATAGGCAGTATATAATTATTTTTAATGTGCGTGTATGCTTAGGGCTTGAATTGTACCACAGTGCTGTCAAATAGTGAAGAAGGATAGATAAAATGAACAATTCCCCCTGTGGAGTGGGACAGAAACCAGCCTAAGTATCCCACTGTGGGATAAAAATGTGAAATGAAAAGCTTAATAAAATTAGGGCTATGCAAGGGAGAGTGGAAGTCTCTCTTAATAAGCAAGCTTTGAAATATTTTAAATTGTTCTTAGGAAATCTATGAGATTATTCACAAAACACTCACACGGAAAGAATTGTCTCAAGCTACATTTCCATCCTAGTTTTGAGAACTGGGTGGTGAATACTGCAGAATTTTTTGCCATCTTCTAACAATTAGCTTCAGGAGATATTTATTTAATTGAATGTATGTTAAGTAAAACAGACATATAAATGCTCATTCTATAACCATATATACCATTGCCTCTACAATATAGGAAATCCTTCTAACAACATCCCAGAAGAATATTATCTGCACAACCTGAGAATCTGTTAGTGTTGGGTTAATTGGAAAAAAAAAATACTTTATACATATGATGTCAAAAGTAGATGAACAGGTCTCTTGAGTAATTTCTTAGATTTCAGGATTAATTAATGTCTTACAATAATTTATTAAAAGCCCATATGGAATTGCACATCTAAACTTCCATAATTCTCTCTTCTGGGATAATAATACATTTTCTCCATTTAAGTCTTTTCTTTGGTTGATTAGTCTTGCATCCTCTTACTGGATACTTAGGTAACTTAAATGAGTGCTTCAAATACAAGAACTTAGTGTAACTGTACACTATATTCCGTTTCAGCATGAAATTCAGAAATTTGTAATTTGGGATTTAGAACAATTTAAATCAGAATTTTTTTGACTTTGGGTTTTATATTTTATTATATGAAAGCTAAATAAAAGTTAGCATGCTGTTAAGTATTTAACAAAGTGTTTACATATATGAAATACTAAAGGCTAGTAGAACACTCTTTCTACTAAAGAGACCTCTAAAATAGCTTTACACTTTCCTACTTGGGACATGAGTTGAAAGAAAGACTCTAGCTGTCTAGCCTTGCATTGAGACTGACCCCAATTGTGGAGGAAATATCGATCAGCCTCAACATCCAGAAAGCCTTCATGCTTGAAAGAGCTTTTTATTCCCAGCGAGAATGTCTGTCTCACGAGACAGGCTGCCACCCTGGTGGTTAGGAGTTTAAACTCTGAAGACTGGTTTCAGATTGCAGTTTTGTGACCTGCAGTTACGTGACCTAAGGCAAATTACAGAAACTTTCTGTGCTTCGATTTTACTGTTTGTAAAGGATAACTAATAACATCCACATTGTGAGAAAACTCCATGGATTAAATAAGATAATATGGGGACAGAACTTGGGACAATGCTCTTCCCCAAACGAATGGCCTCAAACAGTTGGCTATTTTTATTATTAAAAACAGTAGAATAAAACCCACTGTCTTCACTTAGCCATTAAATAAGTCAACTTGAATTAATTGTTACCATTTAATATTATTCTTAAAATTTCTTATGACATAAGCGAAACACAATCATTATAAATACACATAAACGAGAAGAAAATATCATTCAAAGTCTTATCCAGAGAAGATCTATAATGACATTGATACACATGGCTTTTTTCCCATGCCTATATATATCTCTAGGATGCAAAAATAATCACATTTAAGCCAAAATAGTATTAAAAACTCATACATGTTTTGTGTAATTCCTTAATTGCTGACCTTGTCACTCAATAAACTACATGAGCTCAAGCAAATTACTGACCTCTGTCATGTGTTAATTTGTTTGCAAAGAGCTCCACCAAAGTGTTGTGAGAAATAAGACTTTATGTAAAATGTAGTGTACTTTATTACAGAAATCACTGTGTAGGACATATCTTTTTTTTAACTTTTTTCTTTTTTAAATTTTACTTTAAGTTCTGGGATACATGGACATATCTTTTAAGGATTCCATTTCAAGGACCTTTTCACTGGTAACAAGTCAGGATCTGGTAAGAAGTTCAGATCTATTGCTGTTACCACTCCTCTCTCTGCCACCTCCGTTTGCCAGGCCTTTAATTTTTCACATGTCCAGTGTTGGCTCTGAACTGTAGGTGATTTATTATTGGAGAAGTCTGGCTTCAGCTGAGACAAAATGCACCCACAGGAAGATTATTTTCCATGATAGGATGTAATCAGATTGAGAGTAAGAACTGTATTTTATACTTGTTCATATTCCCTAAATATTCATATACTATGCTTTGAATGTTAAAATTTGATGAATTTTGAAAGGGTACTAGAATAGTCCATAAAATAAGATTTGCCAACTCAGAAAAAACGTACCTTGCGTCCTAGCTGAGTAATTCATGTACTTGTAGTTTAGAAGAGGCAGTTGAATGAGCTAACAAAAATTTTTATGTAACATTGCTTCAAGTATATTAGAAATATTTTTTGGGTTTGCTTTTACACCCTGGTAGGATTAAGTATCTTTTCATCAGGTTAGCATTTGCTGTTTGCTGCTTGTCTGAACAAAGTATGTTAAGGCGAAAGATGAAAGTAACATCCTAAAACAGCAGACCCCAACCTTTGTGGCACTAGGGACCGGTTTAGTGGAAGACAATTTTTCCACAGACCAGGAGAGCAGGGGATGGCTTTGGGATGATTCAAGCACATTACATTTATTGTGTACTTTATTTCTATTATTATTATATTTAATGAAATAATTATACAACTCACCATAATGTAGAATCAGTGGGAGCCCTGAGCTAATTTTTCTGCAACTAGATGGTCCCATCTGGGGGTAATGGGAGACAGTGACAGATCATTAGGCATTAGATTCTCATAAGGAGTGTGCAACCTAGATCCCTTGCATGTGGGCAGTTCACAATGGGGTATGCGCTCCTATGAGAATCTAATGCTGCCGCACATTGCCATTGCTGATCTAACAGGAGACAAAGCTCAGGCAGTAGTGCAAGCTTCATCTGTAAATACAGATGAAGCTTCACTTGCTCACCCGCTGCTCACCTCCTGCTGTGCAGCCCAGTTCCTAACAGGCCATAGACTGGTACTGGTCTGCGGCCCAGGAGTTGGGGATCTCTGCCCTAAAACACTGAAATCTCTACAGTGATGATTATAACAAAAATCACCCATTACAACTTTATAATTTAAGCCCTTGATAAAATACACATTAAATGCGTTTTTGGGAGAAGTCCTGCTTTCTGCCTTTCCCCCTTTTGAAAGATTAATTCATTTAACTGAAACTGATGGTGGGAAGGAAATGTACACAGGCTTGAAATTTTGTTTGGAAGCAATTACGTTCTGTTCTTCCCAAAATATAGATTGTGCAATGAATGGGGAACTTGGCTAGAGCAAGATTGTTGACAAAATGTAGCTGGACAATTTGAGCTATTTTTAGTTATTATTCTGGTTATACTTAATAACATTTATCATGAACATTTACTTTGATAAAAGTGATTCTTTTAGGATATAATGAAGAAATGTTTGGCATTAGTTTTGGAAAAATATCCAAAAGTTTTTACAAAAAAACCCAACCCCCAAAACAACAAAACAAAACAACCTTATACTGAGAGGAGATAAATATCCTCATTGACTTTAAGGGGGGGTGGGTGAAATTGTGTTAGGATATGTAATACTTTACCTAAAAAAAATCAATGCATGTAAAACTTATTCTGAAGAGTTAAAATCTCATTCGTAAAACATTTTAACACTTTTTTCTTCTTTCAAGCATATCTTGTCACTGAAAGTGGCCTAATACAATTTTATCTGGTAGAGAAAATTAGAGGAATTGCTTTAATAAGAATGATTTTTAATTAACATTGTTGATAAAACGAGTCCTTCTAAAGTTCTTGAAGGTGCTTGAAAACAGCTTCCTCTCCTCAGTAGGTTGTTTCAATTATGATCTATCATCATTTCTTCCTTCATAGGTAGTGAAAGACAGTTTGAGTTCTGTCCGTGTCAAGCATCATACATCTCAGATGAGTGGGTATGTAGTGATGAGGTAGGAAACACGTAAAGATCTTTGCTGTAACATTTCAGTGTCTGGTGACTCAGATGCTGAATCTACTTCTCATAAGTAAATGTTTCACTCAAATCAAAGAGAGTAGGCACTCCATCTCTGGCTCATGCTTCACTGTACTGAGAGTTTAAGCTTCCATGCTGTCCTAGCCTGCTTGGAAAAACCTGAGTGCCCTGAACTTCCAGTGAATCAGCTCCTCTTGGGCCCTGATGTGTCCTCAGGATCTCATTAGATGGAGCCAACTCAGAATCTAAGCAGGTACCTATGAGTTGTCCCTAGTACTGAAAATCCAAATGTTGCTTGGCAGTCCAATTAATGAAACCTCTAAGAAATGGAAGGTCAGAGGCTGCTGTTTTCCTGTGGGGGCATGACTGGTTCAGCAATGGGGGCAGGTCTGGACAGGGTAGTGAGACCCATCAATAGACTATCCATGAGAAGGCCAGTAGGGGGTGCCATGGCTGCCTCCCACTGTTCCTTTCTAAGTTTAGATTTGCAGGGTGTGTGGGTGTGTGAGCCCATGCATGCACAAGCACTCAATTTATGCTTCTGTCAAAACCCCACGTATTCAATAGTAAAAATAACAAAATAATACATATACAAAAATTATAATAAAACAAAAACAATCCCCAGCCTCAACTTACTCCATTCCATCTCCCTTTGCTCATTGACTCAGAAGTAACTGCACATGTTTCAATTTTTATTCGAATATGTATTTTTTATTTCTCAATAATGTGTTTCTACAAATATTTGAGTTTTTAATTTTAGATACTATCTATTGACTATCTACAAATCTTTCAAATATAGCGTATTTAATTAAATCCTTTTTAGTGTTTACCATGGCTCATAGCTGAGCCACCTAGCATACTCATTACATCATCTTCTACAATTTTTCCCCTGATGTCAATATTGTCTCAGTTTTTTTCCATTGCTTTGCATTCTTTGATAGACATCTAATAATATGTAACATATATTTAGAAAGTATTTTAAGCAATTTATAGGTAAAATATTTTTAGCAATTTATAGGTAAATATAGGAAATTATAGGTAAAATTAGGGAACAGAAGGTGGGACACATTATGCCCCAGCTTAAAAAGGCAAAGTCCAAATTCCTGGCTATGCTACACAAGATCTAGACCTTGGCTATTCCCACAACCTGACTCCTTATCTTTTTCTTCTCCATATTTTGCATTCCAGCTTCTCGGACTTTTTTAGATGCTAGAATTTATAAGACCTTTCTTATTCCTTGGCCTTTCACCAGCCTCCTGTTGTCTGAATCACTTTTCTGCCCCCTTTATTTGTGTCTTACCCATCCTCTGATGCCAATCTTCCCCAACCCCTAAAATATGTTCAATTGTCCTGCAATGTGCTCCTATCTCACTGTGTTCTTCTCACTCACCACTCTTTATGTTTATTACTTGTCGGACCATAAATTCAGTGAAGATGAGGTCTAGCTGGTATTGTTCCCTCTCTCAGGGAACAAACACTGGTATTGTTCCCAGTGTTTATCGCATAATAGGCTGTTTATACATTTTAGTTGTGATATGATTGGGTCTGTAAGGAGAATGACAATGATGCCAATGTACATGAAAACATGCCAATGACTCAGGCTGAAAAAATCCTATGTAAGGCAATAAATTGTTTTCTCACATGAAGTAATTCCCTCTTCTTCTTTATAAATTGCCTAACCTTAAACTGGCTAAGACTTGTAACTATAGAACAATAGACAATGTGGCTTTATATATTGGGCAACCTGAGTCAAAGAGTCAGTTTTTAGATTTTGCAAATGACCCAGGGCAGCTTTGAAACAGTTGATTAACATCTTGGAGTGTTGGCATGGTGGGCCCTGGTTTCTGTAACCTTCCATCTGCAGTACACACATGGGGACATAATGTGACAAAAGCAGTGGTCCTCTGACCAGAAAAATCAGAGATATCCATGAAGATTCTGTCCTCAGGGAGCTTCCAGTCTAGTAAGGAAAACAGACCATCAGTAGGTAAACACATACATAATTATATACTTGTAGATTGGAAAAATGGTGTCAACTAGTGACCAAATGATGATGGATAATAAAGAGGAAGCCCTACATAAATGGTCAGGGAAGGAGGGTGATAAGTTTGGCTCTGTGTCCCCACTCAAATTTTATCTCAAATTGCAATCCCCATGTGTCAAGAGAGGGATCTGGTGGTGAAGTGGCTACGCTGTCTGGGGTATAAACCTGGGGTTCATCATCACACGCCAGGAAAATTTAGGACATGGACACACACGAGGAGTTTATGAGTGAAGGTTTAATAGGTAGAAGAGAAGAGAAAGAGAAACGGCTTTCTCTACAGAGGAAGTGGTCTCTGAGCAGAGAGGACCGGCTGGTGGCAAATGCACCAAGTTTTATAGTCCAGTTTGAGGACGTGGTGTCTGATTTACGTAGGGCTCACAGATTGGTAAGATCAGGTATTTCCTTTGCATAGTGTGTGGGGAAGGCTGGTCACCCCACCCTAATCTTCTTATGCAAATGGGCTTTCTAGTTGATCAGCACCATCTTGGTCTGCTTGTTATAATACACGTGGCTGACAGAGAAGGGAAGATGGAGCCGCCATTTTGAAAATGTCTAGTCCTTAGTTTCTGCTGGCATTCATCCATTCAAGCTCCCAGCTTGCAGGCTGCTCTTTGTTAGAAAATGATTTGGGGCTGCTTTTCATTGAAAAAAAAAAAAAAAAGCCTTACCAAGGACTCCCATGCCCTTGCTGTCTGCCTAAGTAATTCCTTCTTAACTCCTGTATCAGTGGGAGGTGATTAAATCACGTGGGCAGTTTGCCCCATGCTGTTCTCATGATAGTGAGTGAGTGCTCATGAGATCTGATGGGTTTAAAGTGTTGCACTTTTCCCCTTGCTCTCTTTTTCTCTCTCCTGCCGCCACATAAGACATGCCTTGCCTCCCTTTTGTCTTCTGACATGATTGTAAGGTTCCTGAGGTCTGCCAAGCCTGCTGAACTATGAGTCAAGAAAAGAGGTTTAAACCTCTTTTCTTTAAAAATTACCCAGTCTTAGGTAGTTCTTTACAGCAGTGTGAAAATGGACTAATGTGGAAAATTGGTACTGGGATTGGGGCACTGCTATAAAGATACCTGAAAATGTGGAAGTGACTTTGGAACTGGGTAATGGGCAGAGGTTGAAACAGTTTGGAGGGCTCAGAAGAAGACAGAAAGATGTTTTGGAAAGTTTGGAACTTCCTAGAGACTTGTTGAATGGATTTGGCCAAAATGCTGATAGTGATATGGACAATGAAGTCCATGCTGAGGTGCTCTTAGATGTAGATGAGGAGCTTACTGGGAACTGGATTAAAGGTCACTCTTACTATGCTTTAGCAAAGAGACTGATGGCATTTTGCCTGTGCCCTAGGGATCTGTGCAACTTTGAACTTGAGAGAGATAATTTAGGATATCTAGAAGAAGAAATTTTTAAGCAGCAAAGCATTCAAGATATAACCTGGCTGTTTCTAAAAGCATATAGGCATATGTGTTCACAAAGCGGTCTGAAATTGGAACTTATTTTTAAAAGGGAAGCAGAGCATACAAGTTTGGAAAATGTGCAGCGGGACCATGTGGTAGAAAAACAAAAAACATTTTTTCTGGGGAAAAATTCAAGCTGGCTGTAGAAATTTGCATAAGTAAAGAGAAGTTGAATGTTAATAGCCAAGACAATGGAGAAAATGTTTCCAGGGCTTTTCAGAGATCTTCACAGCAGCCCTTCCCATCACAGGCCTGGAGGCCTAGGAAGAAATGACTTTGTGGGCTGGGCCAGGACCCTGCTGCTCTGTGCAGCATCAGGACATGGCAACCTGCATCCCAGCTGCTCCAGCTCCAGCTGTGGCTTAAAAGGGCCAAGGTACAGCTTGGGCCATTGCTTCAGAGGGTGCAAGCCCCAAATCTTGGTGGGTTCCCTGTGGTGTTGGGCCTGTGGGTGCACAGAGATTAGGAGTTGAAGCTTGGCAGCCTCCGCCTAGATTTCAGAGGATGTGTGGAAATGCCTGAATGTCCAGGAAGAAGTCTGTTGCAGGGTGGAGCCCTTATGTAGAACCTCTACAAGGGCAATGCAGAGGGGAAATGTGAGGTTGGGGCCCCCACACAGAGTCGCCACTGGGGCACTGCCTAGTGGAGCTTTGAGAAGAGTGCCACCATCCTCCAGGCCACAGACTGGTAGATCTACTGACAGCTTGCACCATGCACCTGGAAAAGCCACAGGCACTCAATGCCAGCCTGTAAAAGCAGCTTTGGGGGCTGTACTCTGCAGAGCCACAGGGATGGAACTGCCCAGGGCGTTAGGAGCCCATCCCTTGTGTCAGTGTGGCCTGGATGTGAGACATAGATTCAAAGGAGATATTGGAGCTTTAAGATTAAATAGCTGGGTTTCAGACTTTGTTTTGGCCAATTTCTCCCATTTGAAATTGGAGCATTTACCTGATGCCTGTACCCCCATTGTATCTAGGAAGTAGCTAACTTGCTTTTGATTTTATAGGCTGCTAGGTGGAAGGAACTTCCCTTGTCTCAGATGAGACTTTGGACTTGGACTTTTGGGTTAATGCTGGAATGAGTGAAGACTTTGGGGGATTGTTGGGAAGGCATGATTGTGTTTTGAAATGTGAGAAGGACATGAGATTTCAAAGGGACCGGAGGTAGAATGATATGGTTTATCACTGTGTCCCCATCCAAATCTCATCTCAAATTGTAATATCCTCATGTTAAAGGAAGGACCTGGTGGTAGGTGATTGGATCATGGGGTCAGTTTCCCCCTCATTGTTCTCATGATAGTTAGTGAGTTCTCAGGAAATCTGATGGTTTTAAAGTGTGGCACTTCCCCCATTGCTATCTCTGTCTCCTGCCACAATGTAAGATGTGCCTTGCTTCCTCCTTCCTTTCTGCCATGATTGTAAGTTTCCTGAGGCTGCTGCAGCCATGTGGAACTGTGAGTCAATTAAGCCTCTTTTCTTTATAAATTACCCAGTCTCAGGTAGTTCTTTATAGTAGTGTGAAAATGGACTACTACAGAGGGTATTAGAAAGTGTCACTTATAAGTAAAAAGCCAGAGACAGAGTATTCCCAGCTAAGGGAAGAGCACGTACCCTCTTTAGGACAGGTGTGGTTAAGGTAGTTATGTCTCTAAAACAGCATGGTTATGTCTAAGATCCAAAAGGAGCCCACTGTGGTTGGAACAGAGGAAGAAGAGGCAGGTAGACTCAAAACGAAGTTTGAGAAGTAGGCAAAGGCCTCATTATTTGGGGTTGTGAAGCCAGAGTTGCCTAACCTGTGGTCTGCACATGGGCTGGTCTGCAACCTGTGGCTTTCTGTCTGTGGTGAAAAGGAGCTTGTGCAGACATAAATCAAGTATATCACCTAGAACACTTTTCAGCTGAGCTTATGGACAGACACACACACAAATACTTCATCCTTTCAATGAAAGAAAGAGTGCATTGATTTACACGTATATTCTGATGTAAGCACCTTACCTTGTTGTAGACCCACACTTTGAGCATACAATGGAAAAAACAGAGAGTGGAATGGGAAGCAGACAGGGGAAGAGATCAGTCAGGAACAATAGTGTGGGAAAGATACGACACATGGCTGGATCAAGATGGCGGAAATGGAAGTGGAACATTAGTGGGCAAATTGTGGTATATTTTCAAGGTAGAATCTGTAGAATATTTTCAGAGTAGGGCATGGGGAGCTCAGAGAGCAATTCAAGCTTGACCCCCAGGTTTCTGCTCTGAACAACTTTGTAAATGTTTACATCATTGATTGAGATGATAACAGTGGAGACAAAGAATGAATTAAGGATCAGGGCTGTGTTGTGCACGGATATCAATAGTAGTAGTTATTATAGTGGGGTTTTAAATAACAGGAACCTTTATGAAGAGATCTGTTAGGAGAAATTTTTAACTCTCCAAATTTATAAGTACTAGTCTGTATAGTCTGCATTTTTGTTTTAATCATAAAATGTTCTTTTTTGTTTTAAAAAAGAAACGAAATCCCCCATATTGTATTTCAGATATCAACGTGGGGAAGAGTTAAACTCGTTCTTCAGCTGAGGGATCTTTTCATCATGAGTGACTCAGATATGTGACTAAGCCAAGTTGTATAGCTATCATGGTCTTGATGGGTATTTCTGAACGGTTGAAATTATAAATGTTAAATCTATGACTACCTAGTGTACATTCAGGGTGGAGAATAAGTTTCATCTTAAGTGTCAACTCACATGAATTTTTTTTGTAGATGCTCTACAAACTGTTTTGAGGCTGCATCTGGATTTAGTAAAGAGGCTGTCATCAATTTTCAGCTTCTACCTTAGGTATAGGAGGGAACTGAGGCAGCAAGGAAGTATTTGCTCACTGTCTGCATCTGTCCATTATAGAGAATGCGTCAGAGAAATGCCTCAACATGTGTGGCACTATGTATGTAATTTCCAACATTGCAAAATGGAACAAGCCCAAAACTTTGAAGGGACAGTCTACGTTATGAAAAGTTGGAACGGCTTCCAAGAGCTGAAATACAATATTATCAGTGTTTCTCCCTCACCATGATATTTGAACCAAAGCTGTCTGATAACAAATGAAAAGCTTTCTGGGATGTCAGTGTGATTTCATTCTGGGATCCATTAGGTATAGAAAAGCAGCCCAATTACGACTGGGCAAATTCCACAGGTCTGGCTGGGCCAATTGCCATGGAATCAGATCATATGGCTGTATTTAGTGATATGGTGGACCATTCTCAATTTCCCTTATCTTATTCTATGCACAAAGATGGCTTGCTTTGTATTTACTCACTTCAGTTTAATGTGGCTCTATCATCCCTCCCCCACCTCAGAGCCTTTTCCAGCAAATGGAGGCCCTTTGTTTTTTACCATACAGAAGATTCAGGTGACTGTGTGCAGCATCATGAGATTGCAGACTAGTTGGGATTCATCGGAGTGGCAGCATTTTTATCAAACACTGGGAGGAATGCTGCCAACCTCTGCTCTGGTGGTAGAGACAAGAAGGCTTATGTGTGATATTAGAGTTGATTATGCAAGGACTCTGTCATGAATAATAACAATAATAATTATTATCATGATGAGGCAGAAACAGAATAATGATTTTGGGAAAACAGTAAAACAAGTCGCATCAGTTTTCTGGCTGAAAGCCAGCCTTATTTTCTGGTGAAGAGAGATCATTGGTGATTTTAGTAAGTTAGACTATTTTATCAAGGAGCTGGGGGATCTACTGCTGGACAAAGAAAAAAGTGGGCAACTTCAAAAGAATTACTTTTAATTTACCCTGAGATATTTGCTGGGGGTGAGAAAATGAATTGGGAAGGCAAGTGTATGCCTGCTTGTTTGTTAATGATTTCATGGACTCATAGCAAAAGTTGGGAGGAGATGTTTGAGGTCATCTAATCTACATGGCTTCAAAATCCTTATTCTCTATAATAACCTACCTTTTTTGAAATACACTCTTTTGTTGAACTCCAATGCAAAACATGTAAAAGTAGAGATGACAGTGGAAGAGATGGAATGGAGGGTCAAGAGCATGATCACTTAGGTTTGTGCATCTCTCCACTCACTTGGTTTTTCCATGAGATGCTTCTGTTCTAAGGATTCAGTTAGAAAACTACTGATTGAATCCAACCTCCTCATTTTATAAACAGGAGATCGGGTGACTCACTCAGAATCATGCAATTGGTTATCTCACTGGAGCAGCTCTCTGCAGAATAATCTCTGCACTAAGCCACACTTGGAGTATGAATTGTGACCCTCCTGCCTCCTTAGCCCCTCTAGCCCTTCCCACCTCTCCTGTCAACAATGTTCCACTCATTACCTTATCCCTGCATGACTCAATAGCCTGTGTCCTTATTGCTGCAATTTTCATGACAGTTTAAAGAAAAACACATCTGTCACCATATACCAATGAGGGCTCAGTAGGGAACACTGATTACATCCTCCACAATGAGGGCCCCAGGGGCTGCTGCTCCCAAACATGCCCTGAGTGCAAGGGTTCTAGTCTGTCACCAACATGGAGAAAATCTCTCTTGTCACATTTTATTGCATTCACTGGCCATGGGACAGGACGGGGTAATAAGAAATTCTGTGGAGGCCTCAGGTTGTTTTGAATTCGGCTTCTCTTTTTCAGAACTGATATTATTTCTGGCCCTTGATAAGTGATAAATTCTCATATCCCGTTTTGTGAGATTTTTAATCATGTGCAGTTAATAGGCTGTTACATAGTGTGAGAGTATCCATTACCTGAATAAAAGAAATTATAGTTTTACATGGACTTGTCTTCCTAAATTTCACCAATTTTTAGAGCTAGATACAATCTTAAGAGAATTTCTCATTTAATTTTTTTCTCTGTGAGGAAACTCCTGCCCAGAGTAATGAAGGGCTGGGTCTACCATGAATCAGCTGGTTCAAGGTGTGAACTAAGTCTCTCTCACTTAAGGTACATTCCTTAGTTGGGTTGGTTTGATTGAATAAATATGCATTGAGTGTCCTCTGGGGCAAAATACCCATGAGAGACAGACAGAGATTTTTCTATTTCCTTGATGGGGTAGGACACACAATAAAGACCCTCCACTAAATATGAGCAACCATCATGCACATACGGTACTGAGAATGACAACCAATCTACACAAATCCATCTCTTTCGGAGAGATGATGTGACTGTAAATGATAATGATGAGGAAGAGGAACTTTTATAGTATTAGCTTCATCCACAAAGAGGAAATTATTATTGCTATTTTTCTATCTTTGAAGGGAGTCTGTTAGAGATGGCAGCAACATGGATGGAGCTGGAGGCCACCATCTTAAGTGAACTAACGCAGGAACAGGAAGCCAAACACCGCATGTTGTTACTTATAACTGGGAGCTGAACGTTGAATATGCATGGACACAGAGAAGGGAACAATACACACTGGGGCTTACTAGAGGGTGGAGGGTAGAAGGAGGGTGAGAATAAAAAAACTACCCATTGGGTAGTATGGTAATTACCTGGGTGATGAAATAATATGTACACTAAATCCCCTTGACATGCAGTGTATTTATAGAGCAAACCTGCACATGTACCCCTGAAACTAAAAGTTAAAAAATAAATTTTAAAAAAATTGGCTGGGCACGGTGTCTCACGCCTATAATCCCAGCACTTTGGGAGGCCGAGGCAGGCAGATCATGAGGTCAGGAGATAGAGACCATCCTGGCCAACATGATGAAACCCCATCTCTACTAAAAATACAAAAACTTAGCTGGGCATGGCGGTGTGCGCCTGTAGTCCCAGCTACTCGGGAGGCTGAGGCAGGAGAATTGCTTGAACCTGGGAGGTGGAGGTTGCAGTGAGGCGAGATTGCACCACTGCACTCCAGCCTGAGCGACAAGAGTGAAACTCCATCTCAAAAAAACAAACAACAGAAAAAAACAGGAACAACAACAACAACAACAAACCAAACAAAAAAACAAAAGAAAAAAATTATCCACACACGCAAAAAGAGAGTTTGGGTTCTGGAGCTGGACTACCTGGGTCTCAATCCCTGCCCTGCCTGTTACTGGCTGTGTGGTCCTCACTGAATCAGTTAACCCCACTGTACCTCAGTTTCCTCATCTGTAAAGTAGGTTAGTATGAGTAAACAGCTCAGAGTTTTGTTCTGAAGGTTAAATGAATGCATTCTAGTGCAGCTTCTAGAATAGACTGGTATACAGTGAGCATTTAATAAATGTTACCTATTATTATCCTTCATAGATTAAAGGCATCCTGTAAACTCTAGTTGAGCATCCAACTTCTAATTGTTTAAGTGGATTCCAGCAGCTGTCTTATATGCTCAGGAAGCTCTAAAACATCACGATTCACTGGTAGCCTCTTCTGGGCAGGTGTTATTGCTATTGAAGGTCAGAATTAGTGGGAGGTCTGTGTTCTGCAACTTTATTCATGCAGCATGCATTCTTGGATGTTACTAATGTGGCACACCCTGGGCCAGGTGAACTAGAGGTTGGGGAAAGAGTAGGGTGAGGATGCAAAGATGAACATAGTATCAGTTTTTCAAGGGCTTGGGGGTGTGAGGTGGAGTAGGGTGGGGATGCAAAGAAGCATAAAATAGCTTTTGCCTTCAAAGAGTTCACTGTCCTGAGAGAGGGATGATCAGTAAACAAATAGTGACAAAGCAGGGAGACATGTACAAAGTGCTAAGGGAGCACAGAAGAGGAAGTGACTGAGACAGACCGAGGAGACCAAGAAAGGCTTCGCACAGGAAATGACATGTAAACTGGGTCACACAGGATGAGTAACTGTCGGGTAGAAGAGAGGGGGTGAGTTTCTAGGCAGGGGCACTACATGCGCAAAGGCACAGAGGCATGACACATGAAAGCCACAATATTTGGCAGGGTGAGCAGTTCAGAAGGATGTTTACAAAACGCCCTGGTTCAAGGACGTGTCATTGCCCAAGCTCCTTACTGTAGCTGGTGGAGCCTGGCAGGGGGTGGTGCCTGTCCACTGTCCCAAGCCCATCTCTTACTTCCCAACCCTGGCCACACTTGTTCGTTTTTGTCCCTGGATTACCACGGCAGGGTTCTACTTCAGGGCTGCTGCACATTCTGCTTCTCATTTCTGGAATATTCTTCCCAACCTATTTTCTTTTTTTTCTTTTTTTTTTTTTGAGACAGAGTGTCGCTCTGTCGCCCAGGCTGGAGTGCAGTGGCGCAATCTCCGCTCACTGCAAGCTCCACCTCCCGGGTTCACGCCATTCTCCTGCCTCGGCCTCTTCGAGTAGCTGGGACTACAGGCACCCGCCACCACGCCCGGCTAATTTTTTGTATTTTTTAGTAGAGACGGGGTTTCACCGTGGTCTCGATCTCCTGACCTCGTGATCCGCCCGCCTCGGCTTCCCAAAGTGCTGGGATTACAAGCGTGAGCCACCGTGCCCAGCCCCAACCTATTTTCATAGCCAGTCCCTTCTCTATCCTCAGGTCTTACCTCCTCAGGAAGATCATCCATGGCCACTTTCCCTGATGCAAGTCCCCTGTTATTCCTCACCACAGCATCTATCACGAGGAATGTATCATGACCTGTAATTATTTTACCTGTCACCATGTTTTTTACCTGCTTCTCTGGAACATAGCATGAGACATGAGGGTCGGGACACCAACTGTCTTGTTCCTGGTGTATCTCTATTACCCTGGTCATTTCCTGACACGGCACTCAATCAAAGTTGTTGAATGAAGAAATAAAAGTATCAGTGAATGAATGAACGAATGAAAAATTTAGAAAGAGATTGGTTTGAATATCTTCCGTTGGTTTCTCCAGGTCCACTACCCTTCTCTATCCAATTCTGTGTCATGGAAGGCTTACTTGTGTGGGCCACCTCAATGTCTTCCCTCTGTGTTGGATTCAGTCAATAGGGGGCAGGTAAGGATGAGAGGAGAGGGGTCAGGGTGGCCTTGAGCTGGCTGCATCCCTTCCCTGAAGGTCTCAGCAAGGGCCCACTCCACACAGCCTCTCTGTTTCCTCCTTTCCACCACTTTAGGCCTGAGGTCAGGGGCAGGCACCTCCTCCCATCTTTCCACGTCACTATCCCTTGTAGTTTCTCTAGACTCCACCTACATCTTTGTAGTCCTTCTATTAATCTCTCTTCAAACTACCTATGCCAGTCTGTTTCTTACCAGGGCTGGGGCCAGGTTAGAAAGTACTTTATGTGCATGTAAGTAGCTCACACCATATTCATTTGATAACAGAGAACTGTTAAGGGTAGATCCTTCTGCAGGTGCTATGGACTGAATATTCACATATTGAAATCCTAGCCCCCAATGTGATGATATTGGGAGGTAGGGTCTCTGAGAGGTATTTAGGTCATAAGAGTGGAGCCCCTATGAATGGAATTAGTGTTCTTATAAAAGGGACCCCAGAAAGCTAGCTAGCTCTTTTTCTACCTGCTGAGGACACAGCAAGAAGACAGCCATCTATGGACCAGGAAACAGGTCCCCACAAGACACCAAATCTACTGGTATCTTGATCTTGACCTTTCCAGTCTCTGGAACTCTGAGAATTAGGTGTTTGTTGTTTAAGCTGCCCAGCCGCTGGTACTCTGTCATAGTAGTGTAAGCTGACCAAGACAGCAGAGGTATGGCATAACCCAAAGGCAAGGCTAACACACAGCATCAGTGTAGAGAATACCCTCCAAGCTTTCAGTAACATGCTCTATCATGTTGGAGCATGTCCCACTCATATATCCATATCTCTTTATGTGTAAATTTTTTTTTTTTTTTGAGGCAGAGTCTCACTCTGTCACCCAGGCTGGAGGGCAGTGGCATGATCTCAGCTCACTGCAACCTCCGCCTCCCTGGTTCAAGTGTTCTCCTGCCTTAGCCTTCTGAGTAGCTGGAATTACAGGTGCACACCACCACACCTGGCTAATTTTTGTATTTTTGGTAGACACAGGGTTTTGCCATGTTGGCCATGCTGGTCTCAAACTCCTGACCTCAAGTGATCCGCCTTCCTCGACCTCCCAAAGTGCTGGGATTACAGGTGTGAGCCACCATGCCTGGCTCTGTTTATGTGTAAATTATACACATGCGTGCTTGTACTAATAACTTTTGTACAGTATAAAGTACATATGTGGATATTAAAAAGGATAAGAGAGAGGTAAAATTTGATTTTCAATTTTTATCTCACTAAAAGCCATTGATATGGTTTGACTCTTTGTCCCCACCAAATCTCATGTTGAATTGTGATCTTCATTGTTGGAGGAGGGGCCTTGTGGGAGGTGATTGGATCATGGGAGCGGATTTTCCACTTGCCATTCTCCTGATAGTAAGTGAGTTCTCCCAAGATCTGATTGTTTAAAAGTGTGTAACACTTCCCTCTTCACTCTCCCTCCTGCTCTGCCATGAGAGGACATGCTTGCTTCCTCTTAGACTTCTGCCATGATTGTAAGTTTTCTGAGGCCTCCCAGCCATTCTTCCTGTACAGCTTGTGGAGCTAAGAGTCAATTAAACCTCTTGTCTTCATAAATTACCCAGTATCGGCTAGTTCTTTATAGCAGTGTGAGAATGGACTAATACAGCCATACTGTTAGTGTTCTGATTGCTTAGTTTTAAAGTCTTACTAAATGTTATAGCTAATATTTTATTATCTACCTAGGGTGACACTGTTAAGGAGTGTGTATATAAATCCATATTCCAAATCATCTTCTTGAGGTGAGCTAATCTCTTGTCAGATCTAATTATAATTATTATGTATATAATTATATTATACCATATATTGTAATATGGTGACAAAGTACTTCTAAGTGGAGAACAATCAACTTTTTCTACCACATGGCTTGCTTTGTTGTGATATTTTTGACCCATTATTTATTTTCAGGGGTCTTTTTAAGTTTCTCACTTATTTTATGATTTTTCAGCAAGTTAGAATTAGACAATAGTTCCACGTATTCACTCAACTGGGCGTGTATCATAAATTATTAAACAAATGACAGCGTTAGGGAATCACTGTCGACTCCTGTGATTTATAGACTCTCATTTTCCCTCAAGACTTCCCACGTATCCTATGTGAGGGGTGATCACTAACATAGAGAGTGCCACGCCATATTAAATATCAGAAAAGCTTAATCTCTTCCTTTATTTGATAAAAGTGGGTATATATAGAAGTTCTAATGTTCTCTTCCATCTCCCCCGCTGATTGTTTTGCACAACTGCTTGAGTGCACGTACTGTATTTTGGAGACTACTGGTATAGATCATAGGCAGAATCTAGAAATAGAGGACCAGTTAAGAGGCAATGTTCCAGTAGTTCTTATATTGGTAGGAGTCCTTTTAGTTATGAGATGTGTGTTAGTTTACACTCCAAGCCCTGTTATCCCCATGGCTTCTTCCCTTGCTTATTTTCTTATACTTTTACATATCTCTAGCAAAGAAAACAAAGAAATAATACTAACCACTTACTAAACACATGATTTGACCCGCGTTATTAAACACAGATCAAGAACCAGGAGTTTTATGTTAAGCTTAAGAAGGGTCTAGGGGCTTAAGAAAGGACTAGGGGCTTTCAATACATTATGTAAATAAAATTTCAAAACATATCTATAACATCAGCGTGATTTTTCTCTTTTTACAATTAGGAAACTTCCTTGGAAGGATCAAGGAACTTGCCCAGCACCTAGTAAATGACAGAGAAGCCTTGAATTTAATTCAGGCCTACCTGTGCCCAAAGAACTTGTCCCCAATCGTCTATGAAATGCTGACAAAGAAAATAAAAATTTGGGAAGCTCTTGTGATTTTTCTCAATAAAATAGGAGAGGATCAGTGGACTTGCAAGGCTATATTCAGTTAAAATGGGGTGAAATGTGCTGATTACCCCGCTTGAAGGCAGAGTACCTTTAAAGCTATTCTTTTTCTTTTTCTCCCCATTCAAACCAAGAATCTGACATTCTCTCCATATAGCAAATTCACTCTTATTCCATCCTGGTTTCCCTGTGCTTTCTTCCTCTCCAGCTAGAGGTACATTGCTTTTCACCAGTGAATGCTCTAAGTGAGTAAGTGTTTGGATGGGGAAAAAATAAAGAATGCATGTTTCCTTTACTTGGTTATTTTGGTTTATTGTTCCTGGACCCAAGTTGCAAGATGCTGAAGTGAATGTCAAATAATGTTAAGAGTTCTTGGGGAGAAAATAGCAGGAGATCATTCAAAAACACACCTAAAGGAGAAGCTCACCATTGCAAGATGGGAAAAGTTGTTTTTCCCTTTCATGTATAAACCGTGATGAGCAGGTCTGTTTTGCTAGCTGGGCTGATGATGATAATCATAGTTTCTATGGAGCTATGGGCACCATCACATTCATAAAATCTCCTGAAAGCCTTGAGTCTGGCCAGTCTCTGTCTTCTTTCACAGACACAGCACTCCAAAGGGTTATGACTCTTGAACACAGGGGTGGTGAGGGGAGTGGGAGTATTCTGGCACAGGTAACAGGAAGATAGTCTAGAGTCAGTGGGGCGGAGAGTGAGGTGGGAACTGTGATGAAAATTAGAAGACAGCAATCATGGGGGTGGGAAATCGACCAGGGGGGCAACCAGACTTTAAACATAGGCTTTCCTACATGCTGTTAAGTGCTTCTCCAGAGAAGGCTGGGGGAGAAACAAGTGCCTTCATCTTTTGATAAATACGCTTTCAAAGATTATAGTGAACAGTAGGAGGGAAAACAAACAGAAAATTTTGTGCCTACAAAGCAATTCACAGTAATCCACTGGGATGCACTGGAAATTCAAAGCATTATGTTAAGAGCATGAAAAGGTAATGCTTTTAATATATTTTCTATTATTTCTGACTGAATAGGTCAAGCAGTTCACATTGTTGAATACTGGGCATCTATAAGGGTTTGGGCAATTTTAGAAGGTGTTAAGATTCTTTAGTAAGCCCATAGAGTAGAATGTTTCTATTGGGACATACGCTTGAGAATCTGCATTCACAAAGGCACACATATGCTTGGAGCTGGAGATAAGCAGCCACTGCTGTCTTCCCTGCAATGAGCTTCTCAGGTTCCCCACCCCCCAACTCTCACAGCAATCAGTGGTGCAATCACTCTGGACCCTGCATTTGGGGGTGTATGGGGCAAAGGCTGATGTAGGAAAGCCCTGAGTTGTTAAACATTGTTGGAAAAACTCACTAACCCTTAAGACCTGTCCACTTTTTCCTACACCCGGCCCTCACCACAGCTCAATGTTCCTTCTATTTAAGTCCTGTTGATTCCCTCTTTTATTTCCTTTTTGGCCACTGTGAATACTTTTAACTTGACTTTTCAACTCAACAATGCACTCTCTCCCATTTTCCTGACTCTCTTATAATTATAAAAAAAAGAGTATTATTATTATTTTTTGAGACAGAGTCTCGCTCTGTCGCCCAGGCTGGAGTGCAGTGGCATTATCTCTACTCACTGAAAATTCGCCTCCTGGGTTCAAGCGATTTTCCTGCCTCAGCCTCCCGAGTAGCTGGAATTACAGGCACATGCCACCACATCCAGCTAATTTTTATATTTTTAGTAGAGATGGGATTTCACCATGTTGGTCAGGCTGGTCTTGAACTCCTGACCTCGTGATCTGCCACCTCAGCCTCCCAAAGTGTTGGGATTACAGGTATGAACCACCGTGCCTGGGCTTTTTTTCTTTTCTTTTTTTTTTTTTTTTTTAGACAGAGTCTCACTCTGTCACCAGGCTGGAGTGCAGTGGTATGATCCTGGCTCACTGACACCTCCACCTCCCAGATTCAAGGGATTCCCTAGCCTCAGCCTCCCGAGTAGCTGAGACTACAGGCATGTGCCACCATGCCCAGTTACTTTTTGTATTTTTAGTAGAGATGGGGTTTCACCATGTTGGCCTGGATGGTCTCGATCTCTTGACCTAGTGATGCACCCATCTTGGCCTCCCAAAGTGCTGGGATTATAGGCGTGAGCCACCGCACCCAGCCTGGCTTATTTTTATATATACACAACACACAAAAAATAACATGAACTTGAAACATGGCTTTGTTTGTGATAATCACAAAAATCTCAGAATACAGAAGCACCCATCTGGTCTATGAGCTCATTTAATGCTTTCTTTGATTCTACAACAATCTAATGTAAGTTTGAATACCTCCAGTAATAGGAAGTTTGCTGTTACCCACAGCAGCCCAATTCATCCCTGGATAATTCTGGTGGACATAAAATTCTTTCTAATACTGTATTGAAATTTGCCTCACTGTAGCTTTTACTTGCTAATCCTCATTTTCCATTTTGGGCTTGTAAGACACGTGATCCTTCCGCCACCTGACAGCCTGTCCAATTTTAACACCCTGCGTGACAAACTCGAGCCTTCTCTTCTTCAAAGTAAACATCCTTCTGTCCTTTAACCATTCCACATGTGGTGCTTTAAGAATGGAAGGAACTGAAAAAGAGTCAATGAATGATGAAGTAGAGTAGATTAAGTATAAAATAAGTGCTTTTGAAAACATTAGCAGTAAAAGTTGGTGGAGGAGTTGAGATGGTACCTTCAGAAATAGAGCCAAAATTTCAAGATGAAACATATTTTGAGTGAAGGGGAGAACTAAGCATTGTCCACACAGAGGCAATGATTTCAGTGGGAATGGAGATGGGATTAAACAATGGCTATGACCTAGTCCCAGGCAGAGTGAAGACAAGCCAAACAGAAGGGTGAGAAAACAGAGGGATGTGAGGGAAAATAAATAAGCTAAGTGGAAACAAATCTTCCCAGGAAAATAGGTGAGCAGTATAATTTTCATGTGTCATGAAATATTATTCTTCAGATTTTTTTTTTTTTTTTGAGACAGTGTCTTGCTCTGTTGCACAGGCTGGAGTGCAGTGGTGTGGCTTTGGCTCACTGCAACCTCCACCCACCAGGTTCAAGCGATTCTCCTGCCTCAGCCTCCCTAGTATCTGGGACTACAGGCATGTACCACCATGCCCAGCTAATTTTTGTATTTTTAGTAGAGACAGGGTTTTACCACATTGGCCAGGCTGATCTCAAACTTCTGACTGCAAGTGATCCACCCTCCTCGGCCTCCCAAAGTGCTGGGATTATAGATGTGAGCCACCGTGCCTGGCCAGAAGTTTTTTCCATCATTTAAAAATACAAAAATCATTTTTAGCTTGGGGGGTGCTCAAAAACATGCAGCAGGCAGGATTCAGTTCATGAGCTATCATTTGTTGATCCTTGATATAAATTGTTAGGAAGGATTATTAATTGTCCACATCCTATGTGGACTGAGCTTCATTAGAATAACCACCTGCCTCTTCCCTCAGATCCTCACCGAATATGACCAGGAGAGGTAGAGTGACCTGATGTGATTGGGGAGGTTAGAGGGGAAAGTGGGCCTGCCCCTTTCTGTTCTTTTCCTTGGGAAACAGCTGCCTGTAGGCAGCATGCACTTTTGTCTTTTCCATGAGGATGCCTTTCCAGACTAGCATGGCAGGATGTTTGTCCAATTCTGAGTTAGTATGTGAAAGTCCATTTGTCCTTCTTGTTTAGGCATAACCCATTTTCTCTAATATCAACTTCATCAATAATAAAAGTAATGTTTTGGTCTTTAATCTGTCTTATTTACCTTATTTCTCAGCTGGTTTAGAATCTCACTCTGTCACTGAGGCTGGAGTGCAGTGGCACCATCGTGGCTTATTGCAACCTCTGTCTCCTGGGTTCAAGTGGTCCTCCCACCTCAGCATCCCAAGTAGCTGGGACTGCATGCACACGCCATCACTCCTGGCTAATTTTTATATTTTTTTGTAGAGATGGGGTCTTGCTATGTTGCCTAGGCTGGTCTGAAAATCCTGGGCTCAAGTGATCCACCAGCCTTGGCCTACCAAAGTTCCAGGATTACAGAGGTGACACTGTGCCCAGCCAACAACTTACTATTTCCTACACAAGTTGTTTTTACCTGCATTTTGTTTTTTATCAAGCCGTGTTTAAGCCATCATCTTTGCCGACTGAAGTCCTGTTTGACCTCCCAAGCCTGCCTAAAGAGCCTGCTTCTCTGTGAGTGATGGTATTACACTTTCAGAAACCTTAATCCAGTAGATTACCTCAACAAATGGTGACTTCTTACTCAGCACAGTATGAAGTCCCTGGGACCCTTAAGATCACAATTAGGTGTGGGAAGTTAACATGTGAGCCAAAAGTTGCTATAGAGCACTAGGTATGAAATGATGGAAGTGACTTGAAGGTTAAATTTTGTAAGTAGAAGGGACAGATTCACTAATTACTTTGACTAATATTTATTGAATGCTTACTATCTGCCATACTCTGTACTAAGAACTGCATCCATAGTGACTGAGTGTAGACTTGGCTGTTTTATTACAGGAATTTGCCATCTACAGAAAGAGACAGACATTAATCAATTAACCTTGCATGTAATATAAAATTAAAACTCTCAGAAAGACAATGAGGGCAGGTACATGGTGCTATGAGAGGGGAATCTGATATGGGTGGTGGGGTAGGCATGGAAAGAATTGAAGGGATTAGGGATACGTTTTGAAAGAACAGTCAGCAAGAGAGTAGATATGACTGCCCAATCCATTCCATGTCCTGATTATGACCTCCCAAGCCTGCCTGAAGAGCCTGCTTCTCTATGAGTGATGGTCTTACACTTTCAGAAACCTTAATCCAGTCGATTACCTCAACAAACGGTGAGTTCTTACTCAGTACTGTATGAAGTCCCTGGGACCCTTAAGATCACAATTATGCATGGGATTCAAAGGAGGAATTGGGGTTCCGGAAGTAGGTATATGGGAGGAAGAGATTTCAGAATGAGGAAATAGCACTTCAATATAACATGGCATAGAGTCAGGAATCGCAAGTTACTTAGTGTGGCCAAAGTGCGAGGTACAGGGAAGTGGTAAGGCATGAAGCAGGAGAGGTAAACAGGGATGATGAGATCGGAAGTGTCTTGTATGTTATTTTAGGGAGATTGGACTCATTATGAGGATGTGGGGGGCATTTAATAATTTTTTAGGAGGGAAGCCACATGGCAGTTGTGTGGTTGAATGGAGATGAATATAGGAGGGATAGTGAGGAGATGTGAGACAAACTTGAAAGAAAGAAGACCACTTAGATGATTACTACAAAATCTCAGAAGGGAGATACCGAAGGTCTGAATGGAGTCATCGACGTTGTGATCTCAATGTCTACTCACCAAATATTCTTCAAAGGAGGGTATGATTCTGCTCACTCTCATATTCTTGCTAGATCTGCCTCTTGGAATCTGGGTTTTCAGGTGGGTTCCATAGAAAGATGGGTCTCTGGGATTAATGAAATTTGGATTTTCCTGAAGCAGACCTCAGCAAAAACTTGGATACAAGCAGTTCATGTGAAAGGTGATCCCAAGAAATGTTATTAGAGGAGTGAAGAAGTAAAACAGTGAAACGTGAGCTTGTATCTTCAGAGACAGCCTTCAGGAAGGGGAAAGTCAGTGCCATTTCTCTGGGCTTCAACCTGGAGCTGTGATCTGGAGTAAATGGAATCTTTGCAATAACCTGGGAAATTTCAAGCACATTGCAGGATTTTTCCAGGTATCACAAGAATCTTTCTGCTTAGTGTTGGCGACGTACCCCATGGATGCCACCACAGTGCTCCAAACAGCGTACGACTATGAATCATGTGGTGTCTGGTGAATGGAAACTAATAATGAGGACATTAAGAAGCCATTTCTTCTGATGAGAGAGATCTAAAGGAAGAATGTGAGGCACAGAAGGAACTCTCATTGATTACATGCCAGTTATGTGCCAGCGATTGTGCTAAATAATTTCATATACCTTATTTAATTTAATGAATTTAATTATGCCATCCACCTTGAGAAGAAGTTAATGTACACCCATTTTGCATATGAGAATATTAAAGAAAACTAAAGCCTGTGGGGTAAAGGGATTCATCCAGTATCATGTAGTATATGTTATCTTTTGCCACAATATTGCTTTATAATAACCACAAAACTTGGTGGCTTGAAACAATAAGTGTTTATTCAGCTCACAAGTCTGCAGGTTAGTGATTTAGGCTGAGCTCAGCTGGGCAGTTCTTCTGGTCTGAGCTGGGCTCCCTGACATGCCTGGAAGTCAGCTGACTGTCAGCAGATTAGGATTGTTTAGGATGAGATGATCAGGTGATCTCACCTATGTTCCAGTTGTCTCTCATCATTCAGTAGACTAGCTCTGGCATATTTTTATGGCAGTGGTTGAGGGCAAAGACACAAATGGAAACTAACAGTTTTTAATCTTTTTGCTTGTGACATGTTCAATAACATCCCTTTGGTCAGAGAAAGTAACATGGCTGGGATGGTAGTCAGAACCTGGATACAGGAAGGAGTGAGGAACTGGGGAATTAATGCAATCACTCTACCACACTTGGTGAGAGATGTCAGCTGAGATTTAAACCCAAAGGCCCATCAGGCCATCTGTTGTGTAGCATGCTGCTTTGCAAAAGGAAGCTCTGCATCATCTGAATTGGGCCTAGAAAATGTCATCATCTGTTTCAAAGAAGGTGCATTTATTTAATCCTCTGCCTTTTTGTATTTTTCCAATTTACCTTCTGGTCCAAGATGGATTTGATACCATTTATTTATTTTTATTTTTTGTTTTGAAGAGCAAGCTGGTAAGAAGAACTCCAAGGCCATTTTTAAAGATAGGAAGCTTACTTTGTGATCACTGCATTCTACAAACCTCCATATAAAACCTTGTCAATGTATACAGTTTTGTTTTTTCATAGCCATTTTGATATTTCCAAGAGGAAATTAATAAAATGAGATGCCTGCAGCTAATCTGCATTTTAAAGAACTTTCTTAGAGTGGCAGCTCAAGCCCAAGAAGATTGCAAGTTCAGCTTAAAAAGTTAGCAGCGTTTGTCCACTAACAGAGATGTGTAGCTGAGGAGTGCTGCAATTGTTCTCGCTGCCCCAGGAAGTCTTGATTTAGGAATGCATTCCTCTTTTTCTTTTTTTTAAAGAAAAGTTGTGACCAACTCCTTCTGTCCCAGCAGGAGAAAAGAATAAAACTTGACCTCCTTTTGTTCCAACAATAGCCTGCAACTGCCTCATTCCATTGACTCAACATGTATCATCTGTCAGTCGTCAACCCTCCTTCCAGGACAGAGATGCATTCTCCTTGTGTTATCACTTTGCTTCACGGTTCTCTTTCTCATCTGCCCTCAGAATTTAAAAGAAAAAAAAAAGACCATGAAAAATGTGTAAGTTGGATGCTAGTCATTCACTTATTTATAAATAAATGGAAACTGACAGGCACCTCTTCGGAAAATGTTTACCCTATGGACAAGTGTTGATGACATGGGCTGAAAGTCACAGTCTGGTGCCACCAGGACCAGCTGCTCCTTCAGTAGTTACCATTGTGCAGCCTTGCTTTCGTGTTGGCTTGGCACATGCATTTCCAGCCTGTCTTACATTGAGTCTCCAGGATACTTTATCTCTAGCACTGTCTGCCAGAGACAATAGATGGATCTTTTTAACCAGCCCTGAAAGCTTGGGCTTTGTGTGCTCTTGATCTCTGGTGCTACGGCTGCTAACATAATGAGTTTCGCCTGGTGCCAAGGGATGCATCTGCTGTTGGCCCAGTAACTTTGCTTCACGGAAATGGCATTCGATATTTTGTTCTTCATGCTGCTGGGCTGACATTTACTAAACTGGACAAATGTTTTTGTTTTCAGTGGAGAAGAAACACTGCTCATTGCTTAGTTAGGGAAGCAGTGGATTAAGCTGCTGAATTTATAGTAGATCTCAGAGTGGGTTCAAATCATAGATCCTGAGTGATTCCTCCTCAGCTACTCCAAGTGGTACCATTTGGGGGCTGTTGGGGAATTGGCAGTTGAATTCCTCGAGAAAGTCCTGCTCCCCTGTACGAACTCCAGATAATGCAAGACTGTTACACAGTTATAACAAAGGAGTTAAGTCCTTGTCCATCTGTCAACCAACCAATCTACCAACAAGCATATCTTTAGGACCTACTTGAATGCAAGGTACTGTGCTGAGTTTCAAAAACACAAAGGGGCATTGGTTACAATCCTTGCTTTAGAGGTGTACAAATTGATTAAGGAAAATCTCTCTCTCTCTCTCTCTCTCTCTCTCTCAAAGGTGAGGTTTTGCTTAATGCATTTGGAGGTTGGGGGAGGATTTAAGAAAGGGAGAGATCATTGTGAGCTGAAGTGAGGAAAATAAAATTTAAACCTAATGTGAAAGACTAACTGATACATTGAGGTTGTGTGAACCTGGATGGATAAAATCACACAGTCATAAAGAGAGCTATTCTTAGATGTACAACAGTTGTTTTAGAAACTAAAACACGCTATGCCTTAAAAAGATCACAGTTTTAGCCCACGGAATTCACCATGCCATTTGTGTTTATTTGCTGTATCCTCCAGAGACCTCAGTAAGCTGAGGGGAAAGGCGGAGGGACTAACATGCTGTAGCCACCTACTGTTTGCCAGGCATTGTGTGATCCGCTTTACGCACATGATCTCATTTAGTTCTTACACAGTCCTGTGAGCCGTGCATTATTGCTTCTATTTATAAATGAGGAAATTGAGGCTCAGAGAGGTTAAATCTGTGGCCAGGTCTCATAGTTGTGCAATGGCTGAGCCCTCTGTGTTACTTACATACTGTCTGTCACTCACTTGATTTTTAAAGTTCTTGAGAGTAGAAAATTCAGTATCAATGTTGTTTCCCAAAAACAAATATTTTAAGTACTGCTTGTTAGATAAGAACATTGTCAGTAATTACAAAAAATTGATTAAAATGACACAAAGAAAAAAGCAGTAAAGAGAAATAAAATGAGATCATTGATGCGTGTATCCTTTTGGGACATATCTGTGATAAGATTTGTCACATGCCACAGGTAGAACAAGATCTGTGTGCGTGTGTGGTACTGGGGGTTATAATCTTTTTAATTTCGTGCACCCTGCACATTTTAAGTACTTACTAACAGGGTCAGTGTCTGATACATTAGGATTTGGTTACAAAATGATGAAGAATATTGAGATTCCTCTCAGGCTCTCAAGGTGACAGATGTTCTATTACTAAAATATTGCTTTGGGGAAACCAAAATAGACCCACTGCACCTAAAATAATGTGCCAAAAATATAAGGAAAAAAATAGAAAATGGAGACTCACAGCAAGAGAGAATATTATATTTGAGTGATGGTTTTCAAATTTTCCTCTGTGGGTCATACCCTTGCCTGACCCATCTATTCTTCCACGGTCCTCATCTTGTAGAGTCCAGGTGTCTTAATGCTCTTGGCCACCCAAACTCTGCTGTCCTGCATGAAAGGAGTCATGGAGGTTCCTACACACCATCTCCTGTAGGTGTGTAGCGGCCACCATTGGGCAGTGGCCTGGAAAGGCAGCAGGCTAGCGAATGTGATGCTGCCACTCGGATAGGCAGTTTTTGGCATACTGTAACTTTGCCTTGTGTCCTTTAGCTATTCTTGGAGATTTCCCAGAAGAATAAACAATCCCTTAAAGTCCCATTCCCTCCATGACTCCCGGCTGGAAACATCACGTAGACCTATATGACCTGCGTTTGCATTTTGGGTTTATACATGGGCCAATTAAAATGAACATCCCTGGGACCTGCCACCAGGGCTAGAAGTCTTTTCCTGATCCACCTGACAAGGTTAAGACAACTGATCGTACAGTCAAAGCACTGCCTGCTTGGTTTCTAGAGGATGGATTACAATTTTATTTATGGATTTATTCCTATAATCGTTAAATTAAACAATTGATAAAGAATAATGGAAATTACATAATTAATAGAAATTAAATAGAAATTAAATGATTTCTCTTTTATTAAATTGTAAGATTCTTTAGGGAAATGTTAGTACCTTTTTTCCCTTACAACTGTACCCTCAGTGTCTATAAACACAGCTCTACCTTGTAGCAGACCTCAATAAATATTTGCTGAATGGTTTCATTTATATAGGTGTGTGCGTGTGTGTGTGTATGTGTGTGTGTATGCAGGGAAAGTCATTGTAGGAAGAGGAACAAATAAACAGAATGAACAAGTGAACAGAATCATAGGTGTTGGCCAGGTGCAGTGGCTCACGCCTGTAATCCCAGCACTTTGGGAGGCCGAGGTGGACGGATCACGAGGTCAGGAGATCAAGACCATCCTGGCTAACACGGTGAAACCCCGTGTCTACTGAAAATACAAAAAATTAGCCAGGTGTGGTGGCACACACCTGTGGTCCCAGCTACTCAGAAGGCTGAGGCAGGAGAATCACTTGAACCCGGGAGGCGGAGGTTGTAGTGAGCTGAGATCACGCCACTGTACTCCAGCCTGGGCAACAGAGTGAGACTCCATCTCAAAAAAAAAAAAAAAAATAGGTGTGATATATTTAATCTGAAATTCATCTTAGTAATGCATCAAAGAATGCTCCCTTTTAGATAATGTGCATTTCAGCTATAATTTCACATATGCCCTGCTCTTAACCAAAAAGAAAATCTCAGTGGAGATTTCAAAGGATATAGATACAGGGCAGAGAATGTATGGCAGGCTGGGGGAGCCATCTGGGAATAGGCAAGTCCTATGGGTCCCTGTAAATCCTACTTTTCCTGAGCATGGCCCAGACAAAGGCCTATTGGTGGTTTGGGAATGAAAACATTCAAGACACATTGGGCAATCATCGTGTCTAAATGACTTGGGACCCTAGACTGGCAGTCAGGTCCTCTACTCTAAGCCAATCTGAACTTATGTAATAGTTCCTCATATATTTTGGATATTAACCCTTTATCATATATATAGTTTGCAAATATTTTCTTCATATGTGTACTTTTATTGTAATGTTTCCTTTTTCCTAGTGACAATAAAGCTATTGTTAAATTGAAGATAAGTTATAGAATCAAAGTGTCTTAGAATTGAGGAAACACAGGTACTATTTTTAAAACTTCTTCAGAAAAATGTTTTGTATAGAATCGAGTCTTAATCTGGGATCAAAATAAGAAATGTTTAAAGTTGTTACAGAGAAGTATTATAAATGTCTTAAGGCATATATAAAAGGAGACTGTCTTGGGGAAGCTTTCCAGAAACTGGTAGGTTATGAGACTGGGAAGCTTTGTGTGTCCCCTATTTAGTCTCTTGTACAATAATTTTTTTTTTTTGAGACGGAGTCTTGCTCTGTTGCCCTGGCTGGAGTGCAGTCGTGCGATCTCCAGCTCACTGCAAGCTCCATCTCCCGGGTTCACACCATTCTCCTGCCTCAGCCTCCTGAGTAGCTGGGACTACAGGTGCCCGCCACCATGCCCTGCTAAATTTTTTTTGTATTTTTAGTAGAGACGGGGTTTCACTGTGTTAGCCAGGATGGTCTCGATTTCCTGACCTCATGATCTGCCCGCCTCAGCCTCCCAAAGTGCTGGGATTACAGGTATGAGCCACCACGCCCTGCCGTCTCTTGTACAATAATTTTTTAAGAAACATGAGATGCCTTTCAGGCCATAGGCATGGGCAAAGACCTCATGACTAAAACACCAAAAGCAATGGCAACAAAAGCCAAAATTGACAAATGGGATCTAATTAAACTAAAGAGCTTCTGCACAGCAAAAGAAACTACCATCAGAGTGAACAGGCAACCTACAGAATGGGAGAAAATTTTCACAATCTACCCATTGACAAAGGGCTAATATCCAGAATCTACAAAGAACTTAAACAAATTTACAAGAAAAAATCAAACAACCCCATCAAAAAGTGGGCAAAGGATATGAACAGACACTTCTCAAAAGAAGACATTTATGCAGCCAACAGACACATGAAAAAATGCTCATCATCACTGGCCATCAAAGAAATGCAAATCAAAACCACAATGATATACCATCTCACACCAGTTAGAATGGCGATTATTAAGAAGCCAGGAAACAATAGGTGCTGGAGAGGATGTGGAGAAATAGGAACACTTTTACACTGTTGGTGGGACTGTAAGCTAGTTCAACCATTGTGGAAGACAGTGTGGTAATTCCTCAAGGATCTAGAACTAGAAATACCATTTGACCCAGCCATTCCATTACTGGGTATATATCCAAAGGATTATAAATCATGCTGCTATAAAGATACATGCACACATGTGTTTATTGCGGCACTATTCACAATAGTAAAGACTTGGAACCAACCCAAATGTCCATCAATGATAGACTGGATTAAGAAAATGTGGCACATATACACCATGGAATACTATGCAGCCATAAAAAGGGATGAGTTCATGTCCTGTACAGGGACATGGATGAAGCTAGAAACCATCATTCCGAGCAAACTATCACAAGGACAGAAATCCAAACACTGCATGTTCTCACTCATAGGTGGGAATTGAACAATGAGAACACTTGGACACAGGGTGGGGAACATCACACACTGGGGCCTGTCGTGGTGTGGAGGGAGGGGGGAGGGATAGCATTGGGAGATGTACCTAATGTAAATGACGAGTTAACGGGTGCAGCACACCAACATGGCACATGTATACATAGGTAATGAACCTGCACGTTGTGCACATGTACCCTAGAACTTAAAGTACAAAAAAAAAAAAAGAAACATGAGATGCCTTAAGCTGTACGATGGCTGGAAACAAAAGAAAAAAGAAAAAAAAATATGATAAATATACTTAACTAGCCCAGGAACCCCCAGGCTGTAATTCTTTTTATAAAGTACCCGTCTTCAAGGAGTTCAAAGTGCCTGGCAGACAGTTTCTAAGAAACTTACAAAATCTGGTGCAATATTAGGCCAAGGGTGCAGGAGAGTAGAAGTGCAGGGATCATTTCTATTTCTCTGTTTTATGGCACACACAAGTAACTCCTCAAAGGCCAGCAAATCAGTGACAAAACTGGAAACAAACTCTAAATTTCCTAATGCCAAAGTTATTTGTCTGCTTACTGAATGCAATTATCATTTCATATAGTATATTTAGATTTTTCTTTCCTTCTGTTTGCTTGGACAAATTTTCAATTCTTGATTAATAATTTCTGATTTGTTAACTACTGGGTGAGCAGCAAATATGATTGACAGTCTGTTTATCTCATGAGCTAGGTTAAAACCTAAGCATCAGACAGTCATATATATATATATACACACACACACACACACACATACATACGTATACACACACACACACACACACACACACACACACACACACATATATATTTTTAAGATGGAGTCTCACTCTGTTGCCCAGGCTGGAGTGCAGTGGTGCCATCCTGGCTCACTGCAACCTCTACCTCCTGGGTTCAAGTAATTCTCTGCCTCAGCCTCCCGAGTAGCTGGGATTACAGGCACCCACCACCACGCCCAGCTAATTTTTTGTATTTTTAGTAGAGATAGGGTTTCACCATCTTGGCCAGGCTGGTCTTAAACCCCTGACCTTGTGTTCCACGCACCTTTGCCTCCCAAAGTTCTGGGATTACAGGCGTGAACCACCGTGCCTGGCCCCAGACAGTCATATTAATATCAACTTTTATTATTAAAAACCTATTTTATAAATCTAAAATTGGACACTAATCATAATGTATTCTCAGATATAATTTTTAGACCAGTATTTTCAAAGTGTCTATGTTAACCAATGTTATAAATACAGAAAAAATTTAGTTAGCAATTAGCAGAATTATGTGGGTCATTTAAACCATGAGTGTTTCCTTTGAAATATTTAAAAATAACACCATGCATCATTTCCACCTTTTTTTTTTTTTTTTGAGACGGAGTCTCGCTCTCTCGCGCAGGCTGGAGTGCAGTGGCGCAATCTCGGCTCACTGCAAGCTCCGCCTCCCGGGTTCACGCCGCCATTCTTCTGCCTCAGCCTCACCGAGTAGCTGGGACTACAGGCGCCCGCCACCACGCCCGGCTAATTTTTTTTGTATTTTTAGTAGAGACAGGGTTTCACCGTGGTCTCGATCTCCTGAACTCGTGATCCGCCTGCCTCGGCCTCCCAAAGTGCTGGGATTACAAGCGTGAGCCACCGCGCCCGGCCCATTTCCACTATTAAAGGTACAGTTACACAGTGCCGGTCAAAAGAAGAGTCAGTCTTATCTTCATATAGAACCTGGAACATAGAAATGCTTATAGTCATTCTGGAAGGTAATGTGGCAATGTGCATATTATTGCAAATGTAAAACTATTTGATCTAGTGATACCATTTTTAGAAATCTATCCTAGGTAAGTAATCATGAATGTACTTTAAGTTTTAGTTAAGGATGTTCATTGCAACATTGTTTACAATAGCAAAACAATGAAAAGTAGCCTATATGTGCCAATGCATGTGAGGGGTAGAGGGAAGTCTTCCCTTGGCCACTGGTAGCCGCCTCCGTACTCCGGGTCTCAGCCAATACCTGGCTGAACTGGGAGTACCAAGGGCCGGTCGCCTTATCTCTAGGTGGGGCTAACTCCAGGGTAATTTATGCTTCAGAGTTTCCTTGCCTGAGCTTTTTTTTTTTTTCTCCCCTAACCTGCTCTCCCCATTCCTCTTCTCCCAAGAGCACTCCCCCAGTAATTCATTTGAGCAAAAAGTCCCCATCTCAGGCTCTGCTCCTGGGGAGCCTGACCTAAAACACCTCTTATTTTACAAATGAAGAATCTGGAGCTCAAAATGATTGTTTGTGCAAATCACACATCAGAGGAGGAACAAAAAGTTCAGTTCTCCCTGACTCTGTCCAGTTATTACCCAATAGTTCCTCCCAATGCTAATTTTGATTGAGTTTGCCCCCTCCAAATGGGTGTAGAATTCTGTCAAGATTGGCAGATAGCTGGGTTCAAGTTCAGAGTGCAGAGCAGGAAGGAGTGACCCAACCAAGGAGCAACCCAGGGTGAATGGGAGCAGTCTTTATAAAGCAGGGCTTCTCCACTGGGGATCTTCCTCCCATGACCACAGAACAGTCTTCACCTTTAATGAGCATGGCAAGAGATGTTAAAAAGTCCTGCAACACATAGGGCAGTTCAGCTTCACAAAGAATTGTTCTGCACCGACGCCCCTGTTGAGAAACACTGCAAAGCGCCCAGGGTCAAAAAGTAAGTGAGCCAAATGCAGTCAGCAAGTCTAAAGGGCAAGGGGGTGAAGGGAAGAAGACAAAGCCAAAGAACAGGGAAGCCAGGCAGCTCTGGGGCTCTGGCCAAGCAGTCAGGCTGGAGGAAGGTGTTCAAGTGTAGCTGGTTGCCTACAGCGTGCTGTTCTCAGCATCCACTCCGTGGGGGCAGAGCGAGTCTGAGTCTGGGCACTTTAAAAGTTTAGGACAACACGGAGAATCAAAGTGGATGTCATGGGACCCAGAGGAAAAGAAAGTCAGTGGCATTAGATTCACTGTTCTTTTTTTTTTTTTAATTCTAATTCCAACAAACAGATATTGAGCACTGTCATTTTTAGCTGCTGTAGTGAGCCCTAAGAAAACCAAATATCACACAGTTTGGACTCCAGTCAATGCTCGGAAGTAGGTGTAGTAACGATTGGCCGTGCTATAATTCTGGCTGCTGAGCATTTGAACCCTGTCGCATGGAGAAACTCTTACCTTGTAAGTCTTTTTGGGCAGGAGGCCATCTCCTGGTGGAAGCTGATAGTGCTAGATATCCACATTTCCATTTTCCCTTGCAGGTAGGCCTGGACACATGCCCTGGATTTTTAGTTGGGAGGTAGTACAGAGCAGAGAGGGAAGAGAAAAGGCTGTTTCTCAGCAGCAGCACAGCTGGCTCCTGAGGACAGTTAAGGCAGCTGAGGAGGTGGCGGTGGTGTTGGTGGTGCCAGGGCAGCATCTGTTCTGCAGGGGTGACCCCCCTCGGTGCTGTTTGGGGCCTTGTTTTTGGCCACACAGATCTAGCTTCCTGGAGACTCTGGGAATCACCCAACGTCCTTTGAATAAATTCCTCTCTGATAAATCAGTCACAAATAGTCCCTTTTGTGGGCAGATACGAGCAAGCATCTTCTACGTTCCAATTTCTGGGAAAACAGAGATAAATCTGACTATGGTTTTGTGTTCCCACGGTCAGGAAGACCAACAGGTACCCGGGTCAGACTCAGGGCATGCTGCCACGTGGGTATAACTGAGAACTGTGATGCTCTCCATTGGGAGCAGTGGATGATTATCGGTATTGTGCTCAATTTGAGGGGGAGGCTAAGGGCTGGGGAAGCTGGTGTGAGGTCTCTGGGATCATGAAGACATTGAAAAAGAAAAAAGAAAATGATGAAAGGCGGGACTCATGGACATTTTGTTACAAAGTGGTCCAGATTTGTGTCACAGGATGAAGCTGGTACCAACGTGATCTTAGAATGTAAATGCAGGAAACAGCCACTATGTGGTAGGTTAGTGACTATAGTCAGCTGGTTTCCCTGCCAGACTTCCAGAGAAGCACTACGGGTGAGGTCAGACTTCTCCTTGCTTTTCGGTGGAAGGAGAGGACAAAGGGTTGTATATAATGGGTAAATTTCTGGCCCAGTTTATCCGTGATCCTAAATGTCTCAAAGATGGTCTCATTTCTTCCATAATAAGTTTGAAATCTTATGATTTACAGTACACAACCCAGCCTGCGGTGGTTTGTACTATTCTGTGTGGACTAAATAGAATTTTATTTGGGGGGAGTGGTGGTGGGCAATGAGTTCAATGCTCAAATCCCCCTTGCTTATGCAGGTATCATTCATTGAGCACCTCTTCCGTGTGCCAGGCTCTCTTCCACACGCTCTCTTCTATCTTGAAAACAACCCTCCCACCAGGTTTTATGAGCCTAGTTTTACCTGCAAGGCCTAATGATTTGGCCAAGACTACAGAGCTGAGGTGACCAAAAACATGAGCCCAGGTGAGCCTGGCTCCAATGCCCTGACTCACACCGAGTGCCTCCTTCCCAGACATCCTATGTCAGAGAATCACGTGGTTTACCTCAGGGATAATATGCCCATTGTTCTATCTTAGTTTGTAACTCTCTCTTGGCAGGTTGTGGGGCCTAAGATAAATACCCCATGTTATTAGGGGATTGATTTAGATCACTTACACACTCAGGAAAGATATCGGTGGTGAATAAATCTATCTGACTTAAAAAAAAATTCTATGATTAAAACACTGGATTGTAAGACCTCTTCCAGGCCTGATTTCCTGAATACAGAGTAGAGTCCAGATACTCATGTCTAGTTATTAGTTGGGAGAATACTCTTCTGAGGTCAAAAGCGTGGAAATGGGACTATTATTTCAGATCTGTCAAACTTTCACCACTGGGACCAGATGGGATGTGGACAAGTCAATGTGAGTAGACTATTCATATTAAAGGTAATGGTAATAATAATAATTAGCATTTATTGAACAACTACTAGGCGTTAGTACTGTAAAAGTATTTAGGTATGTCCTCAGCACAAATGTAAGGTCCATTTTTTTTAGATGAGGAGACAAATTCTGGGAGGGTCAGCAACTTACTCAGACAGTAAGTAGGCTGTTTAAGATCCAAACCCAGACCTTCCCACCTCCAATGCCCAAATCTAAGGGTTCCTGTGACATTAACCACAGATGAATAGCTCCAGCTATGCCTATGAAGAGCTACTTTAACGTTATTAACCATTCATTTAGCAATTATTTACCAATACCTCCTTTATTATAGGCAATGTGCTGCTGAACAACAGAGACATGGCCTCTGACCTCATGGTGGAGGAGAAAAAAAATCAAATAATTATACAGATAAACATATAATTACAAACTGTGCTATGTGCTATGATGAAAAGATGCAGAAAAGTGGGAGATCATATCACAAGGGGGCCTAACCTAATCTAGCAGATCAGAAAAGACTTCCTGGAGGCAGTGGCAATTGAGTCAATACCAGAGGGATGAGTGTAGTTACCTAGGAGGAAGGCAGGGGGAATGAGAGAAGAAGATTACTGGAAGAATGATGAGCATGTACAAAGGCCCTGAGGCAGAAGGAAAGAACTTTGAGTCTGTGGTAGTTGGATACTGCTGGCCCATGGGATAAGTTTAGTTTGTAAATCTTTTTCTGTTTTGGCTCACAGACTCTTGTGAAGATTTGAGCCCCAGAGAGTAAGTATTCTGATTTCAAGCTCCTCTTGAATCATCAAATGATGTGGCAACCCTGGGCCCTGTGGGCTTCATGGCTGCAATGACAAGTGCTAAGTATCTGGCCAGTTTTTTTGTTTGTTTGTTTTGGTTTTGAGACGGAGTCTCACCCTGTTGCCCAGGCTGGAGTACAGTGGCGTGATCTCGGCTCACTGCAACCTCTGCCTCTCGGGTTCAAGCGATTCTCCTGCCTCAGCCTCTTGAGCAGCTGAGACTACAGGCATATGCCACCACCCCCAGCTAACTTTTTGTATTTTTAGTAGAGACGAGGTTTCACCGTGTTAGCCAGGATAGTCTTGATCTCCTGACCTCAAGTGATCCGTCCACCTCAGCCTCCCAAATTGCTGGGATTAGACGTGAGCTACTGCATCCGGCGGTATCTGGCCAGTTTAAGTGAGGCACGCACTCTCCATTTCATCAGTCTTCCTACTCCTAATTGTCTCCCTAACACCAAAGCGAGGCTTCAGTTATTGTTTATCATCATATTTGCACTGCTGCTTTTCTTATAGTGGATAATTGTTTCTTGATATTGTTGTCTCCACCAAAAATTAAAGATAGACCAAGAGGATCATAGATTTTCCTCAAACTCATTGTGTGCCATTCATGTACTTTGTGGCTTGGTGACTGTGGGCAATTAAATTTCCCCCGCTCTTACTTTGGAGGAAACAGAATAAAGGCCCGTAGGGTGTCTCACTATGTAACTGTCTAAAATCTGTTGACTGTTTTCTCTGCTACCAACGCTTAGTGAGAATGGGAAGTGAACTCCACCCCCTGGGTAGGTAGGGAGAGCTGAATATCTAATTGATTTTTAGTCAAAGATATAAAAAAAACCTAGCTCTACTCTTCCAAAATGTAAGACTGCACCTGTTTTTAATTGCTACTCAATTTATTAAGAATTTATACTATATTAAGCAAAACAGATCTCCAGATCCCCTGCCCTGGAGGACATATGTTACTCATTTTTTTCTTTGTCGGAGAACTTAATCTTGCCATCTCCAAACCCTTGTTTCTTACATATTAGCAAGACATTAAAAATTAATTTTGAATGTTTTCTCAACACTTACAAACACGTCACGTAAGTGCAGGTATCTCTGGTATCGTGAAGAGCCCTGGTCTGTGACCTAAGAAACAGTTTGCAGTTAGTTTTGCACAGTTAATATGTTACCCAAAGATAGAGTGTAAGTCATGCCACATATTCAGAGCACTGGGGGAACTCACTGGGGGAACTTGTGAATTATTTTGTAAAGTAAAGAACTTGAAGGTAATATGCAAAGTCACTCAATATATACTTTTTGTAAGAACAGAGTATTCTATTAGGAATTAATAGAGTGCCTTTGCATTATATATGTGCTATGATGCCTAAAATATCAGTTTCCTTATATGTAACCAAAATTACTGATGGAGTTCTATTTATGTTTGCCTTATGCATCCTGGTCTACAGTTTTTCCCTTGCTTTCTTTTCTTCTTTCTGCCATGTGTCACTAAGCCCTGCTGCACATCAAATGTTCAGCTTAAACTCAACCAGCAGAGGGTGCTGTTTGAGCACTTTAAATGGACTCCTCATCTTTGTCTTTCTTTTCCAAAGAGAACAATATCGGACTAATAGGCTGGGATGACATTCAATAGGCAAGATGCTGGCAAGAGAGTATGCATCAGTGATCAGGTTTCAGTATCACTTTGCAGAAAAATCCCTTTGTTCTCTACTGCACAAAAGGACATTCTTTGCAAAATGCACATACAGTTTCTGGTGATAAATGCATGTGTTTAAAGGTAGATGGTGATAAATGCATGTGTTTAAAGGTAGATGAAGGGGATGCTGGTGGTAGAGTGGAATCTGCTTCTAAATTTACTAAGTACTTGTATCCCTTTTAGGCTTGGTGTTCTGAATCAAGACATCAGCCCCACGTGTTCTCAGCTTGCTGGTAAATGATCATGAATAATTCTTGTAGTAGCAAATGACATAATAAAATAATCAGGCATTCCCTGCCCTTTGTAGATCAATGAGCACAGATGTCTCCAAATGGAAGGCGATACTGGAGAACACTTTACATCTTGTTGGGTTTGAACATTAGAGAATTAATGGCTTTTTATCAAAATAAAGCGAGCATCTCCCTGTTCTGAAATCATGTTCAGCATTAAATATATTGTAGAAGAATACTTTGTCTCTTAAGTTTTACATAAATTTGATCAACTGTGTCTAATAGTGGATTGCACATGTCTTAGTAACATTTGTATACTTGAGTTTTTATATTAACCATTTAAAAATTTTATCAAAAAGAGAAAATTCCATATGATAACAACAATAATAAAAGACAAAAGCACTCCAGCTGAAGAGTAATCATTCCTGTCCCACTCCTCTTATCCTCAATGTCTCTCCACACATGTAACTTTTCATTTTCATAGCATTTTTTGTTAGTAACCTCTGTATCTCTGCATATGCTTACATTGATAACTCTTGAGTTATTAGTTTTATATATGATATTTTTTTCCTACGCTGACAGATGAGAATGTAACCTAAGTCACTCAATATCTCCTGTTAGTCGTATTTCTATTTTAGATCTTTATAGGTTATCTAAGGAAAACATTTGTTCCTTTAACAGTAAGCAATTTATTGTGAGTCTTCATCTTTTCCATCCTTTTCTTCCACTTCCATCTCCCAATAGGAAGGCATTCTTCCTTTTTCTTGAGCATCTAGTGTTGCTGATGTGAAATTTAATGCCAGCTTGATCCTCATTCTTTGGCAGATGATCTGCTTTTCCTTTCTGCTTTCTTCTTGCAGCCATGATCCTAGATGGAAGTCTTCTTACAGCCACCGGCGAGCTCTTCTGATCTGAAATCTTGTATTTCAGCTATACAAACTCTCCTGTATCATTCAAATTAACAATTTGCTTCCATCCGTTTTTGCTGTTCCTACACGATGTTGAGATTAATAAGATTTGCCTTGTGCTTTCTAATTGTAATTCCATCATCTTTGTCTGTAACTTTGTAAATCAATAAATAGTGTTTACATGGGGACTCAAAACAGTATTGTTTATCACAGTGTCAAGAAGTGTGCTGTTATATTTCCTGTCTTGTACAGCTTTTAATTTTTCTGAAGTTGCTAACTCGCTTTTTAAAAGTACTATTTGCCTTTGTTACGTGCTCAACTTTTTTGTCCATTGCATCAGAGATCTGGTTAAAATTTTTCCAGAAACTTCCTTCTTCTGAAGCTACTTCAGGAAGAGTGCTTCATCCTGTTACTCTTGTCTGTACTTGTTGTCTAGGCCTCCTGTACAACTGTCTCTTCTTTGTTGGGTTGCTTTCCTCATTTGTGGAACTCCAGCCTTTTATTGAAAGACGCACTCAACACAATTCCTAAGAAACTGTATGTGAGATGCAACTTTTCTGATTCTTTGAATGTGTGAAAATCAGTACATGCAAATGTGATCTCTGTTCACACCTGTATAGTAATTTAATTAGGCATAGAGAATATAGTTTAAAAATATGTTTTCCTCAGAATTTTAAAGGCATTATTCCTTTTTCCTGAGCATTTAGTATTGCTGATGTGAAATTTAATGCCAGCTTGATTCTCATTCTTTTGCAGATGATATGATCTGCTTTTCCTTTCTGCTTTTTTCTTTGAGCCGTGATCATAGGTAGAAGTCATTTTACAGCCACTGGTGGGCTCTTCCAATCTGAAATCTTAAGGCTTTCAATTGAACAGAATCTCTTGTATCATTCAAATTAACAATTTGCTTTCCTCCAGTTTTGTTACTTATTTTTCATAATTCCTATTAATTATCTGTTAGTCTTCCTGGTTTGATTTTTTTTAACAGTAAAATAGTAACCAATATTATCTATTTTTTAAAAAATACTTTAAGTTCTAGGATACATGGGCAGAATGTGCAGGTTTGTTACATAGGTATACACGTGCCATGGTGGTTGGCTGCACCCACCAACCTGTCCTCTACATTAGGTATTTCTCCTAATGCTATCCCTCCCTCAGACTACCACCCCCCGACAGGCCCCAGTGTGTAATGTTCCCCGCCCTGTGTCCATGTGTTCTCATTGTTTCCCTCCCACTTATGAGTGAGAATATGTGGTATTTGGTTTCCTGTTCCCGTGTTAGTTTGCTGAGAATGATGGTTTCCAGCTTCATCCATGCCCCTGTACAGGACATGAACTCATCGTTTTTTATGGCTACATAGTATTCCATGGTGTATATATGAAACATTTTCTTTATCCAGTCTGTCATTGATGGGCATTTGGGTTGGTTCCAAGTCTTTGCTATTGTGAATAGTGCCTCAATAAACATATGTGTGCATGTGTCTTAATAGCAGAATAATTTATAATCTTTTGAGTATATACCCAGTAATGGGATTGCTGGGTCAAATGGTATTTCTAGTTCTCTATCCTTGAAGAATCGCCACACTGTCTTCCACAATGGTTGAACTAATTTACACTCCCACCAACAGTGTAAAAGCATTCCTATTTCTCCTCATCCTCTCTAGCATCTGTTGTTTCCTGACTTTTTAATGATCGCCATTCTAACTGTTGTGAGATGGTATTTCATTGTGGTTTTGATTTGCATTTATCTAATGACCAGTGATGATGAGCTTTTTTTCATATGTTTGTTGGCCACCTTTTTTTTTTTTTTTTTTGAGACAGAGTCCTGCCGTCTCCCAGGCTGAAGTGCAGTGGCGCAATCTTGGCTCACTGCAAGCTCCGCCTCCTGGGTTCATGCCATTCTCCTGCCTCAGCCTCCTGAGTAGCTGGGACTACAGGCGTCCACCACCACACCCGGCCAATTTTTTGTATTTTTGGTTGAGACGGGTTTCACCATGTTTGCCAGGCTGGTCTCAATCTCCTGACCTCATGATCCGCCCGCCTTGGCCTCCTAAAGTGCTGGGATTACAGGCGTGAGCCACCGTGCCCAGCCATGTTGGCCACCTTAATGTCCTTTTGAGAAGTGTCTGTTCATATCCTTCACCCACTTTTTGATTTTTTTTTTTTTTTGTAAATTTGTTTAAGTTCTTTGTACATTCTGGATATTAGCCCTTTGTCAGATGGACAGACTGCAAAAAATTTCTCCCATTCTGTAGGTTGCTTGTTCACTCTGATGATAGTTTCTTTTGCTGTGCAGAAGCTCTTTAATTAGATTCCATTTGTCAGTTTTGGCTTTTGTTGCCATTGCTTTTCATTGAAGACATAGCATGGGCAAAGACTTCATGACTGGTTTGATCTTTTTGTCTATTTTTATTTCATCTTCTGGGAGACTTTTCTGAATTTTTAAAACGTATTTCTCTTTTTTATGTTGGCAATCATATTTTTAAAATCAAACCTTTTAAATCTCAGTTTGTTCATTTTTTTATAGTACCCAGTTCTTGTCTAATGAAAGCATTGTATTCTTGAATCTTTCAAAGGTTGTTGGAATTTCTACAAAAATGTCTGTTTTTTTTTTATAATATGGCTTTCTATTTTGTAATCAGCTTTTCTTGTTTATTTTTATTAGAGTGTCTCATAGTCAGAAGTTTTTCCAAGTGTATGGGAATATTTGGTTTTCTGTTGACATTTTCGGGCAAAGCAAATGCTATGACTGGGGTTGTAACTTACATTGTGGTGAAATCAGCTGTTTCATAAGTAGACTTTTGATGGATTTCCTCTGCATTTTAGCCTTTATGTCTCACTCCCACTCCTGTGGTATTTCAGTTTTCAGATTTCTGAGCATCTCAGTGGTTCTAGGCAACCTATCTCCATTGCTGTCACTAACCCTCCACCCCCTTAATTTTGCTCTAAGCTAACCCCTTTGGATGCTTTTCACCTGTTAGCATGTCTCTGCTTTTCATCTGGGGTTGTTTGTTGAAAAAAAAAATGGTTGAAATTTTTTATCAGTTGATATCCACTTCTTTTTCTTATTTTACCTTATGAATTTGTAACTGTGTATTCCTTTATTAACATTTTAATAGGCTTTTGGATGGAAGAGAATATAAATACATTTGCATAATCTGCCATCTTTATCTAGAAGTCCCTGTTAATTTTTAAATATACATTTGTCTGACCTGAAATTTGTAGACACATATTTAGTATTTATTTATAGTCCACATCATTTGTAAACACGTGTTTTTATGTGTAAGGTGCCTTTTGGCATGTACCATTTCTCTGACAATTTTCTCAATATTTTAAGGTATAAACAGGTCAAATGTTTAAAAAAATCCTTTTCAGGCTGTAACTTACCTCAATTATATTTTTTTCTAAAAACAACTCTGTAAAATAGGTATTGCCACCATCTCATTTTACAGATGAGAAATGGAGATTCCAAGAGAGTTAAATGATAAGCTTAAGATAATAAAGCTGGTAAATGTTGACCTGGTTAGATCCAAACTTAGGTTCGGCGGTACATGTGCAAATTTGTTATATAGGTAAATTGCATACGTCATGGGGGTTTGGTGTATAGATTGTTTCATCACCCAGGTAATAGGCATGGCACCTAATAGGTAGTTTTCAATCCTCATCCTCTTCCCACCTTCTACCCTCAAGTAGCCCCAGTGTCTATTGTTCCCTTCTTTGTGTCCATGTGTACTCGATGTTTAGCTCCCACTTATAAGGGAGAATATATGGTATTTAGTTTTCTGTTCCTGTGTTAGTTCACTTAGAATAACAGCCTCCATCCATGTTGCTACAAAGGACATGATCTTGTTCTTTTTTATGGCTACATAGTATTCCATGGTATGCTACGTGTATACATGGTATATGTACTATATTCTCTTTATCCAGTCTACCACTGATGGGCATCTAGGTTGATTCCATGTCTTTGCTATTGTGAATAGTGCTGTGATAAACATTTGCACATGTGTCTTTATGGTAGAATGATTTATATTCCTTTGGGTATGTACCCAATAATGGGATTGCTGAGTTGCATGGTAGTTCTGTTTTAAGTTCTATGAGAAATCACTAAACTGCTTTCTACAGTGGCTGAACTAATTTACATTCCCACCAGCACTGCATACACGTTCCCTTTTCTCTGCAGCCTTACCAGCATCTGTTATTTTTTTGACTTTTTAATAATAGCCATTCTGACTGGTGTGACACAATATCTCATTGTGGTTTTAATTTGAATTTATCTAATGATCAGTGACGTTGAATATTTTTTCATATGCTTGTTGGCCACATGTATGTTTTCTTTTGAAAAGTGTCTGTTTACCTTCTTTGCCCACCTTTTAATGGGGTTGTTTGTTTTTTGCTTGTAAATTTGTTTATCTCTCGTGCTACACTATGTCTCTTAGACAACACTTGATAAAACCAATTAAATACAACAGCATAAATAAATAAGTTAATCTGTTTAAAGAATAAATTTCTACTTTCACAGGGCATCATGTGCACTGCTTTAGTTTTCAGCTTGGTTGTACTTTTTAATAATATTTAAAACTGGTCCTGAATATTTGATAAGGATATGGCAGTCCTAACTTCTCTCATTGAACTCTATGGATAACTTATACTGATAGAATAAATCATGTTTCATAAAAGAAAAGCTGTTGTTTCAAAAGTAATGGAGGCAGGGCCAAGGTACAATCAGACAATTTTAATTGTCTTCAACTGTCATATATCTTACTATATTTTAGGTCAGATAATTTGGCTCATAATATTCAAAACTGTATTAATTATGGGATTTTACAACAAGGTTACATAGTGTATGTTTGCCAATTGGGAAAGAAAGATAATTATGCTTGAATGTAGGTCACATTTAAGAAACCCTCTTAGGCCTATGGGAACCATGTTTCCTTAAAAATCAAGAGTTAATGATATTAAAGAGAATGGTGCCACCTCTCATCCTGTGACCCAGTTCTTTTGGTCAGAGATGATTTTTACTTTTTTTGGTGGGTGTGCATAGTTTCCCGTAGGGCAGCTTGGATCAGTTGTGGTAGCTACTGAATTGGATCATGTTGGTTATAAGAAACTGGTGGATGAAGCATTACTAATGTGGATATTTACAGGCACATTTTTAGGGCTGATGTCATAAGCAGTTCATTCTCTTGATTCCCCCCAAAGTTGGATACAAATATTGATTTTTATCTGGGCAGATCTTTGTCTACTATGCAGTTGTTTTATTCTTTGTCCATGAAAAATCATTGATACGTTCAAGCGCACAGTGTTCTGTTTTGTTTTCCTGAGCTTTTTTTTTTTTTTTTTTTTGGTTTAAGCATTACCAAATGTTAAGTCTAAACAATTCAGATTTAAAACAAGAGTGAACTAGGAGTTCATATAAGGATCTGATATAATTTTGTAGCATCTGAGAACTCTGTTGTAACTACTTAACTATTTGAATTGAGCTCTTAAAAAATGCTCTGCTCACAAATTTCCCAACCTCTGTTCCACCTCACTCAATCCCACTGCTTACTACCAGTAAAAAAAAAGGCTGCAATGTAATAATAGTCTGTTTAAAATTCATTGCATGATACAAAAAGAAATGTAAGGTTTTCTAATGCTGTAGCTCTATGTCCTGAAATTGGGGATAATTTTACAAGATATGTAGCAAAATAGATCTCAGCTCCCAATATTCAGAACAAAGCTTTGATTTTGTCACTGCAATTTAAGTGGTTCAACTTATGTTGGGGTTGAGGCAAATTGCTTTTTAAAATACAGAGAGATAGTGAGATATAAAATTTTAATTTATAATTTTAATTGGGCTGGGATTTTTTTGTCTGAAATGTGTGCATTTTCAGTTATTATTTTCATCTTTGCCTTATCTTATTACTAATGAAATACTATAGTTAACTAGTGAGCTGATGAAACATTCTGAGGATGAAATTTGTAGCCTATATTTCTCTTTGTCTCTTTCCCAGATTTAAAGAATTAAGATACTTGAATAAGCTGCTGTAAGGAACCATTAATACTAGAAGACATACTGTGCTTTAAGATGATTGGGCATTGTGCAGTGCAGACACCAATCCTTGGAAGGACATACAACACACTAAGGATATTTGGGGCCATGGAAAAATCTAGCTCCTGAAGTAACTGATGAGGGTCCCCCTTTTCCCAGCAAATACTCGGCCTGCAGGACTAATGCTTAACTAGCCATGTAGTTTAATATATATATTTCCCTATCCCCCTCCTTCCCTTGACTTTTGTCAAACTAGCTTTCTCGGACTAGGTTGATTATAAGCCTCTTAAAGGGAAGGAAGCCTTGTATCTTTCTCTCCATTGGCATCTCTATGAAATTCACATGCTGGTTACTGAAGACAGCAAAGGCTCACAGCAAGCTATAGATGTCCTGGATGAATGTCTTTGCTGAGTCTTACAAATTTAGACCAAAAAAAGAATACTGGAATCTAGAACTAATAATATATATATATAAAATATATATTTTAATAAATATATTTTAATTAAAATATATTTTAATAAACATATTTTAATTAAATATATTTTATTTAGTAAAATATTTTATTAAAATATATTCATTAAAATTTTTTATTAAAATATATTTTAATAAAATTTGTTTTAATAACATGTATTTTAATAAAATCCATAGATTATATATATATTTTTAGTCCTATACAGGTCCATTTAGCTGTTGATTTCCACTTCAGAATTCTCTTGTGGGGATGTCTGAGTGGCGTATGAGTTCCTCCGGGCTTTGAGGTTTATATGAGTAGGAACTCTAAGATCAACATTTACCAACAGGTGAGCTGTAGGACGGTAATCCAGCTGCTGCTTGTGTTTTGGGTGTAGTACATTTAGCTAATCCTATTGACTATAATTCTAACTGGGTGGCTCTTGCTAGAACTTTGGGGAAAAGATGTAATCTTCAGGCCAAGGGTGCATGAAGTACTCCAGCTATTCTTGAAACGACCCAGATCTCAAAGCAAGAAGTTGATTTATTTTTTAAAACAAGATTTATAAGTTGCCCAAACTGTTCTCTACTCAAAGGTTATGGTTGGAACCCAACCAAGATAGTAGAAACACTGCCTTCATCAAGCCAGACATTGCTCAAGTTTATAATGCAAGATAAAGAAGAAGTAACACATGTCCTGTTTTAAAGACATGTCTAGTTGCTAGGAGAGCACTCAGGTGGCAACACAATAGATTTGCCCCAGTGGTCTAAGCAAAGGCATTCTCAAATGTTGGGAATAGTAAGATTTAGAATAGGGAAAGGATTGTGTTTGGCTCAGTCATCTGTAAGTCTTTTTAAAGACCTAGGATGACTTTTAGGGTGTGTACATGACAGGATAAATGCAAGTGTTTCTGAGACTTGAAGACTCTGTAAATAAGGGGATTGAGGGTAGACCTAAGAGAGTTCGAGGTAGCAGAAATGCTGGGAATTGGATAAATAATATCACAGAATGAAAGTCTAATTCTGGTGAAATTAAATCAAGAATTCTACCTTTTCTTGTCTGAATAACATTCACTGGCTTTAAATGATAATTGTGGAACATCTTAGAGAAAACCTCAGACTCCTGAGCAAGGTGTCTGTTTTAATAACCAACACAGCATTTATTTCTGTGGGGAGATGAGAAAATTTTTAATGATTCTTGATTTTTAGAGCACTACATTTGGTAACCCTATTATAAAATTTTGGATATATATTGCACCCCATAAAATAGCTACAACAGTTTAGATTTTTTAAATGGCCAGAGCCATTATGTGCTGCAGCACTTGGATTTGGTCCACATAATGCTTCGCAATCCAACAGCCATCTCTAAAGCCCAGAGCCCTGGGACTGTTTCCAACAAAACAGTAGGTCAGCACTGAAAGAAAGAAGTGGTTGCCTACATTGCCACAAATGGAAATGAGAGAAGAGACGTGCCTATCAGGGTAAATAAACTCGGTCTTATTATTAGAAAAGAGGTGGTAAGTGGGTGGAGGGAAAATAGGCACAGCACTGACATTTACTAAGCACCTACTCATTGTCTCACACATTATTAGATGCCTTAATTCATTACTTCATTTAGTCCTGGCAAAATTCTAAAGGTTTGATTATCGTCATTATTACAGATAAAGAAACTGAAGAGAGAGTGTATTAGGCCATTCTTGCATTTGTATAAAGAAATATCTGAGACTGGGTAATTTATAAAGAAAACATATTTAACTGGCTCACGGCTCTACAGGCTTTATGGGAAGCATGGTGCAGGCATCTGCTTGGCTTCTGGGGAGGCCTCAGGAAGCTTATAATGATGGTGGAAGGTGAAGGGGAACAGGTAAGTCACATGGCCAGAGCAGGAGCAAGAGAGAGAGAGTGGGGGTGAGAGGCACCACACACTTTTAAATGACCAGATCTCCTGTGAACTTAGAGCGTGAGCTCACTTAACACCAAAGAGATGGCCCAACCCATTCATGGGGGACCGGCCCCCATGATCCGAATACCTCCCACCAGGCCCCATCCCCAGCATTGGGGATTACAATTCATCATGAGATCTGGGCAGGAACAAATATTCAAATTATACCAGAGAGGTTAATAAAATTGACCAGAGTCACACAGCAAGCATGTGGTGAATATGTTTTGTTAACCCAGGTAACTGACTCTAGAATTTATGCTCTTTTTAATCTGTCATAGTTGAGTTTTACTTTGATGACTTGTTATTAGTGACTGCTGTAGATCTATAACTGTTCAGGTCATCTCTATTGTACAATGGTCATGGGTGATTGAACCACTAATTAATCATGTGTCTTTGGGTTTATTCACTCAATAAACAATGACTTGTTGAGCCACAATTATGTGACAGCTACTGAGTAAGGTAATTGCACTACAGCAGGGAATAAGAGAGATGCAATTCCTGTCTTTATGAGCTTACATTATGGAAACAGTAAGCAAGTAAAGAGATTAACATGTTGAAGTCTGTGCAGGGATTACTTCAGTGAGTAGAACCCTAATGCAATCCAATACTCCAGATTGCTATAGGAATGAGATGAGATGTACTGGTAAACTGAATGGTCTGGTTATTTATGTAGACTTTCACAAGAAGTGGATCTGGACTCACTTCATGGCAAATCTCCAGGTGACGATGCCCATATTGTTTCACCTACAGATTAGTTTCCAAAACACAGTGCCCCTCATTCTTCTGTGTATATGCCACTCAAACTGTTACTCCTTTAATTTTTTTCTAGTTTTTTTCCTTTGGAAGACTTTGCTAGGTTTCACTGTTACTAAAAGGGAAGTAGTAGACCACTTCAATAGGGTTATGCCATCTCTATTTTGGAGTGAGGGTGCTTTTAAAAAATGGGACTGGGTTTTTCTTCTTTTAAAGGTCACACAGTTCTGATTTAGAATGCTCTCAAAGACATATAGATAAATTTAAAAAATGAAATTTGAATGTAAGTACTATGATAACATTTATTTTTTAAAAAATCTGTCAAACTTGGCTAAAGAAAATGTGGTACCTATACACAATGGAATACTATGCAGCCATAAAAATGAGATCATGTCCTTTTCAGGAACCTGGGTGGAGCTGGAGGCCATTATCCTTAGCAAAGTAACTCAGGGACAGAAAACCAAATGCCACATGCTCTCACTTATAAGTGGGAGCTAAATGATGAGAACACATGGATACATAGAGGGGAACAACACACACTGAGGCCTTTCGGAGAACAGAGCGTGGGAGGAGGAAGAGGGTCAGGAAAAGTAACTAATGGGTCTGAGGCTTAATATTTGGGTGATGAAATAATCTGTACAACAAACCTCCATGATGCAATTCTACCTATATAACAAACTTGCACATGTACCCCTGAACTTAAAATAAAAGTTTAAAAAACTATCAAACAATACTGTATATGTTTTAAAGGTACATAGATACACAGAAAAAGATCTAGGAGTAGACATACCTGATCCTGGGGAGGAACCTGGAATTGCAGCTGGTGGCCAAATGGGATTTTATCTAATTTATACTATTATTGTATTTTACAGGGAGAATGTATTCATATATTATTTTTATAATAAAAAATAATGTGAGAAGAAGTAAGATGAATGGAGACCAGCTAGGAGTCTATTGTAGTATTCCAGGAGAGAGATGGTCCTGACCTAAAATAAGCATGGAGGCAGTATAGCCTAGTGACCAGGAACAAAAGGCTCTGATTGCAGACTGCTTGGGCTTGAATTTCTGCTCTTACTCTCACCATCCGTGTGCCAATTGGAAACATTACTTAACCTCTTTTTGTCATGGCCATTTCATCTGTAAATGGCTATGAGCAGAATATCACCTACCTAATAGGTTGTTGTGATAATTAAGTGATTTAGGACATGAGAAGTGCTTAGAACAATGCTTGGTATATAGTAAGGTCTCTATAAATATTAGCTACTGTTTTGGGGGCATAAACAGCATTGGGTGGGGGGAAATGGGAGGAGTGATGAATAACTGAAGATGGTAATACAGTGGACACCAAATTGATGCTGAATATCTTGAGGGGCCTTGTGAGTCATCAGTCGTCATACTTTTGACCATCTCTATGCCCTGAGGTCACACGGTATAGAACATTATGATGACTCTACTAATTCTATGACAGATACTGGATGTTGCCTTTCTAGTCATGAATTCCAATCTGGAATGAGATGGTCACATCCTTAGCCTCTCTGTATAGCTCTTTAATGAGTACGTTGGTAACCGTGCTACTTATCTTTAGTGCTTAGATTTCTTTTGTAATTAATAAGGTGACTGTACACATTTCAGCAGATGTAAAATGCCTCCTGTCCTCTTTACTTTATTTAACTCTATTGCATTTTCAGTCACTGCTAAGTCTGCTTGTCTGAATGATGTTATGGAAAACAAGAGGAGTCAAAGGAAAAACTTATTACCTCTCGGAGTCTCTTTGTGTGAAAACACAAAGATAAATATCACTCTGGGTGAGGTGGGGAAAGGCCCTAGCACACTGCCTCCTTCTCTGAATTATTTTAAGGATCCACTGAGGGAAAGTGTGCTTTGAGGAAATGTCTAGCACTGCACACATCAGTATTTAGTCTACTGGCTTTCTTTCTATTTGTCCTTTAAAAAATTCCATGTGAAAACACTGGAGAAAAAATTCTAGATGGCTGCTTTCTGAACAAACAGCTTTCACCAAGTTAATATTTCTCTTAGTTTTGTCTACTTATCTTATCTTTGCATCTACTGACTATTGCGTAAATGTTGAAACCTTGGCATTTTATTCACTTCAATTTTGAGAACACTGGTGAGACAATAGCTGAACCTTTGGAAAAAGGACAAGTATTTTTAAAGAGGATAAATATTTAATTTAGATGTTCATCTCCCTTCTCTATGAATTGTCTCACTACACATTTTTTTCCCATTATGGCCCTAAATGAAGTTTTTGTGACATCATCTTTTCAGGAAACTCTTTGGGTTTAACTGGAGGCTTTAATTTGGTTTCAGTTCACCTTAGTTTGGGTCCTAACCTAGACCAATGTGGAGCCTCTTAGATAAATAGTCAGTAATCTACAAATGATAACCAGAATTCCATAATTCTGCCTTTTCCCTATGCTGGCCCATATTCCAGATGATCATGCCTTCCTGCTTTCTACCACAGGAAAAAGTCCATTTGATACTATTCATATTCTTTTCATTTTTTATAAACCAGGAATATGACTTTACATATTTCTGTTTTTTTTAATCTGGATTTTTCTCATTCAGATATCAGGTAATACCTTAATGTGTTATAATACATTTGAAATGAAAAGTTACTGATATTTTGTGAAATTCTAAGCCATGCTTTTTGAAAACATTTGTTGAGATAGAATTGGCCCACAATAAACCACACATATTTCAAGTGTACAATTTAAAATCTACTTTTGAGTAATAAACCCAATTCATTTTCTTCAGCAACTCTTATTTAGGTACCAGTGTATCTTTCTTCTTGTCTTCAAACCTAAGCTTCTTAAGGGCATTGTCTTAATTTGCTTTGTTTAATTACTCACCTTCCAGTACAGTCCGTTCTTAATCCCTCTCAGCCAGGCTTCTGTTCTCATTACTTAGCTGAAATTGCTATGGCAAGGCTCACCTGCCAAATCCTGTGGACATGTTTCTGGTCTTCCCTTACTTGGATTCTTTGTGACGCTGGCCGCCATTGACCATTCTCTGTCATCTTGAAAATTTCAACTTTCTTGGCATCCTCAGTGACACACTCACCTGGTCCTCTGACCACTGACAAGCTTCCTTCCCTGCCTGCATCTTCTATCTGACCCTTCTTCACTCATCTGCCCTTCTTTGCTCATCTCCTCAAGCTTTCTTCCTACTTTCCCCGAGTGAGCGCATTTTCTCAACTTGTTACTCATAGTGAGCACATGTTGATGAGTTACAAATGAATGATTTTAGCTTAGACCTCTTTGCTGACATTCAGAAGTATGTACATGAACTGCTTACCGGACACTTCTACCTGCATATCCTATAGACATAAAATTCAGCATCTTAAAAACTCACTTTGTTATCATCCCCCACCCCACCCCTGCAAAACCTTCTCTTCCTTTTCTATTTCCTGGCTTAAGACACATGCCTTCCCTGTGGGAAGCTTACAGTGTTGTCTGGGGAAACAAAATACCAATGCATAAAATAATCACAAACAAGCTTGTGTTGTTTGGGTCTGTTTGGTGTCATGAAGCAGCCAAGGGCTCAATGGTGCTACATAAATGTCCAAGAACAGAACTTTAGAGAAGAAAGTCCTGCGATGGAGCAGAGCTGACAGGTGCAGAGTGTTCAGAAAGGCAAGAACATCAAAGTTAGAAAGGAGTTGTCAAAAAAACCTTCACAGAGCCGATGCCGCTTCATTTCTTCATCTACTCAACCACTGCTTGTTGGGGCTTTCCACGTGCCAGGAACTCTAGGTTCTGGAGAACCATCAGTGGATGAAAGGCATGGCTCTTGCTCCCACGAGCTTATATTCTACCAGGAAGAATCATACATAGAATATGGAAAACATTCACAGAAATACACATTTAGATAGAGATAAATACTATGAAGAAAATAGTAGAATGTAATGAACTAAAAAGTGATAGAAGGCTGGGAAGACTCTTGTAGACATCATGGTGAGGGAAAACTCTCAGAAAAGTGACATTTGAGCTGTTTTTTGCATAAATAAATGAATCTTTCTCTCTTCTGCAGCTCTGGAGAGAAAAGGTTTAACAACCAGATCAAACCATTCAAAGGATTCCACAGAACAGGTGGGACACTGAGTTTATTAGAACCTTCACAAGGCATAAGAAACAAATCTTTCTGTTTCACTTTCTTTCTTCAACATTTGCAATAAGATGCAGACTCAAAGAACTTTTCTTTCTGACCCAAATACTAGGGGTATGCTTGCAACACAGAGAAAATAAAAAATACTCTGAGTGAAGAGACCCTTCTCTGTAGTTTCTAAAGTCAAAAATCCTTAGCAATGAAAAATAATTGACGGTATCCTCAAATCCTGTGGCTTTTTCAACATATGAGGGAAAAATATAACAGAATTGTCTTGTGAGTGGCATCCTAAAAGTTTATTCAGGGAACTGAATTCAGCATGTTGGGAATGCAACTATAACTAAGGCAAATTTCATAAAGGTCTTATCTTCTAGTTGGAGTAAATAGATAATACATTAGTAAACAGGAAAATAAAAAAGGTGTATGACAGTGATAATTACTATTTGTAAAATAAAGGGGGCAGGGTAAGGGGATAGAAAATAGAGAAGGAGGAGCAAATTTAGAAAAAGAATCACCTCCTAGGAAGTGATTTTTTAATTTTTTATTTTTTGAGATGGAGTCTTGCTCTGTCACCCAGGCTGGAGTGCAGTGGTGCGATCTCGGCTCACTGCAACCTCTGCTTCCTGGCTTCAGGAGATTCTCGTGCCTCAGCCTCTCGAGTAGCTGGGATTACAGGCACGTGTCACCATGCCTGGCTAATTTTTGTATTTGAAGTAAAGACGGAGTTTCACCATGTTGGCCAGTCTGGTCTCAAACCCCTGACCTCAGGTGATCCACTCACTTCGGCCCCCCAAAGTGCTGGGATTACAGGCATGAGCCACTGCGCCAGGTCCAGGAGGTGATATTTGAGTGGAGACCTGAGAGGTGAGGAGATGCCAGTCCCATGAGGGAGGAGCCTCGGGGAGAGTGCCCTTGCAGTGGCTGCAGCATGTGGGAGAACACTGAGTTGAAAATGAGCCTGGTGGGAAGGCCGGTGTGGCTGGGGTGGGGTACAGTGTGAAGGAGGTGAGTGATGAGGCCACCTGAGAAGACAGGGCCTTGTACATGGCAGGAAGGAGTTGGAAGTTGTTCTAAGTGCAGAGGGAAACCAGTGAGAGGTTTGGAGCAGGAGACTGATGTGGTATAATGAAATTAACCTTTCAGCAGGATCACTGACCCTGATGCAGAAAATGGAAGCAAGGGTATATTTGGATCCTGGAATGGTTCTCGACACAAAGAAGGCATTAGAGAAATATTTCTTGAAAGAATTCATCAACCAATAATCCATTAAAAACTAAGACAGTTCTGACCTTTAAAAAGGTTGTTTTCTTATTCCCCAAGATCAATGTTATCTGGCATTTTCAATGGATCCAGCTTGTTGTTCACAAGATATAGGAACAAATGTTTCTTCACTTTGAAGAAGCAGGGAGTCAGTCGGCCGGGAGTGTGGTTTATTCAGCAGAGGCATAATTTCTCACTTCTATACTTTGCTATTTACAGCACACCGTTTTTATAAACACAGCATTTAGGCCAGAAAAGGAAGTCCACTTGGCCTATACAGCTCTTATATCAAGAGAAAAATTTGTCCCAAATTTTCTCATCATTCTGAATGAACTAAGGTCCTCAAAAAGTGCACACTCAGTTCTCTTGTTGGAGACAAGATTTATAAACAGTTTATGCACCACACATTTAGTTTTGCCACAGTGGCAGCAGCAGGATAAATAAAACTAGACCTTTGTGTTCAGTGATTCGAAGTGTAAGAAAATGAATGTGCACTTGCATTGTTACAGGGGAGGAAGGAGAACGTCATTCCTGAAGAGTGCTGAGCAACGTTTCATTTCCTAAGCTCATATCCCTTTGCTCCTCTTTTGGAAAGCCCATAACTCCCCTTGGGAGATATAATTTTTCTTGTGGAGTAAGGAAAAAGAACTAAGACTTACTCTCATTGGAGAAGCTGGAAGTCTTGGTTCCTGGTTTTCGTTATTTTGGGTTTCTGTTTGAAGATGTGTAATCTTGGAAAACATTTAATGGTGACCTTGGGACTTTCTGCTTGAAGTTTTCAAATGATCCAGATGACCATGTGAGACAGAAATCCTCTCTTTAAAGAGCATTTTAGGAAGACAATAGGACTTAATGTCAGAGCCTGGGAGTTGAGTCTTGTCACCATTATACTTATTGTGTAGGTTTTAGCAAGTCACAGAAGTCATCCTACAGGACGGTAAAGAGCCGATGAATCTGGTGTTTGGTGATTGCCAGGCACTTTGACAATAGTGATTATTGATCATTGTTCTGATTATCATTGTTTTTACTCTCCTGGTAGATTTATTCTTTGGGGGACTTGTTTTCCCCAACAGACTTACTTATTGGAGGTTTTTGTACCCTTCTCATTTTGGAGGAGAATGTTCTAGTTACTGAATTCAATATAACAAATATTTAAATTTTAAAATAAAGATTACATATTAGAAGGGGTTAACAAGATAGGTTGGTATTAACTTAGTCTCACATAGATTGAGGAAAGAAGCAGAAAGAGAGTGCATGCCATGAGTTAACAGAGTATATAGCATGAATTCTGTCAGGGACAGCCATGGAAAAGACTCCATGGGGAAGTGGTGGCAGAGAAAAGAGCTCTGTTACCTGCACAGGGGAGAGACAGGCTGGAAAGGCCCTGGCCAGGAAGTAGACCGACCCCCTGTGAAGGGGCAGGCACAGGACACGTAGAGGTCTGGCAGGAAGTCCAGACCAGCACGTACAATATGCCTCTGGTAAGTGCGGCAGTGGCCAGCATGGGATTTTCCAGCATAGCTGTCAGCATTGGAGACCGAGAGCAGAAGGAAGGGCAAGTTTCCACAAGCCCAGTGACAGGAGCACGGGAGTGAGTGATAATAACAGCTTCTGGCAGCCAGGCAGTAGCTAATCAGGACCAGAAAATCTGGCATGAGTAGCAGGGTCTCAGCTCCCCCACCAGTATCTTCTACCCCTACATACACACGCGCGCACACACACACACACACACGTCTCCACTCTCTCTTCTGTTACAACTATTTATTGAGCAAAGGCTCTAAAATCAGAATGCCTGTTTGAGTTCTGGTTCCACCAAGGAATGGCCGTGTGTCCTTGGAAGAGTTCTTCAAACCCTCTGTAGCATGGGTCTGCTGACTATGTAGGGGTCTCCAGCATCGCCGTGCTGTGAGCGGGAGGGGAAATCATGTGTAGGAGGTGTGTGCCAGAGCCTGGCCCATAATACATGCTCAACAAATAGGATGAATGGGAATGAAACTAAGAGACCAGTCTTAGAGCCAATACTGGGCTCATACATGAGAATCAAGATGGCTCTCACAACAGAGATGTAACGTGGAGCAATGGCCAGCCTTGGCTAGTCGTGGATCTCAGAGGGTGGAGTTGGTTACCTTGACATCTCTTTTGTCTGAATTGGGGTTCATTCTATAGATTGGCGTAGAGTTGGGCTTCAGATGAGGATCAAGGAGAGGGATGCAGCATCTAGAGGCCTAGCAGGGACACAGTCCCACAGGGGGTAGGGGTGTGACAGAACAGCATTCTGGGGTGGTGGCAGGGGCTGCAACAGGGAAAAAAACACATAGGCAGGCTGAGAAGTCAGATGATAAAGGCTGAAGAGTGAGTGGGTCACTAGAAGGTAAAAACAGCCATCCAATCACCTCCAAGAAGTCCTGAGGTCAAATTCCAGAGAGTTGGAGGTTGGCCAAAAAGACAAGCAGGATTGAGTGAGGACTCTTGGGAAGCAGGCAGACTTGAGTAGACTGTTGGTTTAGAAATAGATGGTGGTAGTGAGGGAGAAATTAAATAAACAAGCATGATTTGTGGTACAAGTTACAGAAGAGAAAGGAAGACAGGGATCAAGTGCTGGTATGGAGTTATTTATGGAATGAAGGAATAATGATTATTTGATCAGGTTGGTAGTTAATGTTTGAGTATAGATAGGCGGAGGAAGGTTGCAGGAGGAAGGAAGTGTTCCTCTCCCAAAAAGGGAGGGTGAAGATCTAGAGAAAGAGGTGGAAAAGGGAGAAATGAGGAAGGATTTCTCTGATGGCCTCATTTGCGGTGAAGAATGACACAAAGTCATTCTGGAGGGGGCAGGGGAGGTGCGAGGTGGAGGCCTGAGGAAAAGGTGTCAGAGAGTGACTGTGGGGAATTTTTGAGGGAGCTAACTGGAGATGAATCACTCCATGGTCGTGATTTCTGCATATCTGGAATGCACCTACTCCAGGCTCAGGCTCAAATGGAAACTGAAAGTCGCCCCAACTAATGGCCTGACATAGCAAAACCAAGCTCATCCTCCCCCACTCCAGCTCAGACAAATCACCTGCATTGCTTATCCCCACTTTCTGCCATAAGCTGTCTCCTTAACACTCTTCTGTTGGTTTCACTCCCACTTCGCCCTAGACAGGGCTCTCAGAGGTTGCCCAGGCAACCTGGAGGCCTGTGATCTTTTCTTAGTTGCGTTTCTGGCCATCTCTGGGGAATAAACAACAACGCTTCTTTTTGAAATGTTCTTCTTACTTACCCTCTCTCCCTACATTTTGTGTGACAGATTCCTTCTCATTTTGCAGGTCTCATTTTAAAAGTCACCAACCCAGGCTTTCACGAGACCCTAACAGAAGGTTCATTCCTGTCCTATGTTCTCACAGCATTCAACCCGTCTACCCCTCTGATATGTAAACAGGAAGAAAGAGGCAATTGCTTTGCTCATTTTCTGGGTCCCAACTGTCATGTAAGCTCCCTGAAGCCAAAATCTGCCCCAGAGGGTAGCACATACTAGGTGCTCCATATATAATTGTAGAATGAATGAATGGGCAAATAAATGAATTAATTACCATTCATTACCCTTGTTCTTTTCCCATATATCTTGTTGCTCTGTATCCTTCACTGGTGTCTCTTCTTCCTCCTACAGTGAAATGTGCTACCTCAGCCTTTTCCACACAGTATCTAAGGCCTCCATAGTCGACCTGGCTTCCCAGACCTAGAAGACTGGGATCGTCTTCTTTCCATCTGAAAAAGACAACCTAACACAGCTTCACATTAAACACCCAAGTACAACCTTCATGCTGGTCAGTTCTGTTTCTTCATGGGCTCTCTTTCCTTTGGGCCCCTTTGGTGTCCTTGGTTGTCCTATGTAATCACGCCATCCAATTTAATTCTTCCTTTTTCTGGCTGACCCATTTTTTTTTTTTTTTTTTGAGACGGAGTCTCGCTCTGTCACCCAGGCTGGAGTGCAGTGGCGCAATCTCGGCTCACTGCAAGCTCCGCCTCCCGGGTTCACGCCATTCTCCTGCCTCAGCCTCTCCGAGTAGCTGGGACTACGGGCGCCCGCCACCACGCCCGGCTAATTTTTTGTATTTTTAGTAGAGACGGGGTTTCACCGTGGTCTCGATCTCCTGGCCTCGTGATCCGCCCACCTCGGCCTCCCAAAGTGCTGGGATTACAAGCGTGAGCCACCGCGCCCGGCCTGGCTGACCCATTTTAAGAACCTTCCTTCACTGATGCATGTATTATCTCTTCATGGATGGTTATTCTGACAGACGAAAAAAATTCTTATAATTTCAAATTAGTTCCTGGAATAAACTCTCCAGTTTCCTGACAAACACAAATATGGGGCATAATAAAGTCTAGAAAAAGGACCTTATCCAGAGGCCAGCTCTGAAAATTGCAATCATGAAACCCAAGGCAGGAAACAATCTTAGTTGTATTTGTCGAAGTGATGAGCACTAGGTATCAGTGAAGTGGGTGGGTCATACCGCAGAGAATGATCACTGCTCATGAGTCAGGTGGTTGCTTTCCGGGACTCTTTCTCCCAGCCTCTCAGTAAGCGGATAAAAAAGCTTCCTAGAGAAACATCTGCTTAATAGTGTGGACTCTGGAGCCAACTGCATGGATTCAAATCCCAATATCACCCCATACTAGTGGAATGAGTGGAGTGACCTCAATTAAGGCATTTGATCTCTCTGTAGCTTAGTTTTCTTGTCTGTGAACTGGTGGTAATAATCGTACTTAAATAATAGGGTGGTTGTGGTTCTTAATGATTTAGGATACAAAGCATGTAGACATGTCCCTGGCAGATTGTAAGTGCTATCATAACTGATCTGTTAGTTATGGAGGCAGAGTCCAATCATAAAGCAGAGGACTGGCAAAAGTGAAACTGGGTACAAAGGCTCTGAGCTCCAGATAGTGTTGCACATGGGGCAGGAGACTGGGGCTCTGTGAAGAAGAGTGTCTGAAATTGACACACCCAGAGCTAGTTGTCTGGAGTACAGGGTCAAGTCCCTGAACATATGTATATTCTTAGAGCTAAGGTTCCCACTAATCTTTGCTTGCATTCCCTGTGTGTATTCATGAGTTTCCACTTAGTTGTTTTTTCTTCTTCTTCTTCTTCTTCTTCTTCTTCTTCTTCTTCTTCTTCTTCTTCTTG